>NC_142757.1:48409719-48761385 GCF_054948205.1 Urtica dioica subsp. dioica | reverse complement strand
TGTTATTGATATAGGCTGCGTTTGGTTGAGATTAAAAAACTTTGTTTTTGTTTTTAGAAAAAACTAAACTGTTTATCCGGTGTTTGGCAAAACTGTTTTTACAAAAAATTTCAAAAACGTTTTTAGATTTTGTACATGAGAGGGAAAAACTAGGATTCTTAGCTTTTAGAAAAAGTGTTTTTAAGTTTGCTATATAAATTACTGTAATATCCTCGTACAAAATATTATTTATATATATGTATATAAATAAGCATATGAATAATTATTATTTAATTATTAAGAACATGTCTATTTTAGTCTTTTTACTATAATATATTTCTTTTACCAAACGCTAAATCAGTTTATGTTACCAGCAACAACTGTTTTATAAACAGTTTACCAAACACTTTGTCATTTAAAAAAAAAAAAAATCTAAAAGCACTTTTTTAAAAACAAAGTTATGTTAAACGGGGTCATAGTATAATATAGCATCAGTAATTATGATTATAAAATACATAAAAAAAAATTATACAAAATATATCGATGAGAGAGAGAGAGGAAAAAACCAATATACATAATTTTTTTTTTACAAAATAGATTGAAATTTTTTTTTTAAAAAAAGAACCAATGAAATATGGAGACACATATAAGGTGAAAGGAAATAAATATCAAAGAGAAAAAGAAAGTATAATATAACATTAGTAATTATGATTATAAAATACATAAAAAAAATTATACAAAATATATTGATGAGAGAGGGAGAAAAAAAAAACATAAAAAAAGGATTTACAAAATAGATTGAAAAAAAAAACCCAACGAAAGGCAAAGTAAAAAGAAAAAAGAAAAAAAAAACAAACCGAAAAGGCACAGGGCAAAAAAAAAAAAAAAAAAAAAAAACGCCACGTGGCGGCGTGTGGATGAAAATTGAAAATGCTCTCCTCTTTATTATATATATATATATATATATATATATATATATATATATAATGATAGAGGACATTCGTGTCGAATACCTCTTTGTGGCTTGAAATATCCCTCGGTGACACAATTAACATGTCAAAGAATACACCGAAGTCGTAATGCAATCTATAATCATTCAAATCCACTTCTCAGGGAAGCGCATAGTGGGTCATCATAAACTTCACAAACTCCATTCAATACGGTCATATGTCTTACTCACATTGAATTTTAAGATGGTCCACCATTCTATGTTTTCTCTTTGATAAAGAGTGCATTGATTTGAAAGCAAAAATGATATTATCAGTTACCAATCGACCCAGAGCATAAGCACTTTAAGTCTTTGAGATAATGGGGTCCAAAACAACTTTAAGCCGGTTAGGAAGTGTTTCTGTGATTATTTTATAAATCATGTTTCACAAGTTAAAAAGTCTAAAGTCGGTCATCTTGAAAAGTAAATATACTTAGGAATCAATGTCACCGTGGTATGATTTAGAGATTTTACGGAAACACAGCCGTTGAAGAAGGAGAGACAAACCTGAGATATTTTAGCACCCAAGATGCTCATATCTATTTTCACCAAATGATTTAATATATGTCAAATTAAATAGTGAAGATAATGTTTTGATTATATTGGTGGAATTAATTATTATAATTTACATTTTATCTCCTCCATTATTGAGTGGTCCCAAATATTTAGTGAATAACATATTAAAAGTAAATAAAAAATTTTAAATTTTGTACTCCATGACTTTTGACATGAATAAGTTGAATTTTTAGTAGTTGCTTTTTAGCAAATAACATTTAATTCTAAAATTTGCATGCTATCTATATTATATTGTGGTACTTAACATAGCTTAGTTGCTAAGTTTACATCACATCCGAAATGAAAGTCTTGGGTTCAATTCCACTATAAACAAAAAACGGAGAAAAAAATAAAATAAACTACGCTATCATTGAGTGCTCTCTTTTTCCAATGAATAACATATTGAAAAGTATACAACAAAAATGTAGTCATCATTATTTTGCAATTACTTTTATTTAGAAATTTTGTCGCTGGAACTAACGCCCTCGAATGAGTGTATGTGGACATTGGCGGAGGCAGTTAAACATCAAGGGGGCAAATGACCTTTCTTTTAAGTTTTGAAAACTGTAACTTTTACCTTAAAATATTATTGATTTTATATTTTGAACTATATTTTATATGATTTTTTTTTTTTTTTAATTTGTTACTCTACAATTCCTAACTTCGCAGTTAAGCGATACTTGCTACTTTCACAAAATTAAGTTAGAAGTTATATCTAAGAGATGCTTTAGCTTTTGATCTAATTGCTTACTTGTTTGGTTATGTTCTGTGACAAATCTTCAGAATTATTTTCGTAATTTTCACTAAAATCCGTGATGAGAGAAATAGTATATGGTGTCCAAAACTTAAAATAATAAGCAGTTCCATTATTAAATTGGAAATGAAAGGCTGTACATTTATACTTATAAATAAGACTTAGTGTTGTAGTGGAATGACCCTTTGCCACATTCCAGTTCACATTGAATAAATATTGATATATAATAATAATAATAAAAAATTGCCTAGATAACTTAACTACCATCTCTTTCTTTTGGACTTTTCTACTCCCCTTCTCCTTTATTTATTTATTTGTCTTTCACTTTTATGTGATTGCCAACTAACTAGTTGCAAAGGGAGATCATGGAAAATCTCTGCAATCCTAAAAGAGAATATGGAGAAAAAGAACAATCCAACCGGCCATCGAGAAAATCGCGAATATGTGAACCCAAAATAATACCGCCGCCGCGTCCCTTCCACAACCTCTCAAACTTGCCACCGCACCTAAAAAAAAACTTATTCGAAAATTAGTTATTAATTGGAAAAATTACATAAAATAAGTTGAAACTGATTGATTAGCAAAATAATAAAATCATTAAAAATTTAACGTTGCAAATATGAAACTTGGTATTTGCACATTTTTTTTATTATATATTTTGACCAATTCAGACAAACTTTAGCTATTTCGCAAATACATTGATGTCAATTGGTTATTTAGCTATAACGCAATATTTTTTTTTTCCCTTTTTCTTACCGGCTAGGATTGACGTGGGCATGGAGTGTTGAAGAAGAAGAACAAAGCGAAACATCTTGTCTCCGGCGGGAAGGAATCCGAGCTTGTCGGCTAACATCACGATCCCTATTCCAGCTGGCGGAACCAAAACCAATCTAGCGAAAACTATCGCCGCAGTTGTTCGTACTCCCAATTTCGAGCTTCCCGGACCTTGAAAAAAGTAAAAAAAAAAAAAAAAAAAAAAAAAAAAAAATTAGACTGATTGGAGACATTCATTGGTTTTTTTATTTTTATTTTTTATATTTAGGACTCGGGACAAAAAAAAAATCATGGAAGTTACCATCGACGAGGTTGCCACCTAAAGCCAGAAGAATGCAAGGGATCATCGCCTCCCTGATAATAACAGATAACAGATTGTGAAGTGTTGATAAGAAAGAAGAGACTACTTTAGAGTCTTATTTCGCATCGAGATCCGAACAAACGTACCCTAGAATAATGCAGCTGTCTGTGAAGAAGAATAGCGGAGCATCGTCTGTAAATATCAATCCCTTCAGAATCGGTACCGCTCCAATAGCCATGGCAATAATCTGCAAACGTTGTTAGACGAGAGTTCAGGCAAAACCGAGAATGGTATTTTTGTAAAAACAAAGGAATTACAGTGTGATAAAATGAAATAGAGAAGCAGATTTGTCTTACAGAAGCAATGATTGCAGGTTGAAGGATCTGCTTGAGCTTCAACTTCTCATATAAAAATGTCATGATTTTTCCTAGCTGCAAAAAAAAAAAAAATGTAATCACAAATTATTATAACCATGTGCCAGAAAAGAAGAAAAAATTGGTAAAACAAAGATATTTCTAACATAATTAATGCCAGCCAAACCAGTCATACATACAATAATTACATTGTTTAGTATGATTAATAAAACCAACAGAGAGCATAATCCAAACATTTAAAACACTAACCCATGATTTTCCCGAGACATGTGAGGTCTCTTCTTCAGCCTCGTTGTGAGTGAGCAACGGAACTTGTTCGGGATTTCCCTCTTTCAAAGGGTACTTGATCGGAAGACAGTTCTCTTCCATGTCAAACGTACCTTCGGGGGGCGGTGCAAGCATTTGGAACACGTACGTGTATAGTATGATCGCACCGACCTAAAAAAAAAGAAAAAGAAAAAGAATAATCGAAAAAATCAGCTCAAAAATAATTTTCCAGGGCTCGAAAAAGATGCCATAAACTCTCGCACTCACCCACTGGCCAAATGAGATGTACGCCGTCCCGTTTATGCTACACGTATCGCCAAAAGGGTTGTTTTTGTCTCTGCACAAAGCGGCGATCAATACCAGAGGCACGTTTCCGATGTTCCCTGAAAAAGAAGATATAGCATTGATATCTATGAACTGTGTGTGAAGAACAGGAATGCGGTCATTGATATGTCTTTTACCGATTCCGATCTCGACGATGGTGAACTTGAAGAACGGGTACGGAGGACGAACAATGGTTGCCACGATGTAGCCTATGAGCGAGCCTGATAACGAACCCAACACAACGTTCATGGGAATAAACCACCTGGAACATGTCCAAAAAAAAAAAACCCACATCAGAGCCAAATTTCAAGCTCAACACACGCGAAATTAGGCAAAATAATTTAATTTCATGGGGAATTTTTTTTTTCTCACCACTCCTTCATTTTCTCGAGCGTCACTGCCTGCCCGAGCTGAGAAAATATCAAGCACGGAAGCAGAAGCGAAAACACGAGCTGCAAAAAATAAAAAGAACTCAAAATCAGCTAGCTTTCGAACTAACAAGGTTTATAATTATAACATCGTATCATAATACTTAATAGAGTATTTATAGCCCAATAAGTTCAAACAGATATCTGATCCAATTATTTTGGAGTCGGTACAAGATGACAAGTTGTCATCTTAGAGCATGGAAGTAACTCTAGATTGAAAAGAGAGTGTTTTGCTTAATCACATTAAAATTGTGTTTTATTGCAATAAGATCATGGATCATAAATCTTACCCCATTTAAGAGCTTCCTTCCATTGGCAGGTAATATGTTGACGTACTTGGAAGCCATGAGAAACCCCAAGAAGCAACATGTGAACACTTTCGCGATCGGCAAAACCGCGATCCTGATCGATTCAATCAGCGATTCGCCGCTCGACGAGGCCGATAAAAGCCTCCCTAAGCTCATCTTTCAGTCCAGATTCACCACTCTAAGCAATTCAATCCAAGAAAAATAAATTATTAAATAATTCAAAATTATCAACAACCCAGGGGAAAAATTCCCTTTCGTTGACATATCCACAATAATGTTCTAGTTGAGACAAATTATTTTATTTTATTATATTAGCCCAAGAATCAATCGAACTAGCCATATGACAATCTTCAACAGATTCTTAAAAACCGCAAAACAATCACCGTTGGGGGTAAAACAGTGATATTTACTTCGAATCTCAATGCCGACCAAAACAGAGCTATAAACGGAATTTCATAACCACAGACAAAAAAAACTGTATGCTCAGAATCAACGAACACGGAAAAGCAAGTAAGCGAATTACCCTTTGAATAACAGAACGAAACGTACCGAGAGAATTCGAAGAGGAAGATAATTCGTAATTCCAGTCGGAATTATAACTTGAGAGTTATCAGAGTCCTAGTTCTGATCATAACACATTCACAGAATTGTTTTGAAACAAACAAGTAAATAAATCACAAGCGGTGGTACTTCTCTCGGTAAAAACTTGACAATAATCGTATATGGCTTTTGAGCTTTTGTTCATATACTTACATGTGTATATATATATTATATATATAATATATATATGAATAATGAACTCCTACTTTCTCTTCCGTTACTTTCGTCGGTTATTAGTCACTCTACCATTCAATATCTGTTATTCTCTTTCCTAAGAAAAAAAATATCTGTTATTCTCTCTCTTGCTCCCCTCTCTTATTTATTTTATTTAAAGAAATACGTGATTACATAAGTGACCCGGTGCTTGTGATACAATTACGGATTTACCACGGCTCGGTTATTTTCCGTACCAACGAAACTTCCGTTTTTACTTTTACGTTGTCAGACAGCCACGTGTTGCTCTTCAGTTTTATTCATTTTTTTAGTTTTTTTTTTACTCGATTTACTTGTGTGATTTGTCTCTCTTCTAAATCTCAATTATAGCTGTGTGTGTTGCATGAAATAAAAATAAAAGGAAATTGGACATGATTATAACTATTTTGGATTTTTTTTTTATGTTTTATCTAAATCGATCAAATTATTTTTTGTTTCATATCTATTACTTTAAAACGGTCACAAAAATATTAAATTTTGTGACACATTTATCATAAAAAAGAGATTTTATGACAAATATAGTATTAGATCTGAAAACAATTTTAGTTGATTTTGATAATAAAAAAATAAGATAATAATACTCAAAAGCCAATTTCCCGCGTAAAAACATATTGCCTTCAAAGACAACTTTATCAATATTTTTTTTAAGGTGAGCTCGATAATGTTTCAAAATTGTATATGTGAAAAACCGGATGCAGATTGATCGAATGAAACATTATGTATAGATAATCTATACATGAATGGTACAAACTTCTTTGAGATACATTGTTTATGTAACTGTCGTAACATATTTATCGAAGTCACGATGATGATCATGTTATAATTTATCTTAATCTTGACATGGCCTTAGACTTCTATGTCATATTCTCAAATTTTGTAATTTTAATAGCTAATCAAACATAATACTTCAGTTCTGGAAATTTGAGATTTGATCACTGCATAATGAGATTTACAAATACAAAATCCAACTCTTGAAGATAGAGAATTGATGTTTACCAAACTAAGGGTGATTAATTGCACTCACTTTATAATAAGATTATAAAAAGAGTCTCAAGGTAATGAATCATGCTATTTAAGGTTTATATATGACTTAAAGGGTATAACATTAAGATATATCATTTTCGTCACTATAGGCTCTTAAAGGATCAACACGCTTCCTCAAAAAAAAAAAAAAAAGATCAACACGCATGTAGTGACTATGAATGTACACTCTAATATAAAGTCTTTGAGAAGGTAGAATGAGATATGGTAATGATATCTGACTAGTTACGATCTCACATTCATTGTTAACTTCAATACGAAAAAGTTGTTAACTACTAAGTACTTAAAATAATTACTTAAATTTACTACGCTTTAGAAGACAATTAAAATAGTGCACAAGGTCATTTGTGTTGATGATTCATTTCACTTTACAAAAATTCTTTTAAAATTTTTGACACAAGTTCACGAAGCTCGTAACGGAAAATTTACCAAAAAAATTATTTTTCATGTTTAATGCGGAAGGTTAAATTCAAAACGATTTTAATTCAAAAACACTTTTAGCTTTTATTGTCGTTTTAGCTTTCGAAAAAATCTAATTAATGTAGATGAAGCTGCGGCTAACAAAACAACCATAAGACATAAAAATAACGAGATTAGTATACTTATATAATATCTCGTTATTTGAATTTCCATGCCGGTTGACAGTCTTCGAATTCTTTGTCCAAGTTGTTTCTTCGAATGAGATAAAACCAAGACATTAGCCAACTCTTTACTTCATTAATTATTCCAACAAGGCGTCGTAATAATTCTTTCTTTCTTTGAGAAGTGGTATGCACGAATTCTCTCAAGCCGGGAGAAAGAAAAATTCAACCATACCAAGAAAGAGGGAGGCACGGTTTTCCAAGCGTGAAAACCCTAGTGTTGGACGTTTTTTTTTTCTTTCTCATACCTCAATCCCATATTTAGCTTTCAAGCTTACTTAAATAAAATATGCACTTTCCTAATTTGAATTGATATTATTCAGTATAATATGATATATTTATTCTAATGAATTGAATAAATCAAATATCTCCAAGATATTAAAATAAATAAAATATTCTAATCATATCTAATATTTATATACTTCTCATATTTGAATATATTATTCAACTAACTGAAAAATATAGAGTATCTTCATGATATTCTCATTAAATAATATAATTAATATATTAATTGTTTCTCACAATAAGATATACAATATTCTATAAAGAGAATACCTCCATGTTACTATCATAAATAATTACTATAGTAAATACTCATTAAACCGGATCATATTTAATATATAATATTTATTTCTTATTTGAGAATAGCCTAAATCATGTTGGGCATTAATCAAACAAATCCAAGACCCGTGTAATTCATTGTACACACCTACCACAAGCCCTATTGGGCGTTGTGGGATAATTTAAATTGCTCTTTTACATGCCCATTTAAATCTTAGTGATATTTCGAAGCTACTTAACAATTAATAACTTAATTGTAAAGTACTTTATTACGAATGTGAAGATATTGCAATGAAGTTGCAGTAGTGAGCGCGTAGTCAACTTCATGTATATACTAAAAGAGTATTCTAAATCATTTTACCAGAGCCGACACGAGGAACATGGATCTAACAACACAAAGATAGATAGATGAACACAAGCGAGAGGTAGAGACTCTTAGCTCTTAGCTCTCTTCTTTCGTTTAATCAAATCTTGGTGATATTCCACTAAAATCCCAAGATTGAATCTCTCGAAATTATCACAATTATATTTACTTAATCCTTAAAGATAGGTGTCCATTGATATTGCCAGTACGTGAGTATCCACCCTCTAGGTTCAGCTCGTGACACGAAGGGTCAAAATATACCGTTATACATCCGAGTCACTTATGAGCACTGAGTTCCACTCATGATTCCCTAGCGAAATATTTATTTGCTGCTTATAGGTGTCGACAATCGATCGATTCTAGATTAAGTTATCATGTGAGCGAACATTGACTCTCTTTGATAAGAGCTGGATTCCACTTTTGATGTTTCCCTTCCATCAATGATTATACCCCGGTCTCCCAAAACATAAATATATAAGCATCATTGTAGTTGTGAACGAATGAATCGAAGAGCCGAGTATATAACCTTGATTTTCAGGAGCACCTTAGGATTTAGGTTAGTGCATATTGTGACCATCATTTTTATTGTGATACGTCTCATCATTACGGTCGCTTAAACGATTTATCTAACCACAACTTGTCCAGGTAATGTATGGTACCCCATACAGAATGCTCCCACTTTTCGGAATCAGTCTATATCAAGTTGCAAATGTGATTTCTTGTCTAGGCTACCCATGCCTAAACTAATCACTGTCCAGTTTAAGCGCTCTATCCCAGACTTATATTTCTCAAATCAGATGTAGAGATATAATCTCATCAGTTAATGCAGAAAGCTATGAATAAGCCGAATGTTATTCCTTTTAAAAGTTTGCAGTTAATCTTTTCTATTATTGATTATGTCTTTATATTTCATTTAATAGTAATCTTTAGGTAATAACAATAATTCCCTTAAAGTAATTATTATAATACTTTTATGAGAGCAACATTCCCAACCATTTGAACCTTATGTTACTCTAATGAGAGATCCCCTTGATTTGTTTTGAGTGTTTTCACTCAAATCTTAGTGATAGAGAACTGTTGGTATATGACAAATATAAAAAATGAACCACAAATTCGATATGGTGGTTAATATCTTTTATTTGAATAAAAATAATTCTAGCCGAAAAATTTAGATAAATTTTAAATTTATCATAAATAATAAAATAAATCACAATAAATATGGTTTTAAGTAAATATTTTTTTTTATCTTTCCTTAGATTCTAGCTTTTGGGAAGCTATAAAATACGAGTATCCATAAGTATGATTTCAAGAAAACCTCTCTCTCTACTTGAAATTCTCAAATTCCCTAATAAAACGTGTGAAAAAAGTTCGACATCAAAAGTCAAACTTCTGAGTTATTTGAGTTAGCCGCCCGCACTTATACATCTCTATCCATAGAGATGCCTTGGAATAGTCGACATTCCAGATCAAGCAGACATGAAAATCACCGGGCTAAATTTCAAACGTAGATAACGCAAAGATTCTACAACAAATAAGTCGTTTTTTCTTTTCATTATTAAATATCGTTCTATTTTGAATGTTTGTCTTAGAACGTTAGTTACTAGATCCTTAATTTGTTTATAGTATTAGATGTATACTCACTATAATTTTGGAATTTAAACATCATTATCTCCAATATTTACTTGCACCATTCACCTTATACTCTGATTTGAGCGATAAAGGTGTTCGGCCATGGAACCTTAGTGCACAATTCATCAAGTGAAGGGGAATCAGAGACCCGAATTTGAAGACGAGTTTGAATGGTTAATTTCTTAACGTACGTGGTTCGAAGGACTCCGAGCCTTCTCAATTTACATGCGCCTTTTGAATGTTTGGTCAAGATTCTAGTCAACCGTCATTGACCAAAATCAAACATCAACATTTTTTTACTAATATTTTTAATTAACTAAATTAATGAATTTGTGAACACATTTGTTGTGGAACTGTATTTGTGGATAACATATTTCTGAATTAAAACATGTATAGCTTAATTAGTAACCTGAGAGGAGTAGACGTAAACATCGAAGTCTTTATTTATTTATAAATGATAAAAAATTGTAAAATTTTATGATAAACATACTTAGGAGTCTTTTTTTAATGATGCTTTTTGTGTACAATTATATATATATATATATATTCTTTTAATTGCACATAATTTATTCAAGTGCAGTTTCATGCACTCCTAAACAAGAAAAAACAATCCTTGAGGATTTTCGACGTACAAATTTAGGGATTACATCAAATTTATAAATAATTTTGTTTATGTAAATATGCCGCAACATTTTGAATATTTTACAAGATTATACCTAATATTGTCAATAATTTCACTACAAGCCAAATGTTATTGTTATGAGAGCATCAGAGAGATGAAAGATGCAAATATTTACAAAATTAGTGAATAGCAATTCAAGCACTACAATTGTGGGATAACATAATATATCTTCTTTTAAAAATGGCCTCGTTATTACTCCTCACGATAAAACTTAGTGAATAATATCGAGAGAGCAAATAGTGACGTAAAAATTTCATTAAAAATTGGCTTTTGCCTCAACGATGGTCCGGATACAATTCGAACAATAAGGTATAATTTTTGCATACTTAAAAACAAATATATAAATTTGTAGAAATTTATGTTAAAATAAAAAATTATATAATTGAGTGAATATAGTTTTACGAATACAGTAATATAAAAACCAATAATAGAGCTAAACATTTTTCTTATACGTGCAGAATGTTTGTCAAACGCGTATGATGTGGATCCCACATTTCTAGATCAGTGTGGGGGGTTTTTTTTTTGTATTGAAAGGGAAACATGGGATTTGAAAGGCTTGACTTCAATAATAGATAGATACCATATTGATCATTCACGTATGGTTAATACTTATTGTAAGTTAAAATAAGTATTAACCAAATTAGTCATTTTCACATTATTATATGACATCACTTAAACAATAAATGATAAATAAATACTTAATCCCGTTTGATTTGGAATATACCTATGACTGTAAATGTGGGCGGCTCGCCGGACCATATTTGAGAGATTGTACTGGGAAAACTGAAAAATGATGGAAATTTATAGTGCATATATATATATATATATATATATATATATATATATATATATATATATATACAAAACTAATAACAAAATATAGCGTGTTAATTTTTTTTTATTATAATAATATTTTTCAAGTCGTAAATAATTATATTTATAGATTTAAAAAATATATATATAATGTGTTGGACTCTATTTAACTTTGTTTATATTTAAAATTTATAAAGAAAATAATCTCAAATAACTGTTTATATTTTTAAACACTATTTTTTTTAGAAGATTTAAGAAACACTATTGTTAGTCAACTAAAAACATTATTCTTTTAAGTTTTCCAAAATAAAAATAACTAAATAAAAAATCATTATTTTTAATTTTCTTTATGTGTTTTTTTTTTTTTTATAAAAGAATCAGAACTCTTTGAAACTAGAAGATAGTGTCCCATGGATAAAATTCGAGTCAGGCAAAACATAGTCTATATAGTACTCAATAGGTTCTATTCCATACTTAATTGCAAAAAATTATTGGTACCCTTTTTTTTATTTCTTCGCTGCAATCATTTCTTATGGAAATGTACAAGCGGTAGAAAAAATACGGCAATCTATTAAGATATGGTATGCTAGAAGTCAAAATTTGTGACAAGAAATGAATCATAATTTTTGGAAGACAATACGGCAATCTATTGATATATGGTATGCTAGAAGTAAAAATTTGTGACAAGAAATGAATCAAGAAACGTAGGGAGGGGAAATACATCTCAAGTGTACCAAGTAGTAGGTATGAGAAGATAAATGTCGGATCCACAAGGAAAAAATATTAACGAACCTATTTAAAGTAATTTATACGAAGGTCTGTCTTTAACATAATATATCATTTCTTGTTACAGAGCCCGCGAAAGAGTTGTAGATACAGTTGTCCAAACATCAGATGCTGGATATCTTACAGGTAGACTTGTTGAAGTAGTTCAACACATTGCTGTACGTAGAAGAGACTGTGAAATCATCCAAGGAACTTCTGCAAGTCCTCCAAATGAAATTATGTTAGAAAGAATTTGTATCCAAACATTGGTTGACCGTATATTAGCAGACTATATATATATATATTTCAGAATGTCTTGCCATTCGAAATCAAGATATTTGTATTGGACTTATCAATCGGTTCCATAACTTTTCAAACATAGTCCATCTTAATCCGAACTCCCCTTATTTGTAAGAGTACGTCTTGGATTTGCCGGTTACGTTATAGTCGGAGCTTTACTCATGCTCACCTTGTCAAATTGGGAGAAGCTGTTGGTATTATTGCGGGTCAATCTATTGGACAATCCGGTATTCAACTAACATTAAGAACGTTTCATATATGTACATATTCACAGGGTACTACAAAACACGTACGAGCCCCTTCTAATGGAGAAATAAAATTCCCTAAGGACTTGTTTGATCCCATACATACACGGCACGCATTTTTAGGGTACGAAGGGGTAGAGAAAATGCCTCGAGCAATGTTTGAGTACCAATGCGCTACGACGTTGAAGTAACTGATGCCATACTCCCAGGAAACTACATGACAAGTAGCTAAGAAAAAGTGTAGAGAGGTCTGAATACAGCACTCTAGGACCAAAAGATTAGAGAAATGCCTAGGATCATACGGAGAGGTTTGAAGCCACTGAGCAGAACCAAGAAATCAGAGAAGGTGGATGTTAAATAAGACAGTTGGCTAGATAAATACAAAATAACCGTTTTAACCATAAAGTCGATGATTATTATCGAAATAATTGTACGAAGTTATGTTTTCGGGTCTATTATCAGTATATAATTGCTAATTCGTAGGTTTGATTCATGCACGATAAAAAAAATCAAGCACTATATAAACAATTAAAATCATGAAAAAATGAGGATGATCTTAATCTACACTTGTTATGCCTCTCACTTTACATTAACACCTTCAATAATTAGTTACAAAAATGATAAAGAATATCGCTATAGCGCGCTGATGCTCTCACATATAGTAGGCCCCACTTGTCATGTGGGTCCCACACATGTTTATCGGCTCTCAATTATTTATTATTCTTTTTGTAATTAAATTCTTTTGTTACACGTAAATTGTCATGGATCTTCATATAACGGGCGTATTCTAGTTGACATGTATTAATCGACATATTTTTTGCGAAAATATTGTAACATATTTGCGGTAAATTGTTATGATTATAATGTTAATTATTATTTATTATTATTGGAAAGATATAAGGGGTGACACTTGTCACCTCATGATTATAATGTTAATTATTATTGGAAAGATATAAGGGGTGACACTTGTCACCTCCACACTCGCTATCAGAAAAGCTGAGAGTTAAACTTTTAAGTCTTAACTTGTATATATTAAGAATACAATTGTTTTTTTTTTCAATCATGTCACTTTATTTAGATTTGTTATAGTTTCTTAACGCAATTATTATCTGATGACTTGAGGCATGGAATCTCTCTTAAAAAATTGTCGTTTTACAACCACATGTATCTTTTTATTTATTCTAATCCAAATTTCAGATTGCTGATGTGATGCAACATTAACTCTTTATATATTTTGGGAAGATATGACTTTTTTTAAGACAAGATAAGCGAACGTTTCTATCAACTACATGTTATCGTTACTCGATTATTACTACAAATCAAGGATTTAAATGCCAGCAAATTTCCTGGATTTTCGTCGGAAAATTCGTTTCCGATGGGTCAACCACCGACGATAGTCATATTTGTCGTTTCCTCGTTTTTTGTCATTCGAAATGCCGGGAAACGACATGCCGTTTCGTTCCAAATTTTTCGTCGTTTTTCGTTTACATCTCAGTATAAAAGCTTCCATTTTTTATGTCGGCGAGTATCGAACGAAAAGAAAAAAAATCGGGCTGAGTGAACAAGAGAAGAAGGCGACGCAATCACCGGCGAAAATCCAAGAGAATCGGCGATTTTCCTTTCGTTTCGTCTCAGTAAGGTTCAAATTCAGCAAATCGCCGAAGAAATTCGTCCGGATTTGTGGAATTTCCATTTCATTTTACAAACCTAATGTCTAAAACTTGCATGTTCATTTTAATGAGTAATTTGATTTTTTTTTCTTCATATAATCCCCTTCATAAATATTGTTTGTGACAAAAAATCAAACCCTCTATTTGTTTGAAAATAATAAAAATTTGATGTTAGCAAGAAAAGAGATAGTCAGAAGAAAGACACTCGTGTCAGATTCATATGTATTTGGGTGAATTTTAATACGATTTTTCAAAAAAATACGGAACCTATCATCTATTTTTACCTTAATTTTTTTTTTCGATCCGTACACCACAAAAAAAGTCGTATTTACTCGAGTGAGACGTGATGATTTTGCTAATAGTAAATAATGACCCCACCAGCAGGGATATTACTATTTGAAATTAGTTCAAAATGCCCATAAAGTTTTAATCCGTTTTTAAAGGATATGAGACTTCAATTGGTTGATAATTAAATTATTTTATGACAAGCTAATATTTCTTTTCTTCGTTTTTTGTTGAAAAAAGCTAATTTGGATGCAATTTTCAATTGTCTTAAACTCAAAGTGAAGAAAAGGAAAAGTACCAACTTATAGCACTTTTCTTTTTCTTGAGATCATTGAGAAAATTTGACTTAATGCCTCTTAAGGAGATGAATTAAGTTTGCTCTCCAACGTTTATTAAAATGAAAGTGTGTAAATTATTACATATTCGTCTAATCACCAAGTGATTAGTTTGGCTAGCATTGCCTTCTTTCTTTGTGAGATCTTTTAAAAAACTGTCGAGTTTAAACCTCACAATATAAATTTATTTCGTGTTGTGAACTATCAATATTATATTTGTAATTTGTTTGATTGTTGATTGTGTATAAAAGATATGATAAAGCGATATGATATAAAGAATATAATATTAAAAAAATTAACGACTTCAGCCCTTCGAAAATGTCAAATTTGCTTAACAGCGCTCTCAATATTTAACCCCTAAATTGAGACTCGAGACCGATGTATGTGTCACAAAAATGTGTTTCCTATGTTAACCTGTCTTACTATACAATTATTATAACGTTAAACTGGTGGCAGATTTTCATTACCCTCAAATTGGAAGCGTTTTATTTCAAAGAAAGAAATGGAAGCTTTTAATTAGCAATCCATACAAAAAAGAAAAAAAAAAGAAAAAAAAGAAAGGATACTAAGTCCAATTCTCTACATACAGTAGAGTTAATAATCAATTTTTCATCCTTCCAGTTTCTCTACTTGAGGTTTGTCGAACATCTTTTCTCATGATAAGTTGTTCTCGGATGTTCAAATTCATTCATTAACCTTTAAAAGATTTTTCAAACGAGCCATAAAATTGCTCTGAATAAAGTGTTCCTTTTTTTACGAACCATCCATAGATTCTAGATTTGAATCTTTTAAAGTTGAAGTCACAATTTTATTTGTAGAAAGGTGTTTAATATATGTATTTGTGAGTACTTTATCCATTTTAGGAATAAAAAAAACTTTTATTACTATTAGAAAGTCATACTTTTAATCAATTAATTTAAGGACGGGCTAGCTATCTAGCCCAAATTAGAACTCTCCTTTAAAATTTTAGCTCAACTATTATTTTAATTAAGCAAATAGCCCAATTCATTGATCAACAATATCATACTCTCATTTTGCCGCTAAATAGCCAAACCAATCTTATCACTGTCCAATCTCGACTAGACTCTCTCTCCCGATTCCTCTGCAACTTAAACAGACTCAACGCTTCGATGAACCAGAATCAACGACTTCGCTTCCAACGAAATCTCCGACACCGTGAGCCCGATCATCCAAACGGAACAACGATCTTCAAATCTGCCATAGCTTCATCGCTAAACGCCTTGAATCACGCGAAAACCGAACTGCGAATCGAGGAGATCACAAAGCTCGACGCCGAAGAACTTCTTCAGGTACGAACACGACGTGACGATGATGTCTTTGTTTAGCGACGATGTTGTTTGGGACAGGCAATAGCCTCGGCCGGGATGGTCGGGCTGAGATCATCGAATGAGTCTGCGGCGGTGACTAGGAATTTAACGGCGAGAGAGATCCGCGGCGCCGTTGTTCGATATCATTTTCGGAGAAATATCGTCACAATTAATCGGATTAACTGTGAATGTTAATCCGATTAGCTATCATAGTTAATACGCATAACTGGACTTGCGACATTTGAATGCCCGAATCGGTGCAACCACGGAACTCGCCGATGTTCGCAATCGTTTTCAAAAGAAGTTCATCACAGTTAATCATATTAACCATTGTCTGTCTCTTTTTACGTGGACCTCGGAGGTCACCGGCGGAAATGGCTTGACCGCCATTAGAATGGCGGCGTGAATCGCCAGAACTGACCTGATGCTCAAACTCGATCGCCCTCCGACTGACGATGATCCTCGCGACACTGGAGAAGAAGATGAAAACGATGACGTTCTTTGCCAAGGGTTCAGATTATGTAAATTTACGCTTTCGAAGTAATCGTAAACCAGATCTCCATCGTCGCAATCACCGGCTTTGTCGTCCTCGTCGCCTCTGGCGAACTAGGGGTGCGATCCGATTAATCCCAGTGTTATGAGATCCGCGTCCGGGAATTGAGCTATGATGAGTTGAAGCTCTGTAAATCGGAGCTCCGATTAAGGAAAGCGACGCGAATGTAAGTGACAAAAGTTAATTGCATCAGCTTAATGGCAATATTGGAATGACAAAAAAGTTGGGCTATTTCCCTAAATAATTGGATAGTTGGACTGCTATTTTAAGCTTACCTTTATGAAGATACTAGTTGTTTACACATCTCTTAAATGAAGGCTTATTTTTTTTCTCTCACAAATTACAAAAAATACAGAAGTCAGTGTTCATGACCTCTATTTTAAATAAAATGATACTTATACGAATATCTCAACGAGACGATTATTTTGACTCCGATAAAAACCTATTTATGATACATGGTATATTTAAATTTAATATAATTAATAAAAAATTTCAACTCCGTACAAATTTAAATAAAAATTATAATTTTTTTAACTTGTGTCCAAGTAATAATAGAGTGGCAGACCTCAAACATCTAGCTTGGGTGACACTACCTCTTGTCAATGAGATCTCCTCTTGCATGAGAACATGGGTTCAAGTCTCCGAGATAACTATTTATCTCTATTATTAGAAATTTAATAAATTATTTTGTAATATAAATTTAAATGTTTCATATAATGAAGTAGAGTTTTCTAAGTAACTAGACCACCTATAACATTAAGTTTGGGATTTAGCCTATGTTTGGAGTTTTTTTAGGAAAATAGCCAAACGTATTAGGTGGCAAATTATGTTTTACTTTTTTGTCCTCCAATATTTTAAGTCAGTTTTTTTAAGTCAGTTTTTTTAGCGTGAGTGGGTTAATTAAAATTAGGTCAATTAACTTCTATATTTAAGGGTTTTATGACACGTTTTTTTTTTGTGCGTGTGTTTTTTTTTTCTTCACATAATATTTGTTGCTATAATTAAGGAAGCAGTTAGATTTCTCTCTTCCACGTTCTCTCTCTCTCTCTCTCCACAAAATCAGATCTGGGTTTTTTTTAACTTTCAACATGCCAAGATGACGAGGAAGAAGCCGAGGTCGCGGGCCAAGGGGGCAGTCCAGACGAAGAAGTTGCGCCGATGACGCAGATCGGCCGGAGGCGGCGGAGGAGGTCGGCGAAGGCTCGTCGGAGCCAGATCAACGCCCACAGGAAGCGGTTGATGAGAGCGTAGGGGAGAGAGCCGGTGTTCTCGGAGTCCGGAGGGAGGCCGTGGTCGGCGCTCCGGAAGGGGGTCGCGACGAGCCTCACGACGGTGGTTGGCGGGAGAGACGATCGGAGCTTGGTTAGAGGTGGCCCGACTCTCACTGTTAATTTTTTTTTTTAACAGTGAAGATTTTCGAATGTCAGTTTTTGGAAAAATGTAGAGGTACATATGATTTATTTACAGTTATTTCCATTCAAATTACTTAAATGTGGAGAATGAGATAATTTCCAGTAATTTACGTTTATTATCTGTGTTGACAGGTTCCCAACAGTAACGTCAGTCTTGGTGAAGCCGTTCTAGATTAGCGCACCGCGTGATTAATGATATCTTTGATAAAATATTTTGTTGAGATTTGTTAGAGGTTAAAGGCTACGTATAACAATTTTGAAATTGTCTGTTATTTTATATTATTATTGCCTATTATTTAATATAATTATATTCATTATTTCCATTTGATTAAGTAAAAAGGCAAATTAGTTTATTAATTATTGACACCTAAGCACGTTGGCTATTTCCCTAAAAGTTATGAAACATAGGTTAAAAACAAAATCTATAGTTTCAAACTGGTTATTTTGCTACAGTGCCCAATGAAGTACATGAATATATGAATGACAAATGATAAATAATAATAATAATAATAATAATAATAGAGTGATAGATGTTGCGATATTTTTATGACTAGCACGCAAGTGGATGTATCGAACAAGTAATAGTGTTACGTAAGTAACGGATATCGATCCCACAGAGACTAGTTACTATAGCGACGTTAAACAACCTAAAGCAAATTGATTTCACAGATTTGTTGATGGATGTGTTTATAAAACTAGCAAATGAATTAACGTAAAAATAAAAGAGAAACAAACACGAGATAACAAGCAAAGAAAACTACGGGGTTGCGATTTCACCAGGTAACACAGCATCGGGGTTTCGGGAACGAACAATTACCACTATTCCTATGTAAGCTAATCTCATTCTCTCATTAATATTCCCTAGCCTCTCTCGAGTGATCTAGCGAACCTATGCACTTGTCGGATTACTTATCCTCTCGGCCTCTAATCCTATTAAAACAACCACATGCACTAAACGCGAGAATTCTAACGATTACACACTCGTCTAAGCCGTCAAACAACCTAAAACAATGTGATGAGTGAAAAAGGGCACGAATTTTTACTCTCTCTCGAGCAGCTAAAAACTCTAATTAAACAATTCTAAAGGTGATCAAGCTAAATAATGCATTAAGAACACTTCCACACAAGCAAACATATTCATGAAACAGTTAATAACTAATCAAACCCTAACGAAACCCCTAAGCTATCTCTAACCCCGACTACATCGTAACCCCGCTAAAGACTTAGCCTCTAACGGTGTTCATGACCATGATCAACACAAGGAGAGTGATTAAAAGCAATAAAACTAGCATAGAATGACAAAGAGAGCTCATAATTATAACGAAAAAGGAATTCAAGAACACAATAGTAAATTAAGAGCAGAAAATAAATAGAAGGAAGAAGAAAAGCTATTAATGGAGTTCCGGCTGATCGGATTTTGTCAATTCCGTTGATAAGCTTTCTCTCCGTTGCAAAAGCTCTCCAAAACAATAATAAAATAAAGCGTAACCTAAAAATAGAGGCTAAGTTATGTTTTATAGTGGTTTAGGTCGAAGTACAATTTTGGACTGATCTGGGCCTTAAAAAACGATCCAACGGCTAGGATTAAGTCAAAATTCGACTTTGTTTTCGTCAGGATTCGTCGTCTCGCGGCGCGCCATCCATCCTCGCGGCGCGAGGCTTCCTTCTTCGTATCGTCGCGGCGCGCGATCACCGCGAGGCGCACCGCGAGAAGCTCCTGGAACTTTTTGTGTTCGTGAAAATGCAGGGGTCGCGGCGCGAGGTCTTCTGGTCGCGGCGCGATAATTCTTGATCGCTGAGGTCGCGCCGCGAGGTCTTGCGCACTAGACTCCAAATCTTCATTTTCTTCATTTTGACTCCAAATTCATCGCTTTTACTTCCGTTCCATCGATATGTGATCCGACAATTACTTTTCATCCATGTTGACCTGAAATTCACTATAACCACACTAAAACCATCAAAAACACTTGAGAACGCGCTAAATCCAAGTCAAATGAGAGCGGATTCGTACGTAAAATACGCACTCATCAATAGAGAGACTAAAGTTCTTGCATAATTACATATAAATCCACGTAATAATTGAGTGATAGGATACTATAACGCCAAATTTAATAAACTTTTTTTCCGAAAATTTTTCAAACTACTTTTTTGTAGCATAAATATCAGAAAAAATCACTTGCAAGTTAGCAAATTAATCAATAGTTGCGTGATTGTTTTGAATAATCTGGAGTGGTCACTTCATTATTTATGTACTGTTGGAGCCAAATCTGCACCAATTAATACAAGAG
This sequence comes from Urtica dioica subsp. dioica, assembly GCF_054948205.1. Lineage (NCBI taxonomy): Eukaryota > Viridiplantae > Streptophyta > Magnoliopsida > Rosales > Urticaceae > Urtica > Urtica dioica. Next base: position 48,740,608 of record NC_142757.1, on the reverse strand, counting down.
ACACTCATTCAACAATGGTTCAATTGCATGATCTATATTGTATCCAAATGATATCAATCTATGATATCCAACCAATCGATCTTGGACCAAAAAAAAAAGGGAATACTATGAAAAGACAACATACAGCACATGGGTCGTCTTTGATATACCACTCTCGATTTTCCTAACAAAAAAAAATGGATGAATGTTTTAAACGACCTTTCGTTTGGTACCACGAAACGAAGGAGGGTCAAAACTTACGTGTATTTATTTGCAAAGGGCACCACGAAATTACGTGCATGTTACAACTTGCAACAAAATATTTGCGGCCCTTGGAATACATGTCTCTTGTCATTGTGCATTATATTATACAAAGTTAAAAATACAAATGTCCCACATGAAACAGAAAAAGGACATATGGCCCATATTAAAATGCCTCCTTTTTGTGTGGTCGACACGAGTTATCCGTACGCTGATATATAAAGGAAATTTTTTTTTTAACGGAGATAAATTTAATTGAATTTTTTGGTTAAATAAATCAAAAGTGTTTTTAATTATTTTTAGATGATACATTTTAATTGTTTCAAGAAAAAGGATATGTTTTAAGTATTTCGGTAAAATAAATCATTCTTTAACTATTTCCTCTCACAGTTATATAAGTGGCGTAGTTATATTTCCACGCGTGAAATATAATAAATGGGACAAATTTGGGATATTGAGTATTTGTTTTTTTTTATTATTATTATTTTTTTTTATCTCATAATTTAAAGGTGGACTATTGGAAGTAATTTCAGGAAGGAAGACTTTATTTCTGTTTTAGACCAAAACTTCCGATCTACCGGAACTAGAACTTCCAGTTCTAATACCAAAAAATTTTGGTTCAAGATTAATAAACAAAAAAAAAAAAAAAAAAAATTCATTCTCGCCAGTAAACATGAGGGCTTTCCGTGACGAACTTGAAATACAAACAACATGGGAGTTGAAAATCAATCCAACAACTCAATTATATATATACATATGTATAAAATTTGTGTTGACGGAAATAACCGGAGGGAATATATTTTCACTTCATTAGATTTTCATAAATAAAAATAAGACATGTGAATACTCAATAGTCAATACTGATATTCTTATAGAAACTCGCATGGCAAAGTGATACAAACGTGGGATATTTTTTTCATTTGGAGTTAGTACAACATTGATGAATATTATGTGGAGATTATTTATGACGTATTTGATGCTAACCAATAGATCATATCACATACATAAATTGGAAAGGTATATAAATTTTAACATTGTTTATATATGGTCACAAATAAAGAATTTATTGATGGGTGACCGAGAGTTTCCGCGTGTATTTATTTAAACACGCTTTGATGTACAATTTAAAAGTAATAATCTGATATGTATTATATTTTTATCAAAAAATCAAAACAGAACTTAGAGGATATCTCCAACACAAAAACTCATACTGCAGTACTTACACTTCTAAATTTCTTTTTTTCAGATTAAAAAATATGATATCTCCAACCAAATACTCATTTTTAAGACAATGAATAAATATTTCCTTGTATATATTAATAATTTTAACAACTTTTATTATTTATTACATTATCATCCGCATATATTCTAACTCGGTTCTTTTTATCTGATCATATTATTTTGATTCTCTTACATATAAATTTAACATGATTTTGTAATTATAAATAAATATGACATCATAGTTTAAAAAAAACATCATATATTTTTGTTTCAACTTATTGATTAGCAAAATAGTCAAAGTTTCAACTTTTCTAAAGTAGCTAAATTTATGTTTTTCAATTTTTTTTGACAATCAGGATTAAAATTTTTGATGATTATTATAAGCAATTTATCACTTCCAAAAAAATTAATCTTGGGGTCAAATTTTTTTTTTGAAACCAAATTATGCACATTTCGGCTATTTCACTAAATTAAGATAAAAATTATATTATCATTTATATAAAAATCTCTTATCACATTTTCCCATATGTATATAGACAACTCCTGAGTAAGAGTAAACAGTACACTGTCTATATATCGTCTTTTTTTTCTTCTTCTTCTTATTATTTATTTATTTATTTTTTAAATGTATACGTGTGATTTTTACAATGATTGGGTGTAACTATTATAAAAAGTATGTGATGCAAAAAATTCACTTTCACGTGTTTTTGTTTTTATCTAATTGTTAATATGACAAATTAAATTGACAAATTTTTACTAAATATAGTAATATCTTACGTAAATGTGACTAAGTGTCTAATTTTTCTCTCTAGTATTCAGTTCACACTGAGAATTCTGTAATTTGATAATTGTGGAACTTGTTAAAGACTCATATACATCAATTTTTGTCCAAGTTTATATCGTTGCTCTCTCTTGTGTATATCTCATTGCTCATGATATTTATTTAATTAATCATAAGTAGACTAGAAAACTGTACTTCTGTGTCGTAACACCAATGTTCCGAGTATGAAATTGCAAAAAATGATCGGAACAAGACTCGCGCCAAAGTTCACATGCATGAATTTCGTATGTTAAGTACATGATTTAGAAAAAGGAAGCTTCGCTCTTTATATACGAACCTAAAGTATGTATGTCACTTATGATTATATATATCTTTGGACCATAATTCAAAGCGTTATATTCTTTTTAGTAAATACTTCCACCTAGCTTCCTGAGCTTTTCCGTTTTGGAGTTTGTTATTGTTGTTACATGAAGTTTGGCATTTTGGTTCAGGCAATTCTTTTGTCCCTCATGTTGTTCATCGTATCACACAGAACATTATTCTTTTCTCTATGTCAAGATACGATGTGGCTTCGCTGACAGCTTTTTAATTGACCACGGTAGATGTGCGTCATCTGTCTCTGTTTCGGATAGGAGAACATTCCTTTTGTTTGTCTCTTATAAAAGAGAATGTCTCACCCTTGGGTAGGGTTACACAAACTTATGTCGCCGAAACCTTTTTGAAGAGAAAAGTGTGTCTTTTGTTATCTGGTGTTTGTGTCTTTCCGACGAGAACAAACCTAGCCTTTTATAGTGGTTGCTGTTGGTTGATATACATTGATACACTGAGAGAGTGTTAGGGTGAAAAGTGAGGGGAACTCAAGTCTAGGGGGAGTCTAGATTAGTGACTACCTAGAATAGTTTGGAGTTATAAATAGTGGAATGTTATTATCCATTTGTATTCCATCATTGTGCTCATACTATCATCTAGTGAAGTTACTCTTTTTACCGTGATTCATATCCCCCAGAATAGGTAGTTGAGGTCGAACTGAATTATCATTTTTGGTGTATTTTATTTTTATTTATTTATTTGCTGTTTGTTGCTTGTTGTCTTTACAGTTGTTATTAGAGATCAAATATTTCATAGGTGTCGTTTATGTCTATTAAACGATAAGCACGATATGTTGTTTTTCTTTTATTTCTTTAATTGTATTTTCCTTTATTTCTTTAATGTCTCATGGCTATATAAAGCCTTATACTTGTACTTTTTTCATTAGATTGGAATAAACATTTTCACTCTCAATCATTCAAGATGAGAGTTAGTTTTTCCCCAATTCTCAAATCCAATTTCTATCTATCATAACCTAGAAATGTAATATGGTATCAGAGCGGGGCCCATTCTCGGTTGTGGGCTACCTGATCGAGCCTATACTTCACGCTTCCAGTGCATGTGCCAATGTGTGCCTGTGTCTGTGCGCGTGAGGGGGTGTATCAAGGATAGTCCCACATCGACTGTGTATTACGATCCTGGGCTCTTTATAAGGCTTGTGAGTTACTCCTCTAATTACCAAGCTTGGTTTTAGATGGAACCCCACACCTTTAAGATGGTATCAGAGCGATCTTCCTTATTCGATTTCCAGGCTATGGAGAAATCCACCTCGTCCTCCCCGATTTCCTCGACGATCGGAAAAGATCTCTGACGCGAGCCCGGTGGAATTTCACGAAGGTCAATTTCCTTTTACCTCCGAGTATTCCGATTATTTGGCGTCTCTTTTTCTCGATTTCAAGTTCTTCTCACCATCGCTTCATCGACGGAGCGCATTGGAAGTTCGGAGTGTTTTTATCAAGATTCTAGGCCGGCGAATTCAAACCGTGTCATCAACAAGAATCTCTTGCCGGTGAGTCCTACCATGTCATCTATCAAGATTCTGGTCCAGGAATTTCAAGCCGTTTCATCAACAAGAATCTATTTCCGGCGATTCAAGCCGTGTTAACTTTCAAGATCTTCTTCCGGCGATTTTCCGCTTTGTCAAGACTTCAAGATCTTTTATTTTGGCGATTCAACGTCGCGTAAAAAAAAAACCTCGATTTTTATTGTTTTTGGTCTTGAAAATTGAAATTGGGAGATTCGGAGAAATTCCACTACAATGGAGATTTCGGGATTATGGAACGAAGCCCTTGATGACGAACGTGCTCGAATTCGGAGCTCAATTCGAGATCTCCCTTGATCGGAGAGGAAGAGAAATTCACGGAGTCTGTGTTGATTCTAGGGCTTTTACTGAGCCATCAAAAATGGCGTACAGAATGAAGCAACAGGAGGGAATAACGTATCCAAGGTCAGTCCTCGAAGAGGAGGATGATCCTCACAACGCCGGAGCTCATCCTGCTTTCAATTTCTCCAAAGAATCTTCTCCGACGTCTTTTTCTCTCGCGGCAAAAGCCATTAGAGCGTCCTCGGCTTACAAGACTCGTCTCTCTCCTCTGCTTACGTTGGCCATAGAGTTGTGCCGTCATCGCCGACGATGGCAAAGAATTCCTCTACGACGTCCCGATACCGGACCGCCCCGCCCGAGCCGCGTCTCCAACCTCGCATCACTCCGCGATCAGCTCGAACATCGCCGATTCGCCGCTCTCAGACAGCGATGGGAAATCCATGGATGGTCGCGACAAATTACGAAACCCTCTGAGCGGAGTTTCAGAGACACTGGGACAAGAAGAAAAGTCAGTGCCGAGATCAAGAAAAGTGGCGTTTGTGGCAAATTGACCGACCTTGAGAAGCCGATTGTTGCGATCTGCCATGGCCAATTGATCTTAGCCGTGGCCGGAGTACTTTGGAGTCGGAGGTGCCCGACTTACTCTGCAGTGAAACCTTTACTCGTCGCAAACGGTGCTCATTGGATCGGACCCGAGACCTTAAACGTCTATGTCGTTGATGGTAATATCATAACCGCAGCCACGTACGAAGGCCATCCCGAGTTCATCGGACTCTTTATATTGGCTTCAATGTTCTTGACGAACATGGTTGTGCTTTGGTGGTAAAGGCCCAGAAAGATCGAAGATCATTTCTCAAGGCAAGGGATTAGAGATTTGTGCGAAGGTCGCAGCAACTCTGATTGAAATGTCAACAATTCCATTTCCTCAAACAGACCCAAAGGTGAAGAGATTCAACCCAAATAGCTATATTATGCAATGGTGTTTGTTCAGAAATCTCAGCGCACTCAAGGTGTTCGACGAAAGTTCTCATAAGCTAATTCTCGCACTCAAGGTGTTCGACGAAAGTTCTTAGGAGCTAATTCCGTTTGAAATGCCGATTAGTCATGATCAAGACGACAACGCTGCGTCAAGGGTCAATCGATCAAGTTCTTTTTCGATATCGAAGTTCCATCCAAGATAAACTTTCGAATAACTTTCGGAAAGTTCATCTTGCGGGGGTGTATTAGAGATCAAATATTTCATAGGTGTCGTTTATGTCTATTAAACGATAAGCACGATATGTTGTTTTTCTTTTATTTCTTTCATTGTATTTTCCTTGTATTTTCCTTTATTTCTTTAATGTCTCATGGCTATATAAAGCCTTATACTTGTACTTTTCTCATTAGATTGGAATAAACATTTTCATTCTCAATCATTCAAGATGAGAGTTAGTTTTTCCCCAATTCTCAAATCCAATTTCTATCTATCCTAACCTAGAAATGTAATAGTTGTTATTATACCTCTTAACAACACTTAATAAATTAACTACTTCAGTAGATCTGGACTCTAAGTTATAATTCATGGGTTATATTTGTTAGTCGTCATATTCGTCGCTTTCTTAGGCTTAACAATAAGCAATATAATATCACCCGAAATATAAATTATTTTATGTATAATTATAATATTGCTCTTTACTTTAAAATCTCGAAATGTCATAATTGAAATGTTTGACGAAAATTGAAAAAAAAAAATTTGACAATAACATGTGATTATCAAGTGTCATATTGATAAATGACATGACTATGACTGAATTGTGTACTAAACTAATTATGATAACAAATAGTTCGAGGGACACGTGTTTTCATTTATTCCGTCAATTATAGATAGCATTCCATTAGCATATGCCAATCAAAGATTCTCAAACACAATCGTAATCCAAAAAGGCTACGTAAAGCAAACCGGTGTAGAAATTTGTGGGAAGAAAAAAATCAGCTTTAATTACATATAATTGCATTGCACAACAAATCCACGGATAACAAAGTTTGTCCATTATGCTATTTAGGTACAAGTCTTAAAAGTATTATGTACATTTCCTGGTATATTCAAAGAGCTGTGTATGATTTGTATTAAGTAAACCTAGAATATTAGCTTAGTATGTTGTCTACTTTATTTTGATAATACTCTTAACCTTTTTCTTTTATATCGATTCTCACATATTTTAAGCTTCAACTTAGATGAAAGAATTTTTTGTGCAGGTTAGGTGGAAAGTGAATCATCTTGATAAACCTTTTGATAGGCGCTGGGTTTTCAATGTCTAACGTCGCCGCCTCTCTTAATAAAATAGTAAAATTTAATTTATGGTCTAGACTAGTAGATACATTTAATTTAGGGGGAGGTTTTTGTAATTTTTTTTTATTCTCCCTATTTGCACCGGTTTCTACCATGACCACCATAATTCGGAACTCAGAATCGTCGTCATCCCTATCACTATGAGCCCATCTCTCCATCTTACTAACATTGATCCAGCCTTCAATAGAGTTTCTTTTTATTTATCACTTAATATTTAATGTTTCAATTATCTAGATTTGAATATAATTTTTATAGCACTGAATCAATGTCATTTAGTTTTATTCAATGGTCGTAGACTTCTTAAAAGATGATCTACACGCTATCATTGGTGGCACTTTATTTTTTTCACGCTTGCTAATTGACCCTTGTTTTTCTTGTGCAATTTAATAAATGTGAGAACAAAAAATAAAAAAAGGCGTAAATGTTGATGTGTGGAGCTTAATCGGTCATTAAGTTGCCTTGCTGATGATCAGTCACCGAGTCGACGAGCTGGAGAACGATACCGAGCAAAACTTTGTCGAAGATTGAGGTCCATCTGACGAGCAGATCTCTACAGAAGACTGAGGTTGGTCTGCCGAGCAAGAGACCACCGAGCTGACCTCGTCGAATCACAGACTGGACGACTGTTTGGGGCAGGATTAGGTCAAAGGTATTTAGGGGTTTTCATGCATCTCTGTTACCCTAATATATATATATATATATATGTATATATATATATATATATATATATATATATATATATATTGTAGCCGTCTTTATGATGTGTGAGGGTGTGCAAAAGAGTAAAATCATACATAGAAATTAAGAGAGAGAACATCTAAACACTATTCCCATATTTGGTTTATAGTAAAAACTTGCAATGACAATTGGACACAGATTTCACATTGAGATTGAACCACTATAAATTGTGTGTTTGTTCTTCGTATTTGTATAATTCGTATTCTAATTTATGAGAGGGATTCAGACGTAAAATCCCAACAACTCATAATAGAGCTTCTCAGGTTGAGTCGCGGCGAAGAAGATGATAAGCGGCGAAGAAGGAATGACGGACGAGATTGTGAAGTTTGGCAGATCAGACTACGTGTTCAGGAGAATGCAAATAGAAGATTATCTATACAGAAGAAAGCTTCATCGACCTCTAAGCACAAAACCGGAGAAAATGGATAACGCGGAATGGAATCTCCTTGATAGACAACTGCTCTGAGTCATTCGGTTGACACTGTCGAAGAATTTCGTATACAAGGTGGCGAAAGATAAGACCACCGCGGGCATGATGAAGGTCATGTTCGATATGTATGAGAAACCTTGGGTGAACAACGATGTTTCTCTCTTGAAGAAACTTTTTCACCAAAAGATGGATGAAGCAACCCAAGTGGCCACACACGTGAACGAGTTCAACATGATCGTCAACAAACTGTCATCGGTTGTGATTGAATTTGACGACGAGTTACGAGCTTTGATCTTGCTCGCACTACTACCGAACCATTGGGAGCGGATAGGGGCAGCTATTAGCAACTCCGTTGGAAGTTCGAAGTTGAATTTCAACAACGTGCAATATTGCATTCTTGCCGAAAAAGTGCAAAGAATAGACTCCGATGAGGTCGTGTCGAGCTTGACCTTAGACGTGAAGAAAATGGGAAGAATGGATGACATAAATCACAACCGAAGTAAAGTTAGGTCAAAGTCATGCATTGGCCGACATTAGTCCAAGCCAGGACGATCCTTAAGTGCTGGAATTGTGGCCAAACCAGCCACATCATGACGTACTGCAACGCACCCGACCAAGGAGAGCAAGGTCGCTGTCAATGCCACCATAAAAGATTTGACTAATGCATTTCTGCTATCGGTTAACCCATCGATCGACTCATGGATGCTCGACTTAGGACCATCATTCCACACCACAAATCAACACAACACTATGGAGAACTGCATCGTTGGAGACCACAGCAAAGTCGACCTAGATAATGGCGAGCCTCTAGACATTGTTAGCATCCATGATGTTGATTTGAAGATATCAAATGGGCAAATCTAGAAAATAAAAAAGGTCAGGTTTGTGCCAAAGTTGATGAGAAACTTGATCTCGACAGTGATGGTTTACACCATGACATCCAGGAGTAGCTCATGGAAGGTGATGAAAAGAGCCATGGTGGTATCCTGAGGTCAGAAGTTGGGCATTATTTACATGATGACGGGCTGCTGAGGTATGGTCGCAATGGTCGAAAACACCGAGAAGATCGAGTTTTGGCACTGCAAGCTAGGGTACATGAGCAAGAAGGGAATGAAGATTCTGGTGATAAATGACATGATATCCAAGCTAAAGTCAATGGAACACCACACATATGAAAGCTGAATTCTCGGGAAGAAGAAGCGAGTTAGTTTCTCGAATGCAAGAAGATAGTTAAAGATAAAAAAGCTCAAACTGGTACATACCGACATGCGGGGTCTAGCTCATGTTTCTTCACTCGGTGGATCTCACTACTACGTGATGTTCATCGACGAATCTGTAAAGAATGTATGGATTTATTTCCTAAAGAATAAATCAGATGTGTTCGTTATCTTCAAGAAGTGGAATGTGATGGTCGAGCCGGAGATGAGCTCTGGAAGGTGAAGCGCTTGAAGTCGGACATATGAGGAGAGTATGTCGACTTCGAATTCAAGCATTATTGTGTTGAGAATGGGATAAATATGGTGAGAACAATCGCAGGGACTCCCCAACATAATGGAGTAGTAGAGAGGATGAAACGAACTCTGAATGAGCGTGCTCGGACTATGCGGATCCACTCTGGTCTGCCGAAGACTTCTTGGACAAACATCATCAATACGACAGACTTCTTGATAAACAAAGGACCGTCCATCCCATTGGGTTTCGAAATTCCAGAAGAGTCATGGAGCGATAAGAAAGTAAGCCTTTCTTATCTAAGATTATTCGCTGGCTTGTCGTATGTTCATTTTGATGATTCTGTTCGGAGTAAGCTATATCCAAAATCTAAAAAAAAATATTATTTCATTGGCTATGGTGACACTAAGCTCGAATATCGATTTTAGGATGTCGAAGGGAGGAAAATCAGTCGGAGTAGGAATGTCATCTTCAACAAGTTGAAGATGTAAAAGAACAAGCTGAAAGGGAGTTCGGAGAGCAAGGCTCCCGAGGACGAGAAATCGACGATCGACTTGAGATAGTTCTTGGCAACCGTGAAAAACAAGACTCTCCCAACCACCGAGCTGAACAAAGACACCTCGATGATCGAGGAGAGATCAGATCGAGCTTAACACGGTCTTGAGAGTGAAAACAAAAGTAGTTAGAACACCTGAATCAGCGGACTCCAATCACCGAGCTGCGAAGGTCAAGCAGAGTGAGAAGGCTGACATATTAGTTCTCTCTGTTTCTCAATTACATCATTCTTACCGATAGAGGAGGGTCAAAGTGCTACGAAGATGCAATGTAGGTCGATGACTCGACCAAGTGGGAGATCAACACGAAGGAAGAGATGGATTTTCTGTTTACGAAGAAGTACTGAGAGCTAGCCGAGCTATCGTGAGGGATGAAAGCTCTGCACAACAAATGGGTGTATCGAATAAAAGATTAAAGCGACATAAGTCATCGGCACAAGACGAGACTAGTCGTGAAAGGCTTCCGACAGAATGAGGGAATCAATTTTACATAAATCTTATATCCCGTACTCAACCTCGTGTCAATGAGAATCATCATCGGGCTAGTAGTCAAGGAGAATCCGCATCTTCAGCAAATGTATTACGATAAAATAACACACGCAAGTGCACGTGTCGCCCAAGTAATATAGTGTACAAAAAGTACCAGTATCGATTCCACGGAGACTAGTAATTTTAACGATTTCATCTAGCTTGATTGCAAATTGGTTCCAAGGTATGACGAGTGAAGGTTATGATAAGCTAAAAATAAATAAAAGACAAGAAAATAAGAATTCAAACAAGTTTAATTAAAGAGAAAAAAAAGGCCACGATTTCACTATGAACATACTACGTTGACTATCCCTATTTTGTCTATTGTTCCCTCATTCTTATGCTACCAATCTCACTCTTTCTAACATATTCACTATCTTCTCTCGAGTGCTCTAGCAAGCATATGCAATTGACAGATTATTATCCTCTTGGCTTATAATCCTATTAAAACAATCACACATATAAAGATCAAGATTTCAAACAATTGCACGCTCGCCTAGAGTTTTCTACTAACCTAGATCAACAGTGAAGATTGTAGCAAAAGCACGGTAATTTACTCTCTTGAAAAGAAAAAAATTTCTAAATAATAATTTAAAAGTAGCTAATCAATGAACTAACATCATGCACGGTTAAAAATCAAGCAATTATTATGGGAACACGAAATAGACTAAAAACTAGAAAATCATCAATGCATTAGTATCAGCTTGGACTACATCACAACCCCATAAAAATCTAGCCGCTAAACGAATTCGTAATCAAAGCTAAGCATAAAATAATAATCAAGAGCAAAAGAATAAACATAACAAAAAAAAAGTCATATTAAATAAAAACGATGTTTAACAATATTTAGAGTGCAACAAAGTAATTAAAAAGGAGAAGAAAGAAAAAACGAAACAATTCAGAGAAGAAGAACTAGCCGGGTCGTCAATTTCGCCGAAGAACACTTTTTCCTCTTTCAAAAGCTCTAAAAAACAATCAAACAACTTATGAAAAACTAAAAGAAAGGGAAATATGTGTTTTTTAGGTTAAAAATTCGAATATATAGGTCAATAGATGTGTTTCGGAGCAATATATGCCTTTGGATTGGATCCAAATGCTCAAAAATGCTAAAAGTCAAGAAATTAGAAGTGATGGCAGGGCCTTCAGCACGCTACACATGAGGTTAGCGTGACACGCCGCATGTATTGCGCGCATAACTCTTCGGAAATTGTCTTTGCACGGTGCGCTGAATGGCCTGCGCAGCGTGCCATGATTCAACGCGGCACGCTGGTGCCCTGAATTGGATATGCTGATCCTCTGGAGTTTTTTCGCGGTGCATTGACCTCGAAAAATGATTTTTCGATGCGGAAATGTCTTTGTTTTTACTTGGTTTTGCCCCCCGAATGCTTCCTGAAATTCTGATTAGTCACAAAGACAAGATATCGCACATAATGTATTGACAATGTGTTCGACAACTTGCTTGAACACAGATAATGTATAAAAAAACTGTAAAATCCCAAATTTGAAGCTTTATTAAAAAGCTAAAATTTTGGTGTTCGAGTGACGTTAGTATTTTTTTTTTTTTAATAAAGTAGTAGTGAATGATTTTATTTATGTGGTAGTTTTTGAAGTTTTTCTTTTATGTATGCTTTAGATATTTTTTTTTAATTTAATATACTCTTTAGAATAAATATTATGGATATATATATATATATTGTATATAAGTTATATATTATATATATAAGATTAATGTGTTAACTTATTATACGCATATATAATTATGTTATATATTATATTATATAAATAATATAATATTATATTATGTATATATTAATCAGGTGTGAGTAGTGCACGTATATACTTTTATATATATATATATATATATATATATATATATATAATCAGTTTACTTTTATTATACGTTTTATATATATATATGTATGTATATATATATATATAATCAGTTTACTTTTATTATACGTTTTATATATATGTATGTATATATAAAAGTTATTTATAATGTCACTACTACGTGCATGTGCATATAATAGTTTTTATAAAATTATAATAATAATAATTAATATATTTATAATTAGAAGTAAGATTAGGGTTTAAGCTTTTAGGGTTTGAGATTTTAGGGTTTAATTAAACCAAATATAAGCATCCCATCCTTTTTTTTAACGCTTCTTCTCTGCTCTCCCTCCCATATTTCTCTCTTTGTTTGGAAATTTGTAGCTCTAATTAGGTATGCTTTCTTTTCTATCTGGTTCGGATTCCTTGAAAACGGCTTCTTAAAACGCTTGCCTTGGTTTCAAAAAGTATGTTTTGCGTTGATTCTTTTTGGAAAAGTTAGGTTTAAATGTCTTCTATCTAAACCTTTAATCGAAACATATTTTTATCAAATACAGAATATTTTATGATTATTTTAGAAACAGTGCGCGTACAGTTTTTGGCAAAAATTTTAAAGTTAGATTTTAGCACTTCTTTTATTTTTAATAAATAGTTGAAAACTTATTTTGGCCGTGGTGCCTTTACAAAAAGTGATCAAAATTATGTTTTGTACGTACTGGAATTTTTACAAAAGTTTTCTCAGAGTTTTAGTTTTCATCGAAACCCTAATAGCCAAGGGTATTTTGGTAATTTCACTTTGAAAGTCGTTTCTGAAAATTTCCAGAACTAAAAGTATGTCTTGAATCATTTTCTTAGTTGATCTCAGTAGTCTTTAATCCCGATTAGGTTCCAAGTCTTTTAGAGCGTCCAATTCCTTCGACGGTCTACGATCGTAACTTCCGATATCCAGGTGAGAATAATCTCACTACAACACAGATTAGTTCAAAATTAAATATGATGTTTTGTAATTCATGTTATAGTTTTTTTAAAGCTTTATATGTTTGAGTAGGTTTTTCTTTATTTGATTGTGTGATTGATTGTAGTAGTTGGATTTATGTTTAGTCAACTATGTAGTGTTAAGTTAAAGTATATTTGAGAATGTACATGTTTTATATTTTTTAGTCATGTATTGTATGAGCATATGTTTGAAAGTTTTTATGTACATGTCATATCAGTATGTAATGTAATTTTAAAAGTGAAAAGTTAAAGATAAGCAATGTAGTCGTATCGCCTCGAGTGGTATTAAGGAGAAGTTTCCCGGGCCGAGGCTCTAATGGGGAAATTTCTCGGGTCGAGGCCCTAATAAGTTTAAAAGATAGAGCGAAGTGTGGGACTTTATAACCCACATCTCTTCGTATCTAAAGTGTACACTGAAATTGGTACGACTACCCTAGGGGCACCCCGAACTAAAAGTTAATAGAATCAAGAAAAGAAAGATCAAGTCATCAATTAGTTTTAAAATACTAATAACTGGTTCATGCATTACTCTTTTTTTGTGAGCTTTATATTATTCTCGCTGAGCGTAAGCTCATCTCTTCGAAAAAAATATACGTCTGTGTTGTAGGTAAACATCTTACAAGGAACTGAGCACGGCGGACTAGCGGCGTGGATAGCGAGAGGGTTGGGTCATGGATTCCATTCACGAATTAAGTCTTCCGCTACGAGTTATTAAGAAATAAAGTTTAAAGTTTTATTTTTTCGTTATTAAGAAATAAGTCTTCCGCTACAAGTTTTTAAGAAATAATTTTTAAAGGTTTTTATTTTCATTTACGTCGAAGTTTCAAAGAGTTTTATATTTTGGTTGATATTTAGATTATGGATTATGTTTTAGTATTTTTGCTGCTATGTTTGGTTTTAAATTCGTATTTTCAATTTTGGTTAAGTACTTCTCATGAAGTGTTCAATATGCAATCTTCATATTTTTCTTAAATGTTTTTGTTACTTTTTAAGATCTTTAAAATTTTAGTTCGCCTTGATTCGATGTGTTTTTATAAATAAAAAAAAATTCCTCCAAGTTTTCTAAAGAATTTTCTAAAGTTTAAAAAGTAAGATAAGTAAGACGGTCCGAAAAGTCGGGTCGTCACAAAAACAAACAGTGCAATAAAGAAAAGACACACAATATTGTTACCACATTCGGTGCAACATCATCTACGTCTGAGGGCACTCTCCCAGTGGAAAGGATTTCACTATATAGTAGTCAATAGTACAAGTAAAGTCTTATATGATTACAACACAAAATCGAAGCCCTAGAAACTATTACCACGAGTGAAAACCTAGACCAGGGACTCCCCCTGAATTTGAGTTCATTCTCAATTCCACTCTTCGAGAAAACGCATATGCTCAGTCGTCTTCAGTCTTCAATCGCACGTGAGTCTTCAAACACATAAAAACAGAACCTAAATCACTCAAATACTCAATCTTCTCGAATAGTATTTTATTAACACCGCTCTTATCAATACACAAAGTCTCCCAGTCCGCCAGTCTTGCACGTCTAGGAGTCCAAAGTATCATCAAGGCTGCTAAGGGGGTAGCGCAAGGCTTTTATAGCAGTCATACAAACCTGGAAGTGTATCTAGGGTTTTCTTACCTAGACTCGTAAGAATATTGCATAATAAAGTCACCAACAAGACAATCTGGAAAAACCGGAAACTTTCCAGAATTACAGTCTGCGCACAAGAGAAGGATGTCTCAACAGAAGCTGGGGCATGAAGACCGACATCTTTCCTTACATCTTGCACTAAAAAATAAAGCCAACATATAACGTAACAACACTTCCGAACACTTCTAATATGCTTCAATGATGTTCTAGCTCTCTATTTAGCAGTTTTTACATGAA
The DNA here is from genome assembly GCF_054948205.1 of Urtica dioica subsp. dioica. Lineage (NCBI taxonomy): Eukaryota > Viridiplantae > Streptophyta > Magnoliopsida > Rosales > Urticaceae > Urtica > Urtica dioica. The sequence continues at coordinate 48,725,442 of NC_142757.1, read as the reverse complement.
ATTAACATAAAAACACCAAATAACCTCAAATACACTTGAGAACTCGCTAGAATTACGCTCGAGAACGAGAAGTTTCTATGTATAAAATGCATTCATCAAAATGGACGTGAAGACGGCTTTTCTTCACGCTGATCTCAACGAAGAGATCTATATGAAGCATCCTTAAGGATTTGAGGTGAAGAGTAAGGATGAGCTCGTGTGCAAGCTCTAGAAGAGTCTCTACAGGATGAAACATGACCTAAGACAGCGGTACAAGAAGTTTGACAACTTCATGAAGCGAGCTGAGTTCGGCAGATGTGAGGTCGGCCACTGTTGTTACTTGAAGAGACTTTAAGACCCTTATGTGATTCTTCTTCTCTAAGTGGATGACATGCTGATCGTAGGTCCCGAGCTACACGAGAACAACGAGCTGAAGAAGAAATTCTCCAAAGAGTTTGCGATGAAGGACTTAGGAGCTGTAAAGCAGATCCTCAATATGAGGATTAAGAGGACCAGGGAGGGCATTGACCTCTCAACGAAGGAGTACGTGAAGAAGGTACTCACGCGCTTCAACATAGAGGAGGTGAGGTCAGTCAACATGCCACTGACCAGTCACTTCAATTTGTCCAAGGGACATTCACTGGTGACGGAGGACAATCTAGGGTACATGGACGAGATTCCCTATGTTTCGGCCATCGGCAGTTTGATGTACGCAATGGTTATACTGTAGGTGATTTTATTTATATCTTTACCAAAATTCTTTTAAACTTTTGGTACGAATTCATGAAGCTCGTAACGAAAAAATATAGGAAAAACTGTTTTTCGTGTTTGATGCGGAAAGATGAATTAAAAAAAAATTAATTAAAAAAAATATACTTTTTTGTGTAGCTCCTATAGTCGTTTTAGCTCTCGAGAAAAACTAATTAATCTAGATGAATGTGCGGCTAACAAAACAACTTTGAGATATAACGAGATAAGAACTTACTAACTTGATTTTCCGCTTTTTGCTTTTTCACGCTGGTGGACAATCTTTGTGCTCTTCGCGTTCCTCGCGTTCTTCGGGTTCCTCGTGTCCGTAGTGTTGGATCAAAACCAAGTATTTCAAGCCGTTTCTCTGAATGAAATAGTACAAAGGTATGGGCCAACTCTTTATCACTAATTATTCTAACAACGTGTCGGAAAAATTATTTCTTTCTTTGGAAAGAGGTATGAACACGAGCTAGAGCATATACACTTGTTACCTCTCTTCTTTCGTTTCATCAAATCTTGAACTGGTATTCCACTAAAATTCCAAGACTAAACCTCAAGAAATTATCATAATTATATTTACTTGATCCTTAAATATAAGTGTCCATTGATATAGCCAGTGCGTAAGTATGTACCTCCAGGTTCAACTCATGACAAGAAGGGTCAAATATACCGCTATACCCTAAGTCACTTATGAGCCCTGAGTTCCACTGATTCCATAGCAAAAGATTCATTTGCTACTCATAGCACAAATATGTCGACAATCGATCGATTCTGGAATCAGCTATCAGGTGAGCAAACCTGACTCTCTTTATTAAGAGTTGGATTCTACTTTTGATATTTTCCTTCCATCATGATTATACCCCGTTTTCCCAAAATATAAGTATATAAGCATCATTGTAGATATGAACGAATGAAACAAAGAGCTGGGTATATAACCCTAATTTCCAAGAGCACCTCAGGATTTAGGTTAATGCATATTGTGACCATCATTTGTGATTGTGATACGTCACATCGTAACGGTAACTTAAATGATGTACTTAGCTGCAACATGTAGAGGTCATGTATGGTAACGCATACAAAATGCTCTCACTTGTCAAAACTTGTCTACAACAAGTTACATATGTGATTTCTTGTCTAGTTATCCAGACATAATCTAATCATTGACCAGTTTAAGTACTCCGCCTGAGACTTATATCTTTTGCACATCAAATGTAGAGATATAATGGGTCTAAGGTAATGAAAAGGGCTATGGATAAGTTGAATGATGTTGCTTATAAAGGTTTGCAACTAATCTTTTCTATAATTGATTATGACTTTATATTATCATAATACCCTTATGTGGGCAACATTCCCAACATGTACAAGGTCGGACCTTGCTCATGTAGTGAAAGTTGTGAGCATGTGTATGAGTAATCCGGGGAGATAACACTGCGAGGCTATGAATTGGATCCTCAAATATCTTAAGGGCAGCTCAAGCTCGGCATTGATATTTCGGAAGTCCGAGCAGGGACTTCACGGCTAGGTCGATCTTGGCGATGGAGGCAACATCAATAGCAGGAAGAGTATGTCCAGATTTGTCTACATGTTCGAAGGGAATGCTATCTACTGGGTGTCGAGGTTGCAGAATATTGTTACCTGGTCGAGCTGCAAGATGGAGTACATGGCCATCACCGAGGCAACAAATGAGATGATATGGATGCATACATTTATGCGCGAGCTGGATCAAGACCATGCCATAAATGTGTTATATAGTGATAACCAAAGTGTCATTCAGTTGGCAAAGAACCCAGTGTATTATGCTAGGACAAAGCATATACAAATGCGATATCACTCATCAGATCGGTATTGTAAGATGAAGTAGTAGTGCTTAAGAAGACGCAGGAAGTTGGAATCGTTGACAAAGTCAGTGCCGTCAGACAAACTGAAGTTATGCTCAACTTCAGTTGGACTTCTTGCATGATGAATAGAGTTGCCGCTATAATTAGAGACTGGTGATGAGACTAGTCTCCTCGTGGAGATTGTTGGTGTATGAAGCCTAATTTGTCATCAATCTGCCTTGTTGATGATCGGTACAGCCAGAGAATGGTACCAAGCAGAGCTTGCTAAAGACCGAGTTGGTCTGCCGAGCACGCCGGAGACCATCGAGATGACCACTTCGGATCGCAGACTAGACGACTGTCTGTTACCCTAATTGTTCACTATATATATATATATATATATATATATATATATATATATATATATATATATCATGAAGCATTATGATTTGTGTGTTAGGGCGTGCAAAAGAGTAAAATTGTACAGTGAAAGAGAGAGAATGTGTAAACACCATTTCCATATTTGATTCATAATGAAAATTTGCATCGGCAAGTGCCCGATCGTATACTTCACTTTGAGATTAAACCACTATAAATTGTGTGTTTGTTCTTCGTATTTGTATATTTTTGTTTTTGGATTTGTGATATGGATGTTCGTATTTGTATATTTTTGTTTTTGGATTTGTGATATGGATGTGAAATCCCAACATGCTTGATAATTGAGCTTTTTATTAACGAAAAAGGGCATTCCACAAGTATTTGACTCACACAACTTGGATAATGATGACCTTCAAAGGTTGAGAGAAGGACTCCGGCATTGATTACTTTCGTGTTTTGAAAAGGCGTTTACAAGATGAGACTCGCTTCAACTAACTTGCATAATCTTTGTACCTTCACTTTGGAACTGTGGTACCTTTTGACGATTCACTTTTTTGTACCGCCTTCGATGAATGCATGTCAACCGCTTCCTCGTTGTTCACGTCAAGTTTCTATTAGGAATTGACCTGCTTAAAAGTGCAAAAAAAATTATGAATACGTATCTAATACTGTTCTAAAGTATGTAGGATTTCATAACATTTATTTGCATATCAAATATATTAAGTACCGTATATTTGATCTATTATATCAAGCAAATACATGTTATGACAAATCTCATATTTATGGCCTATTAAATCCCATAATTTCAGCCACAAATCAATACCATAATAGCTCTCATTTCCGTTTCTCTTTGATGGAAAGAGAATGGTTATAAATTGAGAGAGTTAGTTTTGGTCCCTAAGCCAATAATCTCATATAGAGAATATACACCATCTAGTTCGAGATTATCAAGGTTTAGAAGAGCGAAACTTCGTTTTTCGTGTTCATTGGGACGCCGCCGCCGACGTTCCGAGTCACCGTTAAAGCTCCGACGATATTCCGATAACAATGGCCGGAGGTAAACGCTTGATCCATTTCGCTTCCGCTTTTGGGTTCATGTTTCTAATCATATATGTTCGGATTAGAGACTTTTAATTCTTACATTTGGTATCAGAGCTTTACATACCTTTGCCTTGTTGTTAATGGTGTTATGGTTATTTCCTTTTTCGGGGTTTTCATGTTCCACGTTGGTTTGAAAAACTAATACGTCAAATCCTTTTAAAATTGTTTTTCTATCAATTCTGGGCTTTAAAATCTTGAAAACCATGGAGAAATGATGGAGAAACCGTCGGGTTTTTTTAACGGGTTCGCAAGTCAACATATGGTTTGATGGGTGAAGAAGACGATCTTAAACGACATGTCGTTTTCCTCTAAAATAAAATTATTGTCGTTCCTGTTTCCTGCTTTGTGGCTGTTGTTTGTTGTTTTGGTTTGGGTCTGTTTTGTAATAATCGGTAAGATTGGCCATTTGGAGAAAGGCAACTAGGAACCCAGTATAGTACAACAGTACGTGTACTCTGACTTTACTTTATCTTTGTTTTGGTGTTGGTCAGTGTAGTACAACTGTACGTGTACATGTTATCATATTAGTACATATTATTTAATCAATTTGCATTATTTAGAGTTTATGCAAATATACTTTTTTAAATAATTTATCAATTGATGGATATTTATGTATTTATTCAGTGTATGATTTATTGTCATATTATATAGAAAATAAAATGAATTGATGCATGTTATTCCTTTTGTTTTGCATTATTAAGTATATTGCATGCAAATATTTAGTTTTATATTGTGTTAGAATAATTAAGAAGTTATATGACTGTTTATTATTATTATTTAGTTTAGCAATGACTAGCACAATATTATTTATTTTAGTCTTTATTATTGTTTGTGATTTATATGATCTTAATTTATTAAAGAATAGCCACAGCATCTTTAATTAATTTAGATTGTATATTTAGAATTAAAATCACATTAAAATAATAATTGTGGTTAATCATATGCTATATTATGAAATCTACCCACGGGAATTTTGTAATATTTGTATGATTAATTAGGATAAAATATCAAATTATATTTCCTAATTAACCCACAGGTATTAGGAAAAGGGACATGGTTTGATAGTTTTATCATAATTGTGTGAATCTAACTGAATTAGAACTTTAGCCCACAGGCAAGTTTTATGTCTCTAGATTCATTAAAACATGTTTTGCATTGGTAAATCATAATGATATAGTTATTTTTCTTCAAAAACATATTTTAATAAGCATGTTTAATTTCTGTAAATTGCAGCTAGTCAAACTGTAGGTTACTCTGATGTTAAGTGCGATGTTCCCGAACTCAAAGGGGACAATTTTAAGGTCTGGAAAGAAAGAGTTCTCCTTCAACTAGGATGGATGGATATTGACTATGCCATAAGGAAACCTGAACCTCCCTCAATTACTGAGGAGAGTACCCCAGATCAGGTTGATCTTTATGAAAAGTGGGAGCGATCTAATCGCCTCAGCGTTATGTTCATAAAGACCAAAGTATCTGCTGGGATTAGGGGTTCAATTGAGCAATATGACAAAGTTCGTCTCTTAATGAAAGCAATAGACGATCAATTTGTCACTTCAGATAAGGCTTTGACAAGTAGTCTTATCATGCAGTTCTCATCCATGAAGCTCGCTGGAGTATGAGGTATGCGTGATTATATCATGCGCATGAGGGATATTGCGGCCCAATTAAAGACGTTGGAAGTTGAAATGTCTGAAACCTTTCTGGTTCACTTCATTCTGTGCACTCTGCCCCAGCAATATGGTCCATTTAAGATTTCTTATAACACACATAAAAATAAATGGTCAATTAATGAACTTATGACCATGTGTGTTCAAGAAGAACATAGGCTGGCTATGGAAGTGGGTGAGAAAGTGAATTTGACTTTCTCTGAAAGGAAGAAGAAAGATCGTGCCAAAGACAAAGGCAAGATCCCTGTCAAACTGGACATAAAGAAAGAGTCAAAGTGTTTCTTTTGCAAGAAGAAAGGACACATGAAGAAAGAATGCTCTAAGTTCAAAAATTGGCTTGACAAGAAAGGTATTCAACTTTCGTTTGTATGTTAGGAATCAAATCTAACTGATGTTGGTCATAATACTTGGTGGATTGACTCTGGTTCTACAATCCATGTTTCAAATACCTTGCAGGGTATGCAAAACCTACGGAAGTCAGTGGGAAGTGAGCACTATATCCTTTCAGGAGGTAGGATGAGCTCGCATGTGGAGGCTGTCGGTTCTTGCGATTTGGTGTTAAGTAGTGACTTTATTTTGCATTTAGAAAAGACCGTTTATGTTCCTAGTTTTTCAAGGAATTTAATTTCAGTTTCAAGACTTGTGCCTCTTGGTTTTGACTTTAACTTTTCGGATAATGATTTTACATTATTAAATAAATCCGAAATTGTTGGTTATGGTACACTGTCTGGTGGTCTTTATTCAATTACACTGCAAAATGATATTGCTAATAGCTCTTTGAACGTTACTGCTGGGTTGAAGCGTTGTATTATGAATGAAAATTCTTCTCTGTTGTGGCACCGGAGATTGGGACATATCTCCATTTTGAGAATTAAAAGGTTAGTGAATGAGGGAGTACTTAGTGCTCTTGATTTTACCGACTTTGAGACCTGTGTGGATTGCATTAAGGGAAAGCAAACCAACAAGTCTAAAAAGGGTGCAAAGAGAAGTACTGAATTGTTAGAAATCATACATACAGACATTTGTTGTCCTGACATGGATGCAAGTAGTCCAAAATACTTTATCACTTTCATAGATGATTTCTCACGATATATGTATCTATATTTATTTCGTTCTAAGGATGAAGCTTTAGACGCCTTTAAAGTTTTCAAGGCTGAAGTAGAGAAACAATGTGGTAAACAAATTAAGATTGTGAGATCAGATAGAGGTGGTGAGTATTATGGTAGATACACTGAGAATGGACAAGCACCTGGGCCATTTGCGAAATTTCTTCAAGAACATGGGATCGTTGCCCAATATACTATGCCTGGTACTCCGGACCAGAATGGTGTTTCAGAAAGAAGAAACCGAACTTTAATGGACATGGTGAGAAGTATGAGGAGTAAAACAAAACTTCCTCAATTCTTGTGGACTGAAGCACTAAAGACGGCTGCGTATCTATTGAACCGAGTTCCAACCAAGGCTGTTTTAAAAACGCCATTTGAGTTATTCAAAGGTTGGAAACCCAGTTTGCGACATATACGCGTTTGGGGATGCCCGTCTGAAGTGAGAATTTATAATCCACAAGAAAAGAAACTAGACCCTAGGACTATGAGTGGGTATTTCATTGGATATGCCGAGAAGTCTAAAGGTTATAGATTCTACTGGCCATCTCACAATAGTAGGATTGTGGAATCAAGAAACGCAAAATTTCTTGAGAATGACTTGATTAGTGGGAGTGACCAATTGCATGACTCAGTGTCTGCATTAGATCATAATGAAGCTGAACCTTCTAGTTCAAGTGATAGACTGATTATCGTACACACTCCTCAAGCTCAATCGTGTGTAAGACAACCAGCTATTGAGATTCCACAAGTTAATAATGCTGATCCTTTAGATCAAGTTGCTGATCAAGATCATGTTGAACAACCAATCGAACATCCGATTGTACAACAAGATCCTCAAGAGAATAATGAAGCAACATTAAGAAGATCTACTAGAGTTAGAAGATCAGCAATTCCTAGTGATTATGAAGTGTATCTGCAAGAGATGGACTGCAACATTGGAGCCGAGAATGATCCTGAAACGTTTTCACAAGCTGAAAGTTCTAAAGAATCTAACTTATGGCACAAAGCTATGATTGAGGAGATGAACTCTATGGCAATTAATCAAGTCTGGGATCTCGTCGAGTTGCCTGATGGTTTAAAAGCCATTGGATGCAAATGGGTCTTTAAAACAAAGAAAGACTCACAAGGCAACATCGAAAGACATAAGGCAAGACTTGTAGCCAAAGGGTTTACTCAAAGAGAAGGAATCGATTACACGGATACATTTTCTTCTATTTCAAAGAAAGATTCCCTTCGCACAATTATGGCATTAGTAACCCATTTTGATTTTGAGTTACATCAAATGGATGTGAAAACAGCCTTTCTTAACGGAGATCTAGAGGAAGAGGTTTACATGAAACAACCTGAAGGATTCTCTTCTAGTGATGGTGAGCATTTAGTCTGCAAGCTTAATAAATCCATTTACGGTTTGAAACAAGCCTCCCGCCAATGGTATTTAAAGTTTCATGATGTCATCACTTCATTTGGCTTTGAAGAGAACGTCATGGATCAATGTATATACCAAAAGGTTAGTAGGAGTAAGATATGTTTTCTTGTTTTATATGTGGATGATATTCTGCTAGCGACTAATGATAATGGGATGCTGCATGAGGTGAAACAATTTCTTTCAAAGAACTTTGATATGAAAGATATGGGTGATGCATCTTATGTTATTGGCATTAAGATCCATAGGGAAAGATCACGGGGCATTTTGGGTTTGTCTCAAGAGACCTATATCAATAAAGTTCTTGAGAGATTTCGGATGAAAGATTGTTCACCAAGTGTAGCACCCATTGTGAAGGGTGATAAATTCAGTTTGGACCAATGTCCGAAAAATGACCTTGAGAGGGAACAAATGAAGAATACTCCATACGCTTCCGCTGTAGGAAGCCTTATGTATGCTCAGGTTTGTACCAGACCTGACATTGCATATGTTGTTGGAGTATTGGGTAGATATCAGAGTAACTCAAGTTTTGACCATTGGAAAGCTGCAAAGAAGGTTATGAGATACCTTCAAGGAACAAAGGATTACATGCTTATGTTCAGACGGACCGATGAATTGGAAGTGGTTGGCTACTCTGACGCTGACTACGCTGGCTGCATTGATTCAAGAAAATCCACTTCAGGATATGTTTTTATGCTAGCTGGTGGAGCCGTGTCTTGGAGAAGCACAAAGCAGACATTGACTGCTACTTCCACTATGGAGGCTGAGTTCGTATCGTGTTTTGAAGCTACATCGCATGGTGTTTGGTTGAAGAGTTTCATATCTGGGCTTAGAGTTGTAGACTCTATTTCTAGGCCCATTAAGATGTACTGTGACAACTCGGCTGCTGTCTTTATGGCTAAGAATAACAAAAGTGGAAGTCGAAGTAAGCATATCGACATCAAATATCTAGCCATAAGAGAACGTGTTAAAGATGATAAAGTGGTCATCCAACACATTAGCACCGAGTTGATGATTGCCGATCCTTTGACTAAAGGCATGCCACCAAAGAAATTTAAGGATCATGTGGAAAGCATGGGACTTGGTTCCATGATGTAATTTTTCATTGTACGCTACATTTCTATTTATGAAACTCGTATCAGTTCGATATTTCTCATATGGTTTGTGCACATACATTTTTTATTGATTTGAGAAATATTTTCTTATGTTCAGACCTAGAATAAACATATGGTTTATTCATTATGTGTGATGGGGTATTATTGGAAAAATAATATATGTGATACATGGAAGATAATACTCATTTATAGAGGATCTATCGCCATGATTCATATATTAAATTTTTTGTGACATATATTGGATTTTAATAGACCAAGTGGGAGAATGTAGGATTTCATAACATTTATTTGCATATCAAATATATTATGTACCGTATATTTGATCTATTATATCAAGCAAATACATGTTATGACAAATCTCATATTTATGGCCTATTAAATCCCATAATTTCAGCCACAAATCAATACCATAATAGCTCTCATTTCCGTTTCTCTTTGATGGAAAGAGAATGATTATAAATTGAGAGAGTTAGTTTTGGTCCCTAAGCCAATAATCTCATATAGAGAATATACACCATCTAGTTCGAGATTATCAAGGTTTAGAAGAGCGAAACTTCGTTTTTCGTGTTCATTGGGACGCCGCCGCCGACGTTCCGAGTCACCGTTAAAGCTCCGACGATATTCCGATAACAATGGCCGGAGGTAAACGCTTGATCCATTTCGCTTCCGCTTTTGGGTTCATGTTTCTAATCATATATGTTCGGATTAGAGACTTTTAATTCTTACAAAGTATGCTTGAAGATCTAGATTATATTAAGATGGGCAAACACAATACTTAGTTTAGAATTAATAGAAGAACTCACATGGATATTTTATTCTCCAACTGTTTTTTTTTTAATCCTGTGAATTCTTTTCTTCTTAATCTCTAATTTTTCGAAAAATAGAATATCGACACCAGATCTTCTGATCCATTCTCTTGATGCATTACATGTTCTTTTTATTATGATCCTAGCATGTTTTGGTGTTCAAATTATATAAAAGAATTATTATCGTCGCATTTCCGGAAAATTCCGTGGACATTTTTTAAATACCTAAAATATTTAAGAAAAAAAACTTAGTTTTAAATTTATATAGGTATACCTCTATTATTATATAACGTAAAAATAGTAACTTATTTGTTATTCTTATTTGTGTCTGGAACCGATGATCTTAAATTAGTACCGTGAAAGTGCAACAACTGATCCACTCTGATAATATATATATATATATATAACAGTGTATATTTTTCACTGTTTGAAAATGAGTATTTTACTTTAACTCAAGTAACTGAAATAAATATGTAAAAATAGATTAAAAAAAAATTCAATTTTTATGGTAGGATTTCCACATTTACATGCTGACCATTGAAATTTTAAAAACAATGTTTGATTTGAAATTTGATGTTGATTGTTTCCCGGCTTAAAATAATTCACGAACTCGGCTGAGCTCTATAACATTGTTATGATAGGGAATATATACAGCGACACATTGAACATAACACATGGATTGAAGAAAAAATAGGGAATCCAAAAATTTTAGCTGAGATGAAATGAAAGAAACACTTCAATAAAATTATAGCAAAAATTTATGTAAATAAATTTTCTATCAATATTTTGTGGCATGGAGTGGTCTTGGTATGTACTTAAGTTTGGCCAACAAGGGAAAATGGTGACAAAAATACTCAATGTTTAGACAAAACACTATTTATATACTCATTCTATTTTTTTTTCTTGGGCAAAAATACTCAAAGTTTCAAATTTAATTACACGTAAATACTTTGCCGTTAAAATTTCTGTTAGAACTTAACGGTCCGAATAGTAACAGACCCACTATAACGTAACATGTGATATTTTTACCAAAAAAAAAAAACTTTGAGTATATAAGTAATATTTTGATCAAACATTAAGTATTATTGCCACCATTTCCCCGACCAACAATGATTCACTTAATATTTGTTTGAACGTCAAAGCCTTGAATCTAGAAGTTCGTCTGTTGACAATATTTTGAATCTTGTAGTTCTTTATCCTGCTTATATTTTTGCTATCAAACTATTTGAACGTCACTGCTCTGGAATTTCATCGCATGTCACAATTTTTTTACTTTCGTCGTCTTCATAGCGATGAAGTTTGTTGTGTTTTCTTGATTTGAAAATCGTGCGTCTTTGTTATCGGTGGCGTGTAATCAGGTTACAATAATCAATTTACACGATTACAACTAATATGTGGGATTTTTATTTTTTCATTTTAATATTCCATGGATTGATATAGACGGGAAATGAAATGGACAATAATGTAATTTTATTAGTTACTACAATGTGTGGCTAGTGTTATATTTTGAAATGGCTATAAAGATAGAGAATTTTTTTTTTTTTTTTTTACTTAAGTAACAGAAATGAAATTAGAGCTGAAATTTTGGTAGAAAATTTCCTCTAAATATTTTAGGCTATTTTTTTCAAATCTCCCTACTAAAATAGCAAAGCCCATAACAAATCTTGTTGGGCCCTGAAGAGCTATTTTTTGGGCCAAGAATGATTCATTCGTTTGAAATCAGCAAATATCCCCAAAAAATAGTTTTTTTTTTATTTTTTTTTATTTTACCCTATCCTCGCAATCCTTACACACAATGTTTGAAATTCCGGGAAAACCGTACGGAAATCAGTCCGAAAACCGTTTTTTTTTTTCAAAGTCTCAATAACGGTATGTACAAAACCGTTCACTTTCCGTTTTTTCTTGGATTCCGATGAAACTGTTATGGTTTCCAGGGAAACCGTCCACTCCACTTTCCGATTGTGTTTAGGCAAATTTCCACGCATTCCGATGGAAATTTACCGGTAAATTGTCAAATACCGATAATTCTTAAAATCTGATGATATTTAGTGTTCTTCACGAAATTTGTCGTTAGTTTTTTATGATTTAGTTCAAATTCTTAGTTTCTAACTTCTTTATTGTGTTTAAACTTTAATTGGAGTTTGTATCTAATTTTTTTCAAATTTTTGTTACATTATAAAATAGGATTTAGATTTGAATATGTTGTGACTTTTTTTTGTTAAATTAGTTGTAGAATATGAAATTTTATATATAATTAGTTGATTTTTAACACGAATATCATCATTATTTTGATTTTGTACTTTTTTTCTGCTTTACACGGTATTCCTTTCGAATACCAGTGGTTACTAGTAAATTCTGAACTTCGAAACGGTAACGGTATCGGTACTTCGATTCTTGTTTACACACATCTCTTTACTTCGAACTTTCTACCCAAAAAGTAATAATAATTCACTCCAGGCAAGACCCCAAAGACAAAAATACCCATGCTTCGTCGTCCTCACCAAAGACAGAAGCTCCGTTAGTGGCGGACGCCGATCTCGGCTCGGTCGCAAACTCCCCGGCGTCGACGTCGCGAGTTCTGCGACGGCGCGAACGCTGAACTTCTGCCGCTCGGAGTTTCCCGAGGGACCGGAGTTTCTCCTCCCCGGCTCCGGCGACGTCTCAAGCCGACCTCCACGTGGATTCGGCGCCGTCCACGCCGAGAGCCTCCGGTGCGGGCTGAGGCTCCCTCTGCAGTCCAGGAGCTCCTCGCGACGGCGAACCTCCACGCCGCTCAGCTGACTCCGAACAGCTATCGCTTCATGACGGCGTGCCACGCCATGTGGTTCTCGGCCTCCGGCGGGCTCCGAATGACGGTGGACGATTTCCTCGACATGTTCTCTCTCCTCTCCGCGAGCATCTCGCTGGGCTCGTACTTCTTCCGCGAGCGAAGGTCGGCGAAGGTTCTAGACAAGCCCACCACCAAGGACTGCGATTGGAAGAGCGAGATGGTCTGGGTCTTTTCGTCGATCGCGATCTCTGGAAGAGGGTCGGATGGTTTCCTTACGGCGTAGGTGGATTCATCGCCGCCCGATTTGAACAACGGTATTTCTTTGTTTCTTGGTGTGTCTCTGTGTTTTTCTTGGACTTAGATTTTTTTGTTTGTTTATGTTGCAGATGTACTTGTTAGATGGCCTTCTAATCAGAAACTAAAGTCCGTGTCTTTGTTCCCTTACGGTCCGCCTTATGATTCATCGCCCGGTATTTTTTGTTAATTTATTGGCTTCTTGATCTGTATATATGTGTGTGTGTTTTGGGTGGGCTTGATTTTGGTCTTTCAATGCAGATCTTGGGGTCAAGAGTTCGGGGAAGACGTCTCAACCGAAGAACGCGACGATGGACGAGCCACGGACGAGGGATTTCGTCAGCTCGTGCGTGCTACGAGTGCTCGAGCGGTTCACCCCGAGAGAGCTCGCCGAGGTTCACCATGCCGAGTCCGACACACTAGCTTCGACCCTCACCGACGAACTCATGCAGGTTTTTTTTTTCTTCTTCTTTTTCCGACTCCTTTGATTTGATTCATGCTTCTCGTTTTTTTATATTACTTCTTGTTTGTGATTTGCGGGCCTTGTTGAAGGCCGTGGAGACGCCGGTGAGTCTTCGAGAGGCGGATGAGAGGTTGAGAGAGAAATCGCAAGAGAATCGCAAGATTCGCGAGGAAGTTAAAGGTGGCGAACGATCGGGCGAAGAAGTTGGAGGCGGCGGTGGCGAAGGAGAGAGAAAGCAGCCGCCGGGAGTGTGAGAAAGCGATGGACCGTCTTCGAGAAAAGCAGTCCCGAGTCGACGAGTCACAGAGGGCGGAGAACAATCGCGTCCTTAAGGAGCTCGCCGACCTCAAGGCTTCCTTGAAGATGGACGGTCCGGACGGGAATCTAATCTCAAGTCTTGATTTGGACGTGGAGGAGGTTGTTGATCTGCCGATTCGGGTAGAGCCAGAGATGGAGACTTAGCTGGCGGCGCCATCGAGCACAGCTAGGAGAGGGCTACATTTCATTATTACTAATAGTATTGTTATGGAAATGCTTAATGATGAGCATTTTGTTTTGCTCGTCTTTCATTGCTTGGGTACGGACTTAAAGAGTCGTTAGCTAAGGTGTTATCATCGGTTCAGGCTTTTTGATCACACATAATGACTCGGTGTGTCCTTGCCGACTTGGCTGCGTTGATGAAAGATGGTCTTTAACCCCGAATTAGGTGTGTCGGTCGTGCAATTTAGTTTCTGTCACCCTTGTCAACCGGCCCTATGTTTTTTCTTTTTGTGCAATTTAATACATTTAAAGAATTAAAGCTTGAAGATGAGCAACTAAATTATAGAGGCTAGAATTGAGGATGGAAATTAAGCTTTTTATTATTGAGCAAGTTAACTACAATGACAAAAAAATTCACGAGTAATTTTATTGATGATATTAACAAAGGTTCTCCGCGTCCCAAAGACAGTTTGATTTTCATGTTGCAAAGCTTCTCAATTCAGTTAAGTGTCGTCTCTGATGACTTAGTTTGTCTGATAATCATGCCCTTCTAAGTTTGAGTCGACAACTCTGACACTAATCACTCACTTGCACGATCCTTCACTATTGTAGTATCTTTTGACGACTCGGTTTTGTGCCGACGTCCATGCATAGGCATGAGCATCGACCTTTTGTCATGGATCACGTTTAGTTTCATTCTCAAAGCTTGTCCATTTTTCTCCACGTTGAGGGTCGTCGACATGTTGAGATGACAATTACTCTTGATGGGATGATAGGCCTTAGACCAAAGACGAGAAAGAACCGGCAAAAATTCCTCGACTCAAGTTTTTTGTTGTCAAATTATGGGAGTTGATTTGACTTGGGATCTACTGATTTTTTTTGTATATAAGCAAATATTCACATACATACATAGCAAGAAGTTATGATCATCCTTAATTTACGCTTCAATTTATTTAAATGCCCTCACATATTGGGTGGGGTTCATTTGACTAGAGAGTAAAGACATCAGTTTTATTTTTGTCGTACGTAAAAAGTTTAATAAGGAAAAAAAAAGTATAATCCCAAACCCAATTGGTTTAACGTTTCGTCTAGCTTTAATTGACTTTGACTATTGATTTCTTTTATTTGACCGTGCTAAATCACGAGGACTCAAATTAAATATCTTTGAAGCCTTACAACTATTGTTCTGGTTGCCAAAGATGTGTCAGATAGTTTTTTTTTAAATCTGTTTGTTACTCAAATGCTTTTCCTTATGAACAATCTTAGTTGGGCATATACATTTGTTGTCGAAAGACAACTCAAGTGTGTGTGTGTATAAATTTTAATAAGAAGGCCATGAATATTTGAACTACAAACGTAACAAATTTTGCTTCTGCCTTAAAGAGATTTTATTCGTTTTTCTTATAATCTTACCAAATAACTTAAACTACGGATTCCAATATATGTCTTTGCATGTATTCTATTCATGTTTCCTTATTCTTGTGACATTTGTCCTTTTGATGAAGTTGTTCAAAATAATTCAAACTTCAACGTTCTATTTTCAAGGCTTAAAACAAGGGAGCATATTTTTTTTATTTTTATTCAAGTATGGTGGCAAGTATATATTAGTACTCTCACACGGCAAGTATGGATGGTTCATATATGGTGTTGTTGATTTGGGATTTTGTGATGCCACGTTATGAAATTGCTATACATAAATAAGTATAACAAGGTAGAATCATATCATATATCTTCATGATTGGCAATGTGACTTTTTAACCATCGCCCACAACTTTATGTCGTTTTGTGTGATTTGAACTTGTTTATATGAAATTAATGGAGGGTACATGTCATTTTAAAATTCTAGCAAATATCTAAATTTCTCACTAATCTAATGAGGGAAATATTGTTTAAAACTACGTTGCAAATTAACAGCATCATTTAACCGTTTGTTTTATATATATAATACTCAAATACATCTAGAGTTTTCCAAAATAGTATCGTAATCATTCTAAGGCTGAGATTCTCTCTAAGACTCCAACCAGATAAAACTTTCAAAATGTGGTTAGCAACTTGTTAATTTATGAATTTATGACAATTATTTATATATTTATTTATGTTATTAATTGTTTGCAGTTAATTATATCTTCTTTAGTTTATGCGTCATTTCATATTGATAAGTACGTTTTTATTCAGATAAATTACATTTGTTGGATGAAATACATTCAAGCTATATAGCTCCATCTATTTTTATCAACGTAATCATTTAAAAAAAAAACATAAAATAAATTGTCGATTTTTTTTTTTTTTTTTTTTTTTTTTTTTTGTATAAGTAGCTATTTTCCATTCTACAACAAATGAGAGATTCAGCCGCGACATTTGTCATAGTTTAAGTTTAAAAAGTTGCGACTAAATTTGATTCAGTCGCGACAAAAGTAATTAAACCATTAAAATTTGGAAATTTGCTAAATAGTCAATTTTTTGTAAATTTTAAGTAAATAATTATTATGATGATATGGTATTGTTTGACCATTTTTGGCATTCCATTTATGCCATTGGAGTATGATTATTTATTTACAAAAATTAACGATTATTTTTAACTATTTTTTTTTTTACTTTTGTTAATACAAATCTCATGGCTATTTACTTCAAATTTACCAAAAATTGATTATATAGAAAAACCTGAATTTTCATATGGTTGTGGTGACACTGAAAAATTTACCCCCATTTGCGGGGAGTTGATTCAGCATCGCTTATTAAATAAGTGACACTAAAAAATTCACACAGTCCAGTTATGTGGTGAGTTGTTCTTGTTTACTTGCGTCGCTCGGTAAACGAGTGACGCCCCCGAAAGTCCAGCTGTGTGGTGATATGTGGCGGAAGTAACTTGTTTACCTATTGCGTAACTTGATTTTGGAAGCTCAACTCCATTTTCATTCTTCCAGCTAACCCCTCGATTTTACGATATATTCCTGATTGTACTTTTTTCAGGGCTTTTTTCCAACTTAAAATTTTGGTTTGTAGTTTTAGGAGTTCGGGTTTAAACTTTTAAGGGCGTGAGATTTGAAATTTGAAATTTGAAGTTTAAAATTTTGGTTTTTAGTTTTAGGGGTTCTGACTATTAGCTTTTAAAGACGTGGGATTTGAATTTTAAAATTTGAAATTTTGTCTCATAGAATGAATTCCAAGCTCAATTTTTTTTAAAATAATTTATCTATTGCGCCGCTTGATAAACGAGGGAGCCAATCTATTGCGATGTTTTTTGCAAGCGACGCCCGACTTTAAATGTGCGTCAAATCTTACGTGGTGTCACGTGGAACGTCACTTTTTAAAATGCGACGCCCCATACCCATAGCGTCGCTCAAAAAGTGACAGAAATTGCTTATTGATTCCTTTTTTTGAGCGAGACAAACCCAATTTATAGTATTGATGCTCGGGTAGTTGAGATTAGCCAGTCATATTCTACACGTTCAAAATTTGCAAACGAAAATTTAGTAAACATCTTACATAAAATTTACATATTTATTTTTCTTCTTGGTGTTTTTTGTTGCTATTCCTTTTTTTTTTATTTATAATGTGGTTTTTCTTCAAAATTTAAAATGCAAAATTTTAGTTTGAAGAAGCTAGCAGAGAATACGCTTCGACTTATTATGAGCTTTAGATGTAAATTTTATATATTCATTTTGCAGAGTCAGATAAAAAAAAAATGAAGTTTTATATAGAGAAGCAATCTTAGACTTATTTTCTAAAGGAAAAATTGTACAAAATAGCCATTTGAAACTTATTTATTAGCAAAATAGCCAAAGTTTCAACTTTTCAGCAAACTATCCAAAGTTACATTTTCAAAAAAATTTTGACAACCAAGATAAATTTTTTTATGATTATTATAAATAATTTATCACTTTCAAAAAAATTAATCTTGGGGTCAAAAAAAATTTTGAAACCAGATTACTGCATGTTTTGGCTATTTCACTAAATTAAGACAAACTTTGACTATTTTGCAAATTCATAACTTTAAATGACTATTTAGCTACATCACCATTTTCTAAATGAGTTTGATTCTATTTTTTTAATGCATCTTTTTTTAGGGCTATTTTGCTAACTACCCAAATCAACCTATTAATATTAAGAGAATAGCCAAAGTTTCAATTAATTAAGGGAATAGCCAAACTAATCTAAACTACCTAAATTACCCTTTCACACAACTCTCTCTCTCTCTCTCTCTCTCTCTCTCTCTCTCTCTCTCTCTCTCTCTCTCTCTCTCTCTTCAGCATATTCTTCTGCGTCGCCGAAGCTCCGCTCGAACATGATCGCCGCCGAGCCCGAGGTAGCCGTCGAGCGCCGCGGCGGAGACGAGGTCGCTTGCGCCGCTGGTTTTCAAGGTCAGGGTGCTTCGGGATCACCGCCACCGCGTCGCCGTCGCTCAGGCGGTGGAGCGCGCGCACGGAGAGGCCGCGATCGGGGGAGTCGAGGATGGCTATGGCGTCGCTGTACCGTTTCGATGTCCGTACGCTCGTCCTCGCAGGAGATTTCTCCGGCGACGGCCTCGAGTCGTCCGAGCTCTTCCGATCGTTCTCGGAGATGGCGCGGAAGGTTTGGCTCCTCCACTGCCTTGCTTTCACGATCGAACCTGAGGTCTCATAAGTCGACGGCGAAGCAAAGCCCTAAACCTAACCCTAACCTCGGGTTCGCTGGAGGTGGAGAAGAAGAAACAATTCGCGAATCGGTTAATTTAATTAACCTACTGGAGTGAGTTACGTTAATTAATTAACTGATTCGTGAATAAGTTAATTAATTAGCCTAACTCACTCCAGTAGGTTAATTAAATTAACTTATTCGCGAATTTACCAAGGGCGTTATGGTCTGAGCCGAAAATATGGACTATTTGCTTAATAAAATGAAACTTGGGCTATTCCCCCAATAAAAATGACAAACTTAGCTAGTTACAACAAATTTCACTTTTTTTTAATTATTATCTATCTTTGAGAAGCTATGGGTTGACACATATGTTCTGACCAATAAGTTTATTATGAATCGGCAATTTTCACTCTTCAGTCTTCACAGACTCACTCATTTAGTTTGAGAAAATTCTTCGCCATAGAGTCCGTATTTTTAGCTCAAAAATTACATATACAACAAATAATATATTTTTAAAAATAAAATAAAATTGTTTGTGCATCACACAAGACTCGCAAACAATACATTTGAAAGAGGAGATATCATGTAGACTAAATTAATGCAATCCTTGAATCACTCTCAACGCTCAGATTCTTTTCCACATCCATTATTTGTGTATTTTTTTTTTTTAATCTCACCCTCTAATATATTGTATATACAATAGTCCATAACGAGTATTACACGTCCAAATATATATATAATTCCAGCTTCACATTAATTCCGCACACACACTCACACACAAAATAAAACAAAAAACCACTGAACTTTTTTTTTTTTCTAATTATTTCACAACACAAATGATCGATCGTATCACCACCGACATAAGTTTGATGGAAAACATGAAGCCCGATTTCGACCTTCACATCCAAAAAAGCTTCTCCTTCACCGCCTTCACGAAGTTCAAAGAGTCTATGCTCGAGTTCTTCTCCGACAACGATGACGACGGAGACGATGAGTTAAACGACATCGAAACCCACAAAAACGACGACACCAATAATAGCTCCTACATAGAAATATCTCTCGACCACCACGACCACGACCACTACGTCAACGACAACAATAATAACAGCCACTTGAGAATCTCGTTCTCGTCGAGCTTTCCTTCGATTCCCGAGACTCGATTATCCCCGAACCCGACCGGGGCCGAACCGCCCTCGCTGTCCCAGAGCCTCCGATCGTCCTCCACCGGAGCTTTCCGGGCCTCGCCGGAGCCGTTCGTGGGATCCAGAAGATGGGACGCCGGAACCGTCCAGATTCCGGCGGCGTTTAACCCGCTGGTTCATACTCTGCTCTTCCACGGTCGAGGTTTCTCTGACCGGCCGTTTCAGCTGGCTACGGCCAAAGCTGATACGAATATTCACAGGTATTAATTTTTATTTTTTTTATTCTATTTCATGTTTTGTAGTGATTTGTATTTTTTTTAATATAATTTCTTTCTTTATACATATTTTGAATTTTGTTTTTATTGGTTGGTTTAGTTGGATTGTTTTTCTAGTTTTTCCCCTAACGTGAGGTTTTCTCAGTTTTGACAATTTTCCTGGGAGAATTCTCAATGAGGTTGAAAATATGTATTCTTTTTCATAGTTTTCAAACATATTCACGTGATTTTTGTTAAAGGAATTTATTTATCAAACAATAAAGTAAATACCATTAAAAAATACACATTTTGAAGATTAGACATTATATAAATATATATATATATATATATATATATATATATATTAATAATTCCTTTCTTTATTCATATTTTGAATTTTATTTTATTGGTTGGTTTAGGTAGATTGATTTTTCTAGTTTTTTACATGTTTTTTAATTAACGTGAGGTTTTCTCAATTTTCTTACGTAGACTAAGAGTATATGACAATTTTCCGCGGAGAATTCTCAATGAGGTTGAAAATATGTATTATTTATCATGATTTTCAAACATATTCACGTGATTTTTGTTAAAGGTATTTATTTATGAATAAATAAGACCATTAACCCGACAAACGTATAAATTTGAGCGGATTATAGTGCACAGATTAAACTTTTAATTGAAGACTAGTTGTATATATAATATGAAAAATATTAGTTTGTTTGTATAAAACAAAACTAGATAATTTAAGTTTGCGTAAATATTTTTTCAGAACATTGTTTTTAGATATTTGTATTTTAGTATTGACTGATAAATGAAATAATTTTGTGTAGTTTTTTTTATTCTGATAAATATTTTTATGTCGTTAAATGGGACAAGTTTCTAACCCATTTCTTTAATCTTTTACTTAACAAACACTATAAATATTTTTAAGGATTGACTAGTTTGTAATGTGTATATATATAGTTTACTCCAGTAGAGTTGGCTATTAAGCTTTAAGAAAATAGAAATTGAACTTTGAACGTCTCATGGCAATCAAATTGTAGTTTTTTTTTTAATTAAAACCAAAATGTGTAAAATTACAATAAATATTCAAAGGAAAATTCAAAACTCATACAAAATATTTATTTTTTTGTACTTATAAATAATAATAATAATAATAAAAGATTACATATAATAACTACATATGAGCCGACATTGCATATATTATTCATTATACTTTTTTGTACACACCCAAAAAAAGGTCACTTTCTAACCTTATATTTAGAAACGAAGTACTCGAATCTATAACTACATGTATTAGTTGGAGTACCTAATCAATAATTTGTTACGTACCTTGCATATTTATGTGCTATATCATTTAAGTTTTTTTTTTCTTTAACATTCAATTAATATTATAAAGGAAATCACCGAACATTACAACAACCAACACCACTGGCAATCGAAATGGAATAATGAACAAGCTGTTGGTGATCAAGTTCCGAGCCACCAAATTCAAAAAGCTGATCTCAGCACTATTCACCAAATCCCGAAGCCAAGTCAACGTCTGTAATTCCAACAAGGTACAAAACGACATATCACACGGGAAGAAGAGGAAAAAACGACAACAAAATTCAAAAGACTACTACCACGACAGGTTCAGCCAAGAAAACGACACCAAAAACTACTCATACGACAGTTACAAGCCAAGGACGCCCGAGGTGAATGGTGGAGATAGCGTGACGAGAAATTATAATAATGGTCGGGTCAATAATCGGAGGAAAACGAGTAGTTGTCCAAACTCAATTAAGTCCTCGCCGATCCATCAGGGTTTTGGTGGCGTCGGTTGTAATATTAATGGGACGACTTTGGGCGGTGAAAATTCGATTTTGTCGGCAATTGCCCACTGTAAAAGCTCACTAGGACAGTCGACGGATTTTCGTTTTTAATTAATTAGGTAATGTTTATTTCCATTATATATAAAACTTAGCCTTGGTTTTATGGAGAGGAGAGTATATGTATGCGTTATGTTACTTTTATATATATTTTAAGGACTTTTTCCAGTTTGAAATGGTAATGTATTTGTTGGAACAGATCTTGTTGTGTTTGCATCACGTTTTACATTTTCAAGTTGCGCATTGCGTGTATACTATATTTTTTCTCATTGTGCTTATAAACTTCTGTTAAAAAAAAAAACGGAAATGATTTTTGGCACAACTCACGAGTAGGAACGATCCACTCATGAGTTGACACGTGGCAACCAACTGCCACGTGTCAACTCATGAGTGGATCGTTCCCACTCGTGAGTTGTGCCAAATAGCATCTCTCTAAAAAAAAATTAGGGGTGCTTTTTAATTTATTTTTTTAGGGACAGCAAATATACAAAAAATCATATAATTATCATTAAAAAATTTGCATAAAACTGAAATTTTTATAAGTTCAGGGAGGCATATGCCTCCGCTGATCTTTTAGGCCTTGTTTGGTATGAGGGAAAAGATGAGAGATTGATTATATAGGAGGGATTTGGAGGGGTGAATTATGCAATTTCTTTGTTTGGTAAGAAGAGGAAAAAAGAGAAAAATATGGAGGGATTGATTTGTATCCGTGGGACCCACCAAAAAACTTTCCCCTCCATTTTGGAAGGATTGTAGAAATCCATAGCATTTTATTCATGAAAATTACATTTATAATATTTATTGATGCAATTTCATAGTATCTAATTATTTTATACACAATTTATTTTCTAAATTATTTTGGATGTGATACAAAAATGAGTAAAAAATTAAACATAATTTTAAAATTAATGTTATATACTTTTATTTATGTACCTTGATTATATATTTGATATGTAGACAATATAGTTATTTTACTCACATATTTTATAATATATAAATATATTATAAATTGTTCAAATTATTTTTGGATAAATTACACAATTTGGTCTCATATAATAAAAGAGTTATTAATGTCATTAGTATAATTAAAAATAGTCATGTTTTTTTTTATTATTCATACCAAACAACAAGTGGAGGAATTTTAATCTTTCCTCTTAACATACCAATCAAGTTTTGGGAAAGATACAATCCATCCATTTCTTTTCCTTCAATTTCCCTCTTCTTTAATCCCTCCTTCCATGTTTCTCTCCTCTCTACCCTAGCTAAAGATTGAACTCTTTTTAAAACATTAAAAAGTTAATTTAAATTAATTTTATAGATTTTGAATATATAAATCGTGACTAACGAAAGAATAAGAGGAATAAATTTTTAAGTTTGTTGCAAAAATATTACATGCATAATAATGATTAAAATAAAAAAATAAAAAAATAAGAGCACACAAATTAATTTAAAAGGACTCAAAACTAAAAACAGATAAATAAATAAATAAAAAGCTAGGGGGCGTCACAGGCTTGGAAACTTTTGTAATTATATTCTCGCGTAAATCAGTTTTGGAAACTTTTGTAATTTTATCTCTAGATTTCTTATATAACAATTTTTCAACTAAATTGAGTAAGTTCTATGATAAGGCGTTGACTATATGTTAATACCACTTGGCATACACATGACGTTGACCAATTCTACACCATAATTTTTTTGTTGTCTTACAGTGTGATTGACGTTTTTGCTATGCGGACTCTTCTTAATAAACCTAATAAGGCGTGGCTTTGAATAAAGAAAGAAAACGAATAAAAAAAAGGCAGGCCTTTATTAGTATTCACATTTTGAGCAAGTCATCTTAAAATTGCTCATCGAGATCTGACATTTCTCCAACAATAAGAATTCCGTGTGAGGACGAATAAGTGCGTACATACATAAAACTGAATATACACCGGTCTCATATGCTATCCTAAAAACTTATGATAAATTACCGAATTATTCAAATGTCACATGACATACTTTAAATAACAGCGACATAGTCTAAAGAGGTATGTGCTCGGCGCGAATTTGGTGGACCCAGGAGTCAAATTGTTTATGATGCTCTCGAGGTGAGGTTATAATTTTCCGAGACTGGAAGTATATATGATATGTATATAACATTACACAAACAAGATAATAAATATATAGAAATAAATAAACAACGAGCATATATGAAACTTTCCCGGTATATGCAATCACATGATTATTAAGGGATGATAAAAAAACCATACAAAACAACGGATTTAAGATTCGGACTGGATTCCAAATTTCCAATACGGTCTCAAAAAATGGAATTCATGAAATATAAACCCAAAATCACACGCATATTAAATCACACTAAGAACCAAAACCGAAGTCAGAGAATTACTTGACCAATACATACATACATACATATTTAACTAGCTCCGAACCACGCCATCAACACCGCGCATCATATCCTTGAACTCGAAAAAGTCAACGCGTCCGTCGCAGTTGCGGTCAACGGAGGTGATCATACTCTGAACCCTCCCGATCTCGTCTCCCTCGGAGAGCCCCAACTTTCCGAGCACGGCCTGAAGCTCCGCCGCCGAAATGAACCCGTCTCCGTTGACGTCGAACACCTTAAAGGCCTCGGCGAGATCGTGATCCTCCGAGTCGGTATCGGGGAAAAAACACGCGTCGTCGCCGAGGGACCTGTGGAGGAGCTCGAAGTCGGAGAACCCGAGCCCGGGGCTTCCCGGGGCCACGAAAGCCGCCACGGCGGATTCCAGCTCCGCCGCGTCGGATTCCATCCCGAGCTGGTTGAGGGCGAGGGAGAGCTCGGCGGTGGTGATGAACTCGTCGCCGTTCTGGTCGAACAGGTCGAAGATCCGACGGAGGCGGAGCGAGTTCAGGCTCGGGCTCCGGAGCCGGAACGACGCGCTCGGCGTCGTGGCTTTTCTTAGGGTTCCGACTTTGGAGTTTCTTGGTGATTCCATGGCGGACTTGGTATGGGATGAGATTATATCACCTCTCTCGACTAGAGTATGTTAATGTTTATGTGTTGTTGATCGTTTTATTGTTATATATATATATGAATATGGTGACTCTATTTATTTATTTTTTTTACTTTTTGTTTACTAATTATCCTGGGAAGTTGGAGAGGAAAGAGGGAGAGAACCGTTGAATATTGGAAAGAGTCTACTCTAGACGAAGATAAAAAGGCGTGTTTCGTTGTTTGGCGGCGTGTTTGGTTTGGAAGTTTTAAGTCTTTTTCTATTCTAGTAATTGAATTTTAGATTATTTTACAGACAAACAAAAGTGAACGTACCGCGTAAATTGAAAACGAGTAAAACTGCTATTTCTAGATGTGAGCGAGGGTTAAATTTCTACAAAATATGATGTTAATGTGTGGTTCGTTTGAATAGTGTGTTTGATTTTGAAAAGAAAAAAAAAAAAGTGTGCAAAGTCCCACATCCCAAAATAAACATAAGGTGATGAGATCTCATGAATATAAAAATAAGTTTTTTATTCTCAGTCTTTTATTCTTGTTGCATTCCTAGGCTATTTCTAGCGCCTGTTTTCATTATTAACTCATGTCCGCACTATGGGTTGAGTATTTTTATTAATAAAATAATTATTTAGTAGTAACATGAAGTCTCATATTATTTAGTTAAAAAATACCCAAACATCAATAATCTAATAAAAAAAAATGTGCTATGTATTCGATTTTAACTCTTTTACTATCATGTTTCTTCCTCAATCTTATAACAGGGCTAATCATGTCATAGAAGAAACAGATTTTTGTAGAGAAAAGGGGAGAGAGAGAGAGATTGGGAGAGATCAATGAGATTCTCATTAGCCTTTTTGAATAGTGTTAAGAGCAATATATACTGATGTGTACAATTAGTTAGTAGACTAACCGATAGAGTAATAATCGTGTAACAGTATAATGAGGACAGCTCAGATGTGCTTAGTCAGCTAAGCACATATACGTCATCTTCATAACAACGACTTGGTTAGATATTCTCTTAGAGTTAGATCGGATATGATTTTGTTGGATATTGTTCTCTTGTGCTGTAAAAGAGGTTATTGATTATCAAAAGAGTTTAGGAGTTAATCTTAATTTTCTCCGCCATTTAAGTGAGGCCATTAATATATTTTCTCGGTGGTGCCGTCCATGCTTATAAAAAAAAAATACTATACAAAATTATGTAAGGTGCCTGAGAGCAGCATAATAGGCTAACATGTTTTGAAGGAGTGTTATACGAGCTTATAAATGTTGTTTATAAATGTTTCTTCATGTAAAGAGATTTATATTATTAAGAATGTGTAAATACGAAAAGAAAAAACAAACGAGTAATATTTCAAATTACTAAAATTAAATAAAAAAGCGTGTAATTATGTCAGCCTCCATACATCATAAAATCAAATTTCTTAAAATACCATAATTTCAAAGCTAATAATTTACAATTTTAAGGGGACTTAATAATCACAATTCTATAGGTAAAACGCGATTCCATAATTTCACATGGAAATATAGATTCCATCAGCTAGATGTAAACATTTGATTAGTAATATTAATCATTAATGGTTGTATTAAGACCGATCCTCATTTTTCCAGATGATAGTTTGAAAATTTCGTGACATCTAGTACCGGCCCTAGATGATAATAATAATTAGATTAATAAAAAAATAGTTAAATAAAAGTCATCCAATTATGAAATTCAAGGCCACACGATGAGAATCGTAGAGACTATATAGAAACTTAGGAGAGAAACTGCTCGACTTGATTTACTTGAATGGTCTAAAATTCGCAGCTCTCTTGTACTATTATTCCAAGTGGTTCTCAACTACAATCACAAATAAGCTTACCATAAATTATAAAATGTTTCACAAGTAGCTGAAAATCATTAAATAAAACGAGTATATCGTTGGTTCAGAAACTATTGTTTTATAATGAGTTATCACCCACGCATGACGGTAGCTGTTCCTGTTCTTTTAGAAAAATAAGATTTGTTTACTTCTTGTTGCAATGATTAAATTATTAAGCTATATAGTCATATATGTTATAGTGTTTCGTAATATAGCTCACATTTTGTTAATATTTTGTAAATAGTCAGGGCACCTTATTTACCGAAGAGATTTGTAAACAACTAGCCACTTGAGGAGAGAAGTTTTAAAATAATAGCCCAACTATTAGTTTATTAGGGAAATAGCCCAAATTATTTTGAGTTTCCAAAATTGTCATTTACCCCCAATTTCGTACGTTTTATTCCTCCAGACCCAACTCTTCTTCTTCTATTTCGTCTATGTGGTTCTTCTTCTTCTTCGTCTTCTGTGGAACGAGTTCTACAAGCCTAGCACACCATTCCCGGACCGTGAAGCTCGAAAATATAATCTCTGCCATGAAGAATCACACTCCGACCAGTTATTTCATTTTGGACTCTCTCCCCGCCGCCGAGCCTCCGGCGATCAAAGATCCGACGGCGAGTCGACGGGATCGCCCACGCGCCGCCACTTCGGAGAAGGGGAAATGGCTTCTCCAGGCGTTTGCCGTCGTTCCCGGTGCCGGAGTCGAGCTCCGCGACGGCGATTGCGTCAAGATCGGCGAGGCGACCTCGATCTTGGCCAAATCTGAGACAGGTATGTTGTTTTTCAAATGGTAAATATTATTTACTATCGAACGGCGATTTGTAAATATTATGTACTATCAAGGTTATGATTTGGACAAATTGGAACGAGCCGACGAGTATGTGTAACATTACTGCAGTTATTTTTCTTTTGTTTTGAATTTTTTTTTCCCTGTGGAAACTAATGTATGATTGGAATTCCAACTACGGTGTGTGGAATTGTGGTTACGTCTTTATTTTCGATTTTATGGGAGTACTTGCATTGCATTGGCTGTTCTTTTTTTCGAATTTAAAATTTATTTAGGCTAATTTCATTTTGCACGTTTTACTATGAAAGATGAAGAGAAGAGATCACACTATAAACGACATTGACTTTCTCGCTTCAAGATGTTGGTTTTTTCAAATGGTAAATATTATTTACTATCGAACGGCGATTTGTAAATATTATTTACTATCGAACGGCGATTTGTAAATATTATTTACTATCGAACGGCGATTTGTAAATAATATTTACTTATCATTTTTATGAATAATCTAACCCAAAATCGTTCGGAGATGACGTCTAGGGTTCAGTTAATAATATTTACTTACAATTTAATGGTTAATCTAACACAAAATTGAGCGGGGATGAGGTCTAGGGTTTCAGTTTGGGTGTTTTATGAGATCGCAAAGAATTGTTAATAATATTAACTAACCAATTTACTTCGTCGGCGCCGGAAGTGGAGAGATTGAAGGATTTGAAATTACCAGAGATTGAAGGTTGAGATACTCACCATTTTTTCTTCGTCGGCTTCGGAAGTGGAGAGATCGTCGGTTTCGTGTTCGCGAATGAGGGTAAAAGAAATTCGTTTGGCGGAGAGGTTTGTTTCGAATGAGGGAATTGTGTTTTGCGCTCTATTATTTGAACTAAGGGTAATATAGGAATATTAAATTGTTTGGTAGTGGATTGAGCTACTTACTTAAATTTTGTGATAGTTGGGCTATAATTTTAATAAAGGGGGTCAATTTGGGCTAGATACATAGCCGCGCCCTAAAAAAAACTTAAATAACTCAACCAATTCCCGCCCACTATTTTCAGACGAATGATTAAAATGGAAATCAAATTTTCGGCAATAACTGCAGTCGTGAAAATCGAGGGGAGTTAATAGCTACACGTTACAACCATTAACCCTTCTCTCCACTGAATCATTCAAGCATTCAAAGAAATCGACCAAAAAAAAAAAGCAAGCATTCCATCGACTTCGTCTTCCGATTTCCTCTCTCCGATCCCTTTTTCTTCGCACGTCTTTGCCGGCGAGGAACACTCTTTCTTCACCGCCAGAATTGGGCCGAACGATGCGATCCCGAATGGGATGTCGCTGCTTGATCTCCGGTGAGCCTTCCGGGGAGGAGGGAGAGAGCAGCGCCGATCTTCCGTCATCGAGGCCTCTCCGCCGGAGGAGAGATGATCGGCGGTCGGCGACGGACTCAGAGGTGGCAGAGAGTCAATAGAGAAGAACGCCGATTGAGAGAGCGATCGCGAGTGGTGGTGGTGGAGCGATCGCGACATTTCTTTTTTCGTCTTACGGATTTGTATGGTCCGTCCAGAAGCCACCCTCGTAATCATGCCATGTGCTTTGAATGACACTGGCTTCCCGCAGATCCAATTCATCATTTACATTTTCATTCTCTAAAACAGAGGATTCGTCTTGAGAAAAAGAGTGAAGGAAAGTATGGTTTTTGCCCTTACTTCTTAAATTCTCCACGATTTTGTTGCACAAATCTGCAATTATTTGGAAAAGTCCAAATCATAATTCAAAAAGATATTTTGGTATTCCATTTAGTATAATAAGTACATAAATGGCTATTCCGATTTTTATATTTACATATTATTAAGTGTGAATTTACTACCGCTTACTAATGTTACGTGTTGTAAATATGATATTTTAGGATTTACATATTATTAACTGTGAATTTACTACCGCTTACTAATGTCCTGTGTTGTAAATAAAACAATCAATTGGTAATAATTGAGCATAAATTATGCCCATTTACAATCAAAACGAGAAAAAAAAAATCGTGCAAAAAGAGTCACAAATTAGCAACGAAGATAATGAGGTATTCAATTTGAATGCCAATTTCGCGGTCAAAAATAGTATCATAAAAATATTATGAGAATAAATAACAGATTGCTAATAAATAGGTAAATATTCGAGATTGTTATTTACTGCTAATTTCCGAAATTAGAAGCCAAATCAATTTGAAAAAAATTCTAGATTTGAAACTTCCTAAACGGTTTCAATATTTAATTCAAATTTGTAAAAATAATTGTCTATTTTGTAATAATGGGCCAAAATTAATAAAGAGCAAACATGTAAAAAATAAGCAGTTAATAGGATGCTACGTATATAGCTTGGTTATTTACAAAGAATTTACAAAAGGTTGGCTAATTTACAATTCCTACAGTTTAGGTGGCTTACGTAGCTAATTTCCTTAAATTCCTCTATGATATTTAGAGATATTATACATACTCAGATCTTAAGTGAAATGATACGTTTGTTACTTTTGATTTTCAAAATGTTGTGTTTGTACTTTCGAAAATCACGAAATTATACATTTGACTCCAACAATTTTTTACAACTCGATTTGGCCCTCAATTATTCAATATTTAAAGAAGAAAAAAAACTTAAAAGAAAAATCTCTCTCTCTCTCTCTCTCTCTCTCTCTCTCTCTCTCAAAAAATCAGGTTTTAAAATATTTTTCAAAATAAAAGTTATAATTTCATCATTTTCATAAAACCGAAGTTACAAACATCAGATTCTGAAAACAATGTACAAACACATCATTAATAATTTTACTTAAATTCGGAAAATAAATATATATGTCACTTTCTGGACCATCAAATTAGGACCGATTATTAAAAGTAGGTAGTAACGGTAAAACTGAAATGCAATATTAAGTATTTTAACGACTTTTCCTCGTAAATTTTTTAAGAAAAAATTATACAACATGTCTATTGCATTGTTAATATTCTTGGTTTAGATAAAGGTTCTTTAACACACGTGCAAGCATAGATAAATAAGGCACTTAACAATTAGAATGATTAGGTAAACTAGATTAATATCGACAGACTAAAGGCATGCGATTTTGAATCATGTAATATATTCAGAGTGTAGGCTGAACATTTTAATTTCTTCAAAGTAACAGCGTCGGAGGCACGATTCAGTCAATTAATATCAAAAGCACATCACCGGTTGAAGACAGCAGGCACGTAAATTACTCAATCTTGACACGGGGAAGTAGTGACAATAAATAACAATACCGGACTCTTAGAGTCTGATAATTGGAATGAGTACCATCTAAATCGTTCGACCATCCAAAAAAAAAAACCAAGAAGTCGGTTCGAGTGTTTGGCAAATTAGGCTATGCCTCAAAATTATAGAAGTATTATTACTGTAAATTATTTTTAAATATAAATTTGCAATGTAAATTTATAAGAAAAATTATACAGACCACTTCAAATTTTAAGATTATATAGAATAGCAAAACGTTTTAGTGTTTTTAATAGAATAGCCAAATTTATTATTACGTGTCTATTTTTTTTGGCATTGTTCTTCTTTCTCTCCGCACCTTCATTTAAAATAAAAAAAAAAAGGTGAGAATATTGAAGGAGATAATACGGGCCATATTAATGATGAACACGCTAGGACTTATTTTGCGTTAAGTTTTATTTATGAATTTTTATGTAAATGCGAGCTAGTCCGAGCCGATATCAATACGTTGATGATTGTCTAATTTTTTTCTATTGCTCGTTCCCAATTATGTTTGCTTGATTATTAGCTATGCATTTGTTAGTTCATTGATTAGCTACATTTTGAATTATTATTTAGAATTGTTTGTTTTTTTTTTTTTTAAGAGAGAGTAATAAATTATCTTGTTTTTTTCTATAATCATCATTATCGACCAGGTAGAAGAAAATTCGAGGCGAGAGTGCAATTGTTTGAATCATTGTTCTTTATGCGTGTGATATTCTTTTAATAGGATTAGAAGTCGTAAAGATAATAATCCGTCAATTGCATAGGTTTGCTAAAGCACTCGAGAGAAAATAATGAATATTTCAAAAATAGTGAGATTCGTAAGATAGAGACAATGCAACAATAGACGAAATAGGAATAGTCAACTTAGTCGGTTCGTGGTGAAATCATGGCCCAATTTTTTTTTGTTTGTTAATTAAACTCGTTTGATTTATTGTTTCTTGTATTTGTTTATATTTAGTTTAATCGTAATAATCGCTCGTCAATACTTCGGAATCAATTCGTGTCAAATTAATTTAATTACTAAAATTGCTAGTGTTCGTGAGATCGATGCTCGTATTTTTCGTATACTATATTACTTTAGTGACACGTTCGCTTGCTAGTGTGTGTGTGTGCGCGCGCGCGTGTGTGTGTGAGTATCTGAAACAAATTAATTTACATGAAAAATTAATCTTCTTGTAATAAAAATTCATTTATTTCTCTGAATTTATATTAAAAGATATTAATTACGTGGTCTGTACATAACTTTTTCTCCAAATTTCAAATTAAATTAATTAGATAATTTGACATTCATGTTCGTGATTTAATCTCAACTGATGGTTACAGCTTTATGTATTGTAAATGAATATATATAGCTATAATATTCAGTTCTTAAAATCATTTTAAGTTTTTTTTTTTTTTGGTAGGTTTTGTTGGACTCGACTTAATGTTTAATAGTGGGTGTATATTTCGAAGATTATGCCCCTAATATTATAAAGCATGAAGGACTCCAATTAACACTATTTATGAGAATCTAGCTGCTTCTTCTTCTTCATTATTGTGGAGATTGCATAGCTTTTTTTTTTTCTTAAGCTAATCACAAAAATAGTTTGTCTAAAATTTTAATCATGAACATAATATTTTTTTAGGATAAATTACATATTTCCCCTCTCAACTTTAACACCAATAGCGATTCACCCCTCGAGGTCTGAAAAATTGTAAAACCGACCCTATTATCTTACATTACAACAAATATAGTCCTTTTGTCAAGTTTTAATGACGAACATCTAATTATGTTGTTCTTATATACTTTCTCTCTATCCCATTACCTAAATATTTTGTACCTAAATACCCTCATTAAAAGTAAAATAAAAATAATTAATTTTATTTACTTCCTCTCTGTCCCACTCTTTTTCTTCTTCACCCTAAACACCATTACGATTCTCTGAATAGGCCAAGCCAGCAAGAAAATTCTGATTCTTATGAATTCATTGTTTTTTTGTTGATTAGTTTGCGTAAGATTCGTGCTATTTGATAAAAAAAAAATTATAAAAGTAATGGAATTGTGGGGATTAGGTTTTGTTGCGCCGGAGATCGATTCGAGTTCGAGCGGAGATTGATTGGGAAATAGATCGATTGAGAAACTCGCGTCATCGGCGATCTTGTTGCCTTTGAGAGACAAATAAGCCATTTCCGAGCATCCATTCGGAGACTTCGCAAAGCTTCTTGGGCTCCGACCGATGAGGACAAGGATGAGGCCTTTCGGAGCAACGAGGACAGTGACGATCAACCAGGTCCCACGGTGATGATCTTTGGACGAGGCTGTGTATATGATTTCATTTTTTGATGCCGAAATAGCTGGAGGAGGAGTAAGAGTCATTGGCGGAGGCATTGAAAAAGTCAAATCGAGCGGCGGAGGGGATGTGTTGATTGTTGCTCAGTTGGGCGAGGAGGGTGTGGGCGATAGAGGCAATCAATACGATTAGGGGAAGGCGATAGAGAGTGAGCACGTCGTGGGTTCATCAGTTCTGAAACTTTCCACTGGACAACACAAAATCGAGGCCTTCCATCGTGTTTCCTTTGAACTGAAGGGGATGAGACGAAGAAGAGAGAGATATATATATTGTTTAAAGAAAATATATTTAAATGTTTTTATTCCAAATGATTAAAGGAATAAGATGTACTAAGTTATAAGCGTCAAATTAAAAGCATTAAACAAATTTCTCTCTCTGTAATAAATACATACACACACTGTATATATATATATATATATATATATATGTATGAGAGATTATAATAATAATAACAAAAAAATTTATTTTTTTATTTTTATTTTTTGAACAGAATAATAAAAACAAAACAAAACAATGAAAAATGAAAATATATTTTTACCCTTAATTGCTTAACATCGTTAAACCAATTTTATTAGAAGGATCATGTTTATTACGATGTAGGATTACAAGGTCGGTTTTGCAACTTTTCAGACATTAAGGAGTGAATCGTTATTAGTATTGAAGTTGCGGGGGAAAATATGTAATTTATCCTATTTTTTAAGTTATGAATAGTTATTTTCTTATATTTACATATATTTTGTTAGTATTTTAGACTCTTTTTATTTTATTTTTTTTAACTATTTATGTTACCATTTATAAGAAAATATTCACAAATAATTTACAATTTAAAAAACACTATCTTGAAACGATTTAAAATAATCACGAGTTTGAAAATGTAATATTTTAAAAACAATATATTGGTGATTTCCCCTTTATCAACGTGGTCGAAGAATGGGTTTAGGCTCTTTGGGTTTAACTTCCTGATTTAATAATAATTAAAATGCACAAGAAAAAATGACACATATATACCTTGTGTTTTAGTGAATTATCGAGTTCAACCTTTGATTTTTTAAAATGTTGAGTTTGTACCTTCTGTTTAATTAAAATGACATAATTACCCTAAAATAGATTACAGTGGCCCGAATCATCTTTTGGTTGACTTTTGATTGACGTTGACTCTAATATTTATATATAAACTCCGTTTTACCCTTATCCATTCACGTCCTATATGTAATTTATTTAAAAACGAAAAAAAACAAACAACAATCTCTGAATCGTCGAGAACGCGGCCAGGGGAAAGAGGTAACAATCAACTGTCGATAGTCATCAAAATTAATGATTCGAGCGTGACATCTAGAACTTTGGTTTGCAATTCGTACACAGAATGAAGCTATATCACGGGAGGTATGATTCAGTATGGTTCGGTTCGATTTGCAAGTCCCACTGATTCGGGGTTTGGTT
This sequence comes from Urtica dioica subsp. dioica, assembly GCF_054948205.1. Lineage (NCBI taxonomy): Eukaryota > Viridiplantae > Streptophyta > Magnoliopsida > Rosales > Urticaceae > Urtica > Urtica dioica. The sequence goes on along the minus strand of NC_142757.1, from coordinate 48,690,734 downwards.
CGGTTTCTTATATCAGAGTCAACATCAATGAAAAATAAGGAAGAGAAAGATTTTCGGCGTTGTTATCTCTCATAGGGTATAATTTCGTTATTTTAATTAAATAGATGGTACAAACTCGATATTTTTGAATACCAAATGTTAAACTCGACATTTCACTAAAACACAACGTATATATGTGTTTTTTCCCAATACACAAAGTTAGTAAAAGATATCTCTCTTAAAAAATATCTTTAACTCTAAATTCCGCGCTCTCTCTAAAAAAAAGAATTTTTCTTTTAATCTTCGATGTCGTCGCTTTTCCTGAAACACGGAGACTCCGGTGATCTCCACCAACGAAGGATTCTCGACTTGAGAAAAAGTACTTTTTATCTTAATTTATTTTTTCATGTTTTTCTTTTTCTCTTTCGATTATGTTTCAATTATGGAGACTTATTATATCTAATTTTTGTACCGCCCGATCATTAATCGGAGTAGTTAGTTCCTTCGTATCTGAATCTCAGATCTAAGCTATGATTTTCTTTGGGCGTGGATCTCAATTGGGCAAGACCCCTATAACCACAACCTACAACAGGCGGCGTTTCTGCTCGTGATTCATGTAGTGATTTGATAATGACTTACTACCTGCATAGACGAGACGACATTGGAGTTACTTTGGAGGTTATTGTGAGTTTTCATGAGAATCTCATATTTTGGGTACTAATCGAGTACCGGGACGACATTGAAGTTATTTTTGGAGGTCCCGGGAGTCAAAAGGAGCAAAACGACACATTTTGAAAAAAGTCAACAGTAGAAGCAGTGGTGGAGCCACATGGAGACCAGAGGGGGCCAATCCCCCCCCCCCCCCCCCCCCCCCCCTTCTTCCGAACTTTTCAAATTACAAATTTTATTCTAAAATTTTATATTTTTTGTATTTTTAGTCCAAACTATGTGATTTTTTTCAAATTTGCATCCCTTAAATTTTTTTGTTTCAAATTTTCTCCCCTGACTTCAATTTTTGGCTCCGCCACTGGATGGAAGTCAAGCATTCAGAGTTCATCACGGCGCGATGCTTTTCAGTGCGCCACGATAAAATACTGGAACAGACCGCGGCAATTCACGACACTCAACGCGGCACGATGACGTCGTTTTCAGAAGTGTTTATTACCCTTTTTGAACAAATGTGAGCAACTGGATCTCATTTAAAGGCCCAGTTGGCTCCGAAAATAATCCCTTGATCTATATAATCAGATTTGTAGCCTCAAAAATACACATTTTGCTTTATTTTTATTTTTCTTAGTGTTTGGTTACTTTTGAGAGTATTTGAGGAGAGAAAAAATTATCTTCGTACGAATCGACGCCTCCGACGAGTCTTTTGGAACTACCAAAAACTTGTTCTTTTTCCTTCTTCTTTTCTTTTTATTTGTAGTTGATTCTAAATATTGTTGAACATCGATTAGTTAAATATGAATTCCGTTTTACTTGTTCATTTAATGCTTTCAATAATTATGCTTTATTTGTTGATTACCATGAACACCATTAAAGGCTAGGTTTCTTTTGGGGTTGCGATGTAGCCGGGATTGATAATGGTTGGGTTTGTTATGGTCAGATGATTGTTGTTTGCTTCATTATTATGGATTGTTTGATATGAATTATGTTTAACATTTTCTAGTGCTTGATCACTATTAAAATTATTATCTATTATTGTTTAGCTACTTGTGAGAAAGTAAAAAAATCGTGATTTTATTCATATCTTCATCGTTGACTTAGGTTAGTAGAAAACTCTAGGCAATTGTTTAATCGTTTGAGGTATTGTGTTTATTGCATGTAATTGGTTTAATAAGATTTAATGCCGAGAGGATAACAATTCGTCAATTGCATAGGTTTGCTAGAACACTCGAAAAAGGCTAGTGAATAATTTTGATAGAGTCATATTATAATCCATAGAAGTAGATTTTTATTATTAAAGCCCGAAACCTCCAGCTTAGTTAGTTCCGATGAAATCGTGACTCTTGCTTCTTTTTTATTAAAACCCATTATCATTCTTTGTTTTAATTTTTTTTAATTTTATTTATTGTTTCAAAACCACCTATTGTTTACTTTGGAATCAATTCGCAATAAATTAAAGTATAATTATTATATTTTTTTAGTCTTTGTGGGTTCGACCTGCGATACTTCCATATCTATATTATTTGGAGAAATTGCCCAATTTTCCATCAATTTCATAATATTTTACCATTTTCCATCAAAAGACTAATTTTTCTCAAAATGTCACCATCTATGTCAACAATGTTGACATCTATTTTTGCCCTTCACTATGAGATGTCAACATTGTTGATATAGATGTCAACAATGTTGACATCTCGGTGGCATTTTGGGAAAAATTAGTCTTTTGGTGGAAAGTGAGAAAATGTTTTGAAATTGGTGACAAATGGGCAATTTCTCTATTATTTGAACGCTCTGGCGTGTGTGATACTTTCATATCTATATTACTCGGAAAATTACTATGCAGCATATTATACCAATTTCAGCTAAATAAAAGGTCTTACTCAAATTTCACTAAAAAAAAAAAACTAAATTAAAAAAAAAAAAAAAAAAAAAAAAAAAAAAAAAAAACTCGGTTCGTGAAAGGGTGTAAGAAATAAGTTGAGCTTGGAGAGACATGTTAAGATTTCAGAGGAGGGCTTATCGGTGTCTCAATGTATACGGAATTGCGTTTCGCCGTCGTAATCTCTTCAAGACTCCGATCTCTGGAATGCATTCTCTACCATGTCCAAACAATCAGCAGAGCTTAGACGATTCGCAGAATTTGAAAGATGCATTGGAATCGTTCGACGAAATGCTCCAAACGACCCCTCTGCCTTCCGTGGTCCGTTTCACTCAGCTTCTGAACCAAATCCTCAAAACGAACCGTTTCTCGCTCGTAATTTCCATGGAAAACAAAATGTCTCTGGTCGGAGTCAAACCTGACGCCTATATCCTCAACATCATGATCCACTGCTTCTCTCGGCTGAGACTAATGAAATTCTGTCTCTCCGTTTTCGGAAAGTACGCCAAGCTCGGCTTTAGACCCGGCACCGTGACAATGACAACTCTCGTGAGAGGGCTTTTGCTAGAGAACAAGGTCTCGGAGGCTAAAGAGTTATTCGACAAGATGGTTCATGAAGGCTGTGAACCAAACGTGATTGCCTACACTACTCTCCTGAACGGACTTTGCAAGAATGGAAAAACCGGCGAGGCTATCGAGATTTTGAGGAAAATGGAACGAACCGAAAACTGCAAACCGAACATCGTGTCGTACACAGCCATTGTAGACGGTCTCTGCGGAGACGGGTTGATTTCGGAGGCGAAAGAGTTGTTTTCGGAAATGGCGACCCGAGGGATCGTTCCCGACGTGATCGCTTGCAGCACGTTTATCTGCGGGCTGTGCCGGTCCGGCGAGCTCGACGAGGCCTCGACGTTCTTCGTCGAGATGCTGAGGCGGAGAATCGCTCCCAACACGCGTACTTTCAATATCTTGATCGACGGGCATTGCAAAGATGGAAACTTTATGCGAGCTCGGAGGTTAATGGAGGCCATGGTCGAGCACGGGGTCGAACCCGACGTGGTGACGTACAATTCGCTGATGCGCGGTTACTGCGAGAGAGGATCAGAGACGAGAAATGAAAATTTGATTTCGGATGCGAAAGAGTTATTAGCGGAAATGGAGAGCCGAGGCGTCGGTCCGGACGTTGTGACTTATGGCACCTTGATTTTCGGACTGTGCAGGTCGGGAAAACTGAACGAGGCTGTGGGGTTTTTCGGCGAAATGCTGAGGCGAAATATCGCTCCCAACGCGCAAACTTTCAATATCTTGATTGACGGACATTGCAAAAAGGGAAACGTTGTGCAAGCTCGGAAGTTGATGAAGACCATGGTTGAAGAACATGGCGTCGAACCCGACGTGGTTACGTACACTTCTCTAATGGGCGGTTATTGCGAAAGAGGAGAAACGAGCAACACTAGCGAGGCCGTTGAGATGTTGAGGAAAATGGAACGATCTGAACACTGCGAGCCCACGAATATGGTATCGCGTTCGAATGGCCTTTGCAGAGATGGATTGACTTCCGATGCGAGAGAGCTCTTCGCGGAAATGGCTAGCCGAGGGATTAGCCCAGACGTTGTCAGTTATAGCACTTTGATTTATGGGCTGTGTAAGTCGGGCGAACTGAACGAGGCTTTGGCTTTTTTCGACGAAATGCTGAGGCGAAAGATCGCTCCTGACGTGCGGACTTTCAATATCTTGGTCGACGGTTATTGCAAAACAGGAAAATTTGTACAAGCTCGGAAGTTGATTGAGACCATGGCTCAACACGGCGTCGAACCCGACGTGGTGACATACAATTTATTGATGGGCGGTTATTGTGAAAGAGGAGAGACGAGCGAGGCTTTGATTTCCAACGCGAAAGATCTATATGCGGAAATGGAGAGCCGAGGAATCGGTCCAGATATCGTCACTTATAACACCATGATTTGCTGGTTGTGCAGGTTGGGCGAGTTGAACGAGGCTATGGGGTTTTTCGGCGAAATGCTGAGGCGAAAGATCGCTCCTAACGCGCGGACTTTCAATATCATGGTCAATGGACATCGAAAAAACGGAATCGTCGTACCGTCTCAGGAGCTGATGAAGATCATGGTCGAACACGGCATCGAACCCGACGTGGAAATATACACATCACTGATGGGCAGTTATTGCGAGAGAGGAGAGACGAGCGAGGCAAAGAAACTGCTCAATATCATGGTCAGCGAAGGCCGTGCTTGTAGTCTAAACTGTTTCAACATTCTGATCGACGAGTATCGCAAAGCCAAAGCGATAGAGATCGCATTTACACTTTTCGACGAAATGTCGGCAAAGGGATTTAGCCCCGACGTCGTCTCTTACAACACTCTGATCCGGGGGCTTTGCGATTCGGGAAGAACTCGAGACGCTCGGAATCTCCTTCACGAGATGCGAGCTCGTCGGAAACAACCCAATGCTCAAACGTACGGTGTTTTACTCGAAAGTCTCTGCAAGAACGAGCAACTCGGAGAGGCGATGGAGGTTTTTCGGGGTATGAGAGAGAAGAATTTGCCGGTCAATGTCGTGACCTATAACACGCTCATCGGAGCTCTGTGTAATGTCGGGGATTTGGAAGGTGCAAATGATCTCTTCGCGAGATTAGCTTCGGATGGCCTAAGCCCCAACGTTGAAATGTATACCACGATGATCGACGGACTTCATAGAAGAGGACTTGTCGATGGAGCTTCACGTTTGTTCGGAGTCATGGAGGAAAATGGATGCCCTCGAGACAGTGTCGCTTACAACACGATGATCCGAGGGCTTGTCCATAATCGCGAGTTCTCAAAAGCCGTTCAGATTATAGAGGAAATGGCCGGTAAGGGTTTCTCAGTAGATAATTCAACTTATGCAGTTTTGGTGGACCTAGTTTCTGACAGGAGATAAGATCTGGCTCAATCATATTTTTTATTCCCATTGATAAATCATAAACCTGTTTCTTTGAAAAAATAAAAGGATTTTTACATGTTGATTGTGATATCTTATTCAAAGAGAAGTTAAACATGGCAAAGTTATTTCACTGAGTACGCTTGGATTCGAATTTCTGAAACCTCAAGTGGATTCGTCGTATGAAGGAAAGTAGACTTTCAGTTTTGCTGATGGATTCTTGGCTTTATGAACTTCAATTTTTTTCCCGACAAAGGTCATGTCCGGACAATGATCGCCGTTTTTTTGTTCCTTACATTTTGACTTTCTGATCCAACTGCGTCGTCGTCGACGCTAACTCAAGGCTGTAACACAAACAGTCCTACCTTATGAAAAGGAGGGGAAAAAAAAAGCTAGAGTTACAACCATTATAACCAAATGGTATATGTATGATGTTGGTCTGTGATAGTTTTTGTAAATATATTTACAATGATTTGTGTGTGTGTGTGTTTTTTTTTTTTTTTTGCAAGAAGAATCTGATGATTTGTTTCACGTGTGTGTGATAGTAGTTGAGGATGAGTCTTTTGTACATTTACTGCTTGTTAGAAATAATGTCAGATTTCATATCATTATTTTTCAGGTACTAGTTTTTGTTTGCTGGGATTTTCAGGTAGTGCTTGACGGACTTCTTAATATATTATGGACTAAGACCAAGAGCATAGATATATAGCCACTATTAAAATGGATTGAAGTTGGAACTATAAGCGGAACACAAAATGATTAATAGGAAACATTGAAATTATCTTCCTTTTAAAAACATATATAAGCATATGATTTACGTATGTGGTAGCTATTTTTTCTGTTAAAAGACGACCTGGAAAAAAATATCAAGAGATTTATAAAATGAAGAACTAAAATAGTTTGTACTGAAATGCAACACCATAACCTTTATTGAGTCAGGGTCTGATTAGCTTAGACGAAATTACAAAACTAGGTTTAAAAAACTAGTAAATAGTAATAATAATAAGTTACTATGTAGATTTATGTCCCATTATTACTTGAATGAAAAAGAAAAAAAAAAATCTGCGGTATCTTCCATCTCTCTCTTTTTGGGTATTCACTTGCTTATCTGTATTACCCAAAAATCACGCCAAAAATAAAAATAAATAAAAACCTTTGATTTCTCTCTAACCTTTATATAACATGGTACCCAAAAACTCCGGAGAGAGCATTATTATTAACAGAGCGAGAACTATTAGTGGAGACAATTCAGGCACTTCCTCATGGTCAACACCATACGTATGTACGAAACCATGAATACATACAAACAAAAAAAAAAAAAAAAAAAGCCATCTTTTTTCAAAATATCAACGTAACTGTAGTTGGACAATTACATAAAAAGTCAGCTGGGAATTTTTAATTGCTTCTCTCAACGTCCAACTGCCATACCGTGCATGAATTAATGCGTTATATATACATACAGAGCCGTGTGATATATTATTATCATTATCATTATTATTATATATAAGATAGCTTTCATATTCATTCATGCTCTTTCGGTCTCTCATTTCCCACAACCGCATTTATGGCCGTTTTCTCTCCTCTACCGCCTTCTAACCACAAAACCTTGTTTTTATTATCAAACTCTTCAATATAACCCCAAAATCTCTCAGTCTCTCTCTCTCTAAGAAAAGAAAGAAACCATGGAAGCGAAAGAAGCCGGAAGAAGCGAAAGGCCGACGGCACTGATGGTCGAGAAAAACGACGATATCGAACAAACCCGTCGCTGTGGGACCCGCCGGAGGGCCTGCTTGGTAGCCACGGCGATCGGAGCGATCCTCTTCGGAGTCCTCGTCCTCGTTCTAGCCCTGACCGTGTTCAAGCCGCGGGACCCGCGTACCGAGCTCGTCTCGGTCTCGGTATCGGGCGTCTATCCGAGGATCACGTTCCCGGTCCTGAGGCTCGAGCTCAACGTGACTCTCGACGTGAAAGTCCTCGTCCGGAACCGAAACTACGCCGGGTTTCGACACGGGGTCGGGACGAGCATTGTGACCTATCGCGACACGCCGATCGGTGAAGCCGAGATCTCTCCCGGGACGATCCCAGCTCGGGGCTCGTCGGAGGTTCCGGTGAGGCTCACGCTCGAGGTCGACGAGCTCGGGTCGGAGCTCGCGGGGCTGGTTCAGGACGTGATCGCCGGAGAGATCTCGGTCCGGACGAGGACCACGATCCCCGGGCGAGTCGTGTTTCTCGGGTTCATTAAGAAGCACGCCGTCGCCGTGTCCGAGTGCCAGCTGGCACTCGGGTTGACTGAGATGAAAGTCCGGCGACAGGAGTGCAAGAGCAAGACCAAGTTGTGATTTGTATTGTTCTTTGTTTATATATATTTATATATGGTTTAGAGATTTTCATGTTTTGTGATCAGTTTGGTGAGGATGTAACTAGATTTGAGAGAGATTTTTTTTTTTTTTTACTTTTTTTTTTTTATATTCTTTACTTGTCTTGGTTGGCAAAACAAAGCATCAATGTATAAGTACATGACATGACATTTAAGGTTCAGAGCAATTGAAACCACACAATGGGTTGTGTATATAACAACAAATCTAGTCAAGTATTTAAAAGCAATATTCAGTAGTAGAAGAATATATATGTACATGGTTTTAGAAGGAAGCTTTAAAAGCCATGATGACCTAGTAAACTCCTAAAAGGTGTTGGTTAAGATTCAGTACTTTTTGACAGTTTATTTATCTCCATAAAATTACAACCATTTTTTTTTTTTTTTTGTAAAAAGAGCACTCCATGTCAAGTAGGAAAAATGCAATCATCCACAACTAGTAATTCACTAGTTACGCAGATAAGATTCATTAGATAAACAAACCCAGTTTTGACCTGCTATTTATATAAATATATATAGCTAGATGTCAGAGATTTTCATGAGGAATTTTTTTGTTTTGGTGGTAAATATGGTGAGGATATAACAAGACATGAGAGAGCTATTATGTACTCCATTATATTTTACTTATCTTGTTTTGCAAAGCAAAGCATCAGTGTCTAAATATATAAGACATTTATAGTTCAGACTTCAGAGTAATTGAAACTAGCAGACAGTGGATTTTATGACAGCTTTATGCTAGATTTGTGTAATAGCAAGTATCCATAAAGAGAGATCTACCCAAGTAGTATAATTTTAACTAGCACTACTAGTGGTAGAAGATACGTATATGGTTTGGAAAGGAAGCTTTAAAAAGCCATGATATGTCCAAGCAAACTACTAAAATGTGTTATAATAATATCTAGTGCTTTGACAGTTGTGTATTTATATCATGTCCATGGAAATACAGCCATTTTTGTAGCAGCGAGTCACAGACTTATTTGCAAAACAAACCCATTTTTGACCTGTTCTCATTCAGTGATCTTTAAATCAGACTTGAACAAAGAAAACAGTTTTTTACACCAACAAGAATCAGAAGCTGATTAAAATACTCCAACTCATTAGCAATGCTATTAAATTAAAAACTTCATTAGAGCTTTGTCACACTCACTTGGTTCCAATGGAAACTTAGTTTTTTAGTACAGAGAGTTTCCCGGGTAAAATAAAGATCTAACATCATGATCCAGAAATAAAAAGACACTACTAAACATCGAAAAAAAAAAAGGTACTACTTATAGTGATCCCGGGAAATCAATCACACTATACAAATACAAATAAACTTAAACCACCCCCTTTGGAAATCACATGTTACTCTTCTCTCAATCAACAATCTACTAATTAATAATAGTAAAAAAAAAATTAGTTTTACCATTTACGGCGAGAACTGAAGCCTCCTACACAGCGCCGGGTCGATCTTCCTCGACTTGGCTCCCGGCCTCGCCGGAGCTCCGGGGCAAGTCTCGGCGAGCCCGCTCAGCCTGGCCGTCGAGGAAGGCGGTGGCGTGAAGCACTCGCCGGAGCTCGAAGCTCCGGCGAGAAGGAGCGCGATCTCGGTCTGCTTCGCCACGATGGTCTCCAATAGGCTCTCGTACACAGCCTCGACGATCTCTTCGTCCGAAACCACCGACATCGAAATAATCTCATCCTCGTCGGAGAGGTCGAAGCTGAGCCTCCTCGCGACGACGTTCCTCGCCTTGCTGGCGTATTTCCGGCACTGTGGGGCCAGTGCTTTGGCCTCCGGGCCCGGCGCGAACGGGTCGAACACGCCTTCTTTTGGGGTGTGTGGGCTTGGGCTCACGGTGGTGGTTTTCACTGAGGTCTCTTCTTCTTCTTCTTCTTTTTCTTCTTCTTCTCTGGGGCTCGGAGTTTTCTTGACCGAGCTGCGCGGAGAGTCGTAGTTTACATCGACGCCGTTCTCTCGGTCAGAATCGGGGGTGATTGGGCCGAGAGGGTTTTGCTTGTCCTCGTCGTTGGTCACAGGTTTCATCTCCGGCGGCTTCGTGGGCATTGCTTGGCGATTCTCAGCCTGGTCGGTACAACTTTCAGACCCCATTTTTTTTTTGTTCAGTTCAACTTGGGATAGTTGAACGGCTGAGAAACGAGAGCAAAATCAAAACATCAGCAAAAATCCAAAGGTATTCAATCAATACGACGCAGAAATAACAGAGGTGTTGATACTTTCCACTTTCTAGACCCAATACAGTAAAGAACTAAACTTTCTTGGGGAATAATCAAACCCAGATGAAAAATAAATAAATAAAAACTTAACGTTTAACGGTACTAAGAAAGACGAGACCTATGACCCATCGGAAGGAACTCGTGAATATATTGATTAATTAATTAGAAGCAAGAAACTATTCAAAACCGCGTGAACAGAGAAAACCTAATTTGTGAGCGAGGAAAAACAAAAAAACCCTAGATATTGGGCATAACGAAAATAGACTCAAATAAACAGCAATCCAAACGCGAATGAGCTGAAAAGGGGAAAATAAAACGGAAAGGAAAGTAGAAATACCTCGAGAAATTACCTTGAAACTACAAGAGAGCGAAATAGCCTGAAGAAATTGCGAGACAAAGCTTCGAACTTGAGCAATGGAGATACGAAGTTCCAGAGAGAGAGAGAGAAACTCAGTAGTTTCGCGGCGGCGGGAGAAACTAGAGGAGAGAGAGAGTGAGAGAGAGAGAAGTGACCAATCTCACAAGTTAGAGAAGGGAAAAGATAAAATAATGGTTAAGATATTCTTATCCATCACTGTCGCTCACTTTTCAGCGATATATATATTTATTTATTTATTAAGTTTTTTTTTTTTGAGAGAGAGAGAGAGAGAGTTTTAGTTAAATGACTTTAAGTTTGATCTTAACCACTCACACGGCTGGGTTGTCTTTTTAGTTTTGTTTCGTCTCCTTTCCTTTTTTGTTTCTGTTCAAAACTATTAAATGGAATATAGAACGTTAGAAACCTTCCTATAATAATAATAAAAAGAATTTCAAGAATCACTAAATGAATGCATAAACAGGTTTTCTATATATAATTGTTTTACAGGTTTTGTTGACGCGTATAATTATAACGTTCTTTTTGTTAACGTTAACCCCAAATCAAAAGGAGGGGAAAAAACTTGTTAAGTATTATAATAGAGGGCACAACAATTAATCCTTAATTTAATTAGGTTATGTTTTTTTTTAAATTTTTTTTTTCGCTATGATTAATTTTTTTTGGTTTTCTTTTATATACTATTGGGAAACGAGAGCCGGTGGTAACTTTATATTTTTTATTTGTCGGTCTAGATTTATGAGGGTAATATATACGTGTATATATATGTGCTCGAAAAAAATGAACTAACAGATAAACTAAAATCTACGGGGTTAAATTATTTTTTACAACAAAACTCTTGAAGTACAGTTTATAACACTTACGTCTCAACTTAACAAATGAACGAACAGTTGCTTTGTATTCGAGTACTAAGAGAATTTGACCATATATAATTCAAAATAAATGTTTAATTTAAAATATATATCCCTATTTTTCTATAATGGAATCAAGCTTTTATTAATAACCATATCCTAAGATAGGCTAAGATAGCAAAGATAACGTTTTCAAGAATAAGATCAAAAGAGGAACAAGATGACCGGCCAACATATGAGTAATCTTATTTGCTTATTTGCTGATCGTTTTATAAAATAAATAAAACTCCAACTAACTCCGTTAAACAGAACTTTATAACTTCGAATGCACAAATCAAATAAAAAACAGAAATGTTTTTCAGCCCGTGCATGAATTCGCACGACTCCCCATCAAAGCATTAAACACAAAAAAGAAATTGTCACGTGTCAATGAATGTGTGGATCGTTCGGGCTCGTGACCCGTGATAAATAGCATCGCTCAATAAAAAATGCTTGAAACATCAAGTAAAAGTAATGACTTACTCGTTATTCGTTTAATTACAAATTTTAATCATAAAAAAGTAATATCAACAACTAATGCTTGAAATAACTTATTAGACTCAAGATCTTTCTAATGAACACGTTTTTTTTAATGTTAACAAATCGGATACTGGGTAGACGGATACAGGTCCACTTAGCTATTAGTCAAATATGTAAATTTAGAGAGTGTAAAATATGAAGAAAAAAAATGAGAAAAGTTAATATGTAAAATTTTACGGTAAATAAAATAAATTTAAAAACTAGCAAAAGTTTAAATAAATAATTTAAAAAAAAAAATTGAGGGGCGAGCTATAACTCTACCGGGTCTAATCTACCACTGCTCATGTCTTTCCAATGCTCCGAACTTATGTGATGGTCTCCGATGATGATACCGTCGACGAGATTCCACAAAAAAAGCGGCAAGAATATACATACAAATAATCTTTTAAATTCAAATAAAATGAAAACAAAAATAGTAGCCTGATTTCTAAAGGAGGTATTGCAAATTTTATATTAAACACAAGTCAAAGATTGTCCGTAAATTTCTCCTTCTACTGTTTTTTAATTTATTTTACAAATCAATTTTTAATTAACCTATTTTGTTGTATCCAGGTACAATGGTTTTTAATTAGAGCATCCAATATATACATAGGATTCTATTTGTCCAGAAGGCCGATGATTATTGGCACAATCTCAGACTTTAGAGCTGCAAAAAAACTTAAAAGTATTATAATTTTAATAATCCACAACATGACATTTTACACATACTAGGCTGGTCATATTCCTCAATAGCATCCTAAGTTATCCACATGGAAACATGTCCAAATTAATCAGTAACTAAGAATTTGCTTTAGAGATTAATCATATGTGCATGGTTGGATTTTTTTTGTTGAATAATTGTGGATGTACGTGTGAGTATAGTTAAGAGTTAAAACATGAGTTTTATAAGCAACTAAGCCACTTAAAACGTTTGATTTGGGTTATAGCCTATGTTTGGTGTTTTTTAGGGAAATAGTCAACCACATTAGGTGGCAGTAATTGTTTTACTTTTTTATCCTCCAATATTTTAAGTCAGTTTGTTTAAGTATTAATTTTTTTTCGTATACGTGTGTTAATGAGGTTTATGAGTGTTTTTTTTTCCCATTGCGTGTGTTTTCTTTCACTGCGTGTGACACGTTCTGCTTTTTTTCCGTAGGTGTTGGTTTTTTTTTAGCGTTAGTGGTTTAATGTTTATTAGGTCAATTAACTTCTATAATTAAGGGTTGTATTACACGTTTTATTTTTCTTGTTTATGCGCTTGTTTTTTCATTGCGTGATATTTTTTTTTAAACACACTGACTTGTTGCTATTATTCAGGGAGCAGTTATATTTTAAATTTTGGAACGTTTGAATTTTTGAAACACAAGCATTCTCACGTATTTTTTTTGTTCCAGCTGGTTCTTTATAGCAGAAGAAAAAAAAAATAGCGGCTGGAAGAAACCATTTGTTTCTGATGGATTCTGCGTCTTGGTCGTTGGTGGATTCTGGTATGTTTTCGTGTCTTTTTGTTTTTAAAACGTTAACTTGTTTAGATCTGGTCCGACTCTCATATTTATTTTTTTTATTTAACAGTTAAGATTTTTGAACGTTAGTCCTTGGAAAAATGTGATTCTTTGAGCTTGGTTGAAAAGTTTCCAGATTGTGGAACTGTTTTTGACGAGACGCAGTTGAAAAATTGCCCGATGAATGTTCAAGTTGATGTCGATAACATTTTTATGAGTAAAGAGACAATGATCTCAGCATTGACTATTATTGCGTTGAGAAACAATTTCGAATTCCGGGTGAAAAGGTCTAGCAAGACGCGATATTGTATTGTTTGTTTGAATTCTGATTGCTCGTGGAAATTGAATGCTAGTGTATGTTCTGTTTCCAAATTTTGGGTGATTAGGTCTTTCAACAAAGATCATAATTGCTTTGGAAAGAACCTTATACATCGTCATAAACAAGTGTCATCTTCATTGATTAGCAAAGTTGTTAACAATGATTTCCGAAGCTCAATGGCTGACAAATATACACCAAAAGCAGTTGTGGAGATCATGCGTTTGCGTTTCAAAGTTGATATTAGCTATTATAAAGCGTGGATGGCTCGTTCCAAGGTTTTACAAGATATTCGCGGTGATTATGACAAATCATATTCTCATCTCCCCATTGTAGGCGATATGATAAAAGAGAAGAATCCAGGTAATTTTGTATCCTTGATAGTTTCCTGTTTTTTTTTATTCTATACATACAGCAGTTTATATGTGCTTACACGAACAGGTTATTTATTTACAGTTATTTCCATTTAATTCCCTTACGAGATTATTTCCAATAATTAACGATTATCATCTGTGTTGGCAGGTACTTACACAGTAACAGAAACTGATGCACAGAGAAATTTCCAATATTTTTTCCTGGCAATGGGGGCTTCTGTGCATGGTTGGAAGTTTTGTCGTCCTGTCATTTCAGTGGACGGGACTTTTCTCAAAGGTAAATCACACGGGACATTACTATTGGCCACGGCTCAAGATGGTGATAATCATCTTTTTCCCTTGGCTTTTAGTATTGTTGATTCATAAAACGACAAATCTTGGCATTGGTTCATGACTCATCTCAGGGTAGTTTATGGTGTTAGAGATGGTTTGGTTCTTGTCTCAGATCGAAATACATCTATTCCAAAAGCTATCCATGCAGTTTTTCCTGAGGCTAATTATGCAGTGTGTATGCAACATCTTTGGGCGAATGTGAAGGCAAAGTTTGGAAAAGCTTATTATGGGCCTCTTTTTTACAATTGTGCAAAGGCATATACTAAAAAAGATTTTGACTATTGGCTTGCAAAGATGACCGAGTCTAAGCCTAGCATGAAACAATACTTACTGGATGCGAAGCCTGAATTGTGGTCGCGAAGTCAGTTTATGGGAAAGAGGTATAATGTAATGACGACAAATATTTCCGAATGCTTGAATTCTGTGATGAACGAAGCGCGTGGCTGGCCAGTTGCTTGTTTGGTTTTGAGTTATCGGAGTTTGCTGCAAAGGTGGTTTAATGAGAAGAGACAACTTATTCCACGAATGCTATCTGGTCTTACTGAGCATGCTTTTGGTATTCTGTTTAACTCTGAAGATGATGCTCGGACGATGGAGGTATGTTTCAGGACCAAAATTATTGTTAATAGGTGGAAATTAGTGTTAATTATCGTTTTTTTAATAATTTGCTTTATTATTTTGCTCTTTAGGTTAACATCATCAATGACCAACAGCTTGAGGTTATTGATGGTGCTGTTCACCGAATTGTCGACATTGCTGAAAAGACATGTATATGTCGCGTTTGGCAACTGGATGATTTTCCTTGTTCTCATGCGGCTGCGGCGTTATACCGTAGGAAGTTGAAACCATTCGATTTTGTTCCCTCATATTACACTAGTCAAAATTATGCTGCCATCTACGCTCAAGATATTGTCACTATTGAAGACTTAGGCGAGTGGGATTTGCCTGAAGATGCTCATGTAATTAATCCACCAGTTTACAAAAGACAAGCTGGAAGGCCAAAAATGAAGAGGTATCGATCAAAGTCTGAGTTATTTCACCCATACCGTCAACGTTGCAGCAAATGTGGAAACCAGGGCCACAACAAGAGGGGATGCAAGTCTTCAAATGATTAATGATCAATGTTTTTCCCCTGTTTGCACTTTTAATTTTTACTATATTTATGAAGTATTTTGGGTTGTACACATTTTGACATTTTTTTCACTTCTCAAGTTTCTATGTTAGCATTTTCTTATTTTTGTCATTATCATTTATGCAGATGCTAAGTTAGCATTTTCCTATATTTGTCATTATCATTTTTGCAGATGCTATATTCATTAAAAAAGTTATAATAACTCAATTAAAATTTAAGTTTGTTCTTAGGATGAAATTATATTCAAATGATATGTGTTATTAATTCATTCGCCCAATTTTTCAAGGTATTCATTTCCGTTTATTGTCATATATTTCCAGTCTGTAACCCGAAATAGGAAAATTTTTACAAACAGTAGCACTGGTATTAAACAAATAATAAAATGAAATATTTTTCAAAGCATTCACCGATGATGTTCAACATTAAATAAAACCATGTTATAACATGGAAAGAAACAAATATTGTAGAATGTAAATCAAGTTCCAAAATAAATTTAACCGGGAGACCAAAAGCATAAATCCATTGTACCAAATAACTAAATCATGTTGTTTGCATAATTATTCATATGCCTAGGGAAAAGCTGGGCTGGCTGGAATGATCGGGATGGCTGGTATGATCGGGATGGCTGGGCTGTTCGGGCTGGCTACTGGGTTCGCCTTTCGTCGGTTTCTTCGGTGGGTTGTCTCCTTGTTCACCACCAGTTTTTTTTGTCTTCTTCGGAGATGTGACGTATGGCGTCTTTATTGCAGCTGATTTCTTGATTTCCCTTCGAGGCCGTTCAGTTACAGTTGGATTGGCATTTGTGCTTCCTGTTCGCTGTTTTCTCTTCCTCACCAAAGGAACTTCGGGCTCACTTTCTTCATCCACCTGCGTTTGATCAATAGGATCATTATCATCAAAGTCTCCGATGTTTTCTATCAAAAACATCACATCATCGTTGAGTCTCGTTAATTGGATCGGACTATATGATTTGTCAAGGTTTCCTAATATCGGGGACAATTCCATTCATATTTACAAACAGAATATTATAATATAAAACTTTACGGTAATTATTTTTAAAAAAATAATACAGAATAATATATCTTACATGTTGTTTGAGTTGTCTTTTGCTGACCCGAGTACGTTTGGCCGGTTGTTGTGTGGGTGCTACATCACCAGTCATGTCCGCATTGATCTGATCATTGAGGCTTAAAGAATCCTTTTGTTGAGGTTCCGGTATGTTTTGGACATCTTGACTTTCCTCGGGGGCTGGCTGGGATGGAGACTATACATATGAACAAAAATTTATTAACAGTTATTTCCAGAAATTTCATTTTTAAATTTCATAAGTTTTAAATGACTTACCACTTTTTTGCCTAATCTTTGACTGCTTCTCGTACGACCAGCTGGTTCACTGTTTGCATTGACAGTAGATGAGGGCGTGAACATCGATGTTGTAGGCTGAATTTCCTGAAATAAAATTTTTACAAATTAATCAATTTTACTTATTAACATTTTTTGTATGAAAATGTTAAACTTACTGATTGCTCATCGTTGTTTGTGTTTGACAATTTGTTTACAATGCATCTCATCTACAAATTTAAAAATTAAAAAGTTAAGTATATTTTTTCTAATATATTGAAGGGAAATATTTGTACCATGGCTGTCAACGTCATTTGCGCTGGCATCTTTTTTCCTGCCACATTTTTTGCTGCCCCAACAACCTCCTATTACATTGATGAAACATATTATTTACAATTATTAACAATAATTTCCGATTCAAAGTTATATGTAAATGTAATACCTTTAAGGTTTCAGTAGTTGTATTTTGAGGTGCCACTACTGGTGTTTCTTCGACAATATTGTGCGTTTCTTCCCTTGAGTTTCTGTCATTGTTATCTTCCTGTTACAAGTATGGTTTTATTAAGTTAGAATAAACAACACTCAGAAATTATTAAGTAATCATTCTCATTATTACCATCACTGGAGAATGGGCAGTTTCGGGTACGGGTGTTGATGGCATATCCTCGCTTCGTACGTTGTTTGATTTTTGAATGTTATCTGTAACAAACTTCTGTAGCGAATCCAGTTTGCAGCTCACCATGTTAAGCTCGGATTCTAAAGTTTCAATCCTAGAATTTGCAACTTCTAAGCTTTCAGTGAGTTTCTGAATTTCATATTTCAATTCAGCATTTGTTGAGTTGGGTGATCTCGAACTGCTTGATGCATCTGTCCCTGTTTTAAATTAATCAAATTAACATACAAATTAACTAAATCCTTTTGATGAATTTTTGGATAATGATTGTAAATACTTGATAATTGTACCTTTGGATCTTGGCACTTTTTTACGTGTTCCGGTCCCTTGATAACCTGGGATTCCCGAGAATGTTGTATCCACCATGTATGGCATAGTTAACTCCTCTTCAGTTGGTGTTATGGTTAGGATATCAATCTTAAATCAATATAAGAAATATTGTTAGTAACAAATAAATAGTCTGTAACTTCAATAATTTTATCATAATTACCTCTTCATTTTTGAAAATAAGCCGCTCCAGAATATCATATCCGGGGTTATTGTGATATGACCACTTCAACATTCTAGGTATCGCGCACGAGTACGACTTCCCTGTGAATCCTTGTACAGCAAATTGCGGTACAACTTCATACGCCCAAGCCAGAAGTGGGTGGAGAAAACCTTCCAGATTGTACCCTTTTCTATGATTCGGGATAAAGTTTCCAGATTTTTTCATTGAAGCACATAGTGCTTCAAAACTCACCCTTCCCCAAGGGTATGAATTCAAAAGACGGGGATCATTTGCGAGTAGTATGTGATCGTCCTTTATGTTGGTGTTTTCCTGTTTTGGTAACACCATTGTTGACAATATCGCCAAGTTAACAAGGGCGACGCGATCTTCGTCAGACGCGCCCAAAGTAGGAACAGCCAGCAATGACATGATGTGGTTTGGTCTCTTAGAAGCCTCGCCCGTGAAATACACATTCTCCAGCCTGTTCTCGATGTGAGGCAGGTCTTTCACATTCGGTGTTGGGCCGCATTGTAGTCCTATAATTATCATTTATTTACACTTGTTATCATACAACAAACAACATAATCCGGTCTACCCAATCTAACTATTCAGATCAATTTTTCACAATTTTTTAATGAACCTAATTCATCCAAAAAGTTAGTTATGTTTTTTTTAATAATTAACCACAGTTTTGTTTTTCTTTAATAATTAACACTTATTTCCAATTATTAACACAATGACTATACTTCAAATTACATACCTGACATGAGAGCGAAATCGTTTAACGTGAAAATCAATTGATTCCCTCCAATGCTGAACCATAGTTCATGAGAGTTCTTGCTCTCTAGTTGATGAAGAACAAGTAAGTGCATTAATTTCTTTGGAAATTCTATTCCTTCAATTTCCGAGAAATGTCCAAACGCTCCATTATTGAATAGCATTTCCTGCCTCTCATTCGTCAACCCGCTATGTATTTTGTCGAAGATACTGAAATTGCTATGTTTGACAATTTTTTGTGCCTTATTCCAATTCGATTCTTTCACAACCCAATCACCTTTCTGAAAATTTAGGAAATAATTGTTAATTATTGATCCTGGGACAATAAATTTTTTCAAAGTCATTCAAGAAATTTATTTACCTCAGGCAAAACATTTTTCCCTTTTGAACCTGGAACTTTCTTTGTCACCATCTTCTCCTTTTAGTGATATCTGATAAAAAAAAAGGCATTCAAATACGAAGACATAATGCATTGATGACAAAAACAGAAAATTTTGGAAATAATTGTTAATATTCAAATCATTTGGGAAAAACCCGAATCCATTTTTCAGAACTTATTCTGATATCAATCGTTGATGTAAAACAGGAGTTCTTGGAAATAACCAACTATCGGAAATTTTTTAAAATAAACTAAACATTTCAAATAACCAGCCGTGGAAACCCATTTTTATTACAAAATCCCTAATTTTCTTTTATTAAAATAACAGAATTTTTTGGAAATAATTGATAATATTCAAATCAGTTGGGAAAAAACCGGATCCATTTCTCAGAACTTATTATGATATCAATAGTTGATGTAAAACAGGAGTTCTTGGAAATAATCAAATATCGGAAATTTTAGAAAATAAACTAAACATTTCAAATAAACAGCCGTCGAATCCCATTTTTATTACAAAATCCCTAATATTCTTTGATTTAAATAACAGAAATTATTGGAAATAATTGATAATATTCAAATCAGTTGGGAAAAATCCGAATCCATTTTTCAGAACTTATTCTGATATCAATCGTTGATGCTAAAACAGGAGTTCTTGGACATAACCAAATATCGGAAATTTTTGAAAATAAACAAAACATTTCAAATAACCAGCAGTCGAAACCCATTTTTATTACAAAATCCCTAATTTTATTTGATTAGAAAACAGAAATTTTTGGAAATTATTGAAACCCATTTCAACCAAAACAGCTTGTAATCGTTTTCTTCTTCCTCTGCATGTATTACCTGAATGATTTCGGTGGACTTTCGACTGTGTTTCGAGCTTCGAAATTTTTGGTTATGGCGGAGAAGACTTAAACTGGTATGATTTCAATCTGGTTATTTAGCGTGTATGAGTCAAACTGTTTTGAGCTCACTAAAATATCGCATTGAATCCAGGTGAAGAGGTGAAGCCGGTCTAGATTTTCGCGCCTGTTATTAATGATATCTGTGAGAAATATTTTGCTGAGATTTGTTAGAGGATTTAGGCCTACGTGTAACATATAACACGCGCGTAGTCAATGTTTTTTGGTTTCAAATATTTTGTTTCAAATATTTTCGCCTGTTACCATTTTCAAGTTGCGTTTTTTTTTTCCCGTAATTAAATATGTTTAATATGTTGTAGTTTTTATTTTCCATTTGAATATTTAAAAAGGTAATTTAGTCTAGTAATTAATGCCACTTAAGCATGTTGGTTATTTGCCTAAAAATTATGAAACATGGGCTAGAAACAAAATCTATAGTTTCAAAGGGGCTATTTTGCTACACTCCCCTTAAAACATTAGACAATTCTTTAATATTAGAGTGACGACAGCATTAGTCTTCTTAATCCCTTAAAACATTCAAATATTTTATAGATGAATTATGATTATTTCCAACCATGGTTTCCATTCATTTCGCTAAGAAGCTATAATTTCTTTAGAGCATAATGATATTATTTACCGGATATGCTGTGTTATACCGCATTGTAATGAAATAGCCAAAATGAAACTATGAAATTTGTTTTTAGCCTATGTTTCACAACTTTTAGGGAAATAGCCAACATGATTATGTGGCAATAATTAAGATTTTATTTACCCTTATTTATTAATAAATTCGTCATTTTCTCTCTCATATTTTATTCCTACACTTTTTTTACATAAAAACTTCAAAAAACCATGTCTATCTCATATGAACTCGAAATTGAGTGATTCCAAATCCTACGGATTCGTGACGCTGAGATCTTCAAAAATAGATCAATTGTGTTTGATGAAAAATAATGTTTAATACCATAGATGTAGAAAAATCTACCATAAATATGGAAATAACGGAAATTTTTTGAAATTATAAAAAAAAAATGAAAATGTAAATATGATGCATTAAACATAATTTTTCATCAAACAGATTGGGTCTATTTTTGAAGATCTCGACGCCACAAATTTGTAGGATTTGAAATAACTCAATTTCGAGTTCATATGAGAAATATACGAATTTTTGAAGTTTTGATGCACAAAAAATTATTTGAAAAAAATAGGAGAGAGAAAGTGACGAATTTATTAATAAATAAGGGCAAATCAGACCTTAATTATTGCCACATAAGTCATTTGGTTATATTCCTAAAAATTGTCAAACATAGACTAGATCCAAAATCACATGTTTAAAGTGACCTAGTTAGTTACAAATCTCTACTATTAAATCCCATTCAACAAAGTGAACATAATAATTTACTAATTTCCCCTTAGATTTTAGCTTACACGGTACATTTCTAGACGCAAGATTAACGAATATATGAGTTAAAAAATCTTACAAAAACTTATGCTAAAATATCATAGATTACGCTTTTTCTTAAACTTCCTCAAGCAGATTAAACTTCTTAATTTATAATATAATTTTTTTATTTCTACACTAATTTGAAAATAGATTGCATTAAAGATTAACATGTAATACAATAAATCACTTTAAACTTGAGGATAATTTTTTTATGGGATTTTATTTTGCATTGATTCGACTTCATCTCTCTATTTAGGAGATGAAAGTGTTTTACAAAATGAACTAGCTCCTCTTGGACTTTCATCTCTCTATTAAAGAAGACAGATCTCAAGGAAAAATTGGCACATAACTTAGCGTGGTTTAAAACTTCCATTAAACTCTTAAAAAAAATATTGAACAACAAAATTGACTTTTTTTTCCCACAAACTTCTACGTTTGATTAATGCTTAAACTAAATCAATTTTCAAGATTGACAATAGACACATACTAACGTTTTTAAACTTACATAAACCTAAAACTATGATGAAGCTTATAAGGATCGATTTAGAGATAACTAATTCATCTTTAGAGATACAAGTGTAAGTGTAAAAGTGAAACGCGATAATAAAATATGCTAAGAAGACACAACCTACAAAAGTGGATTAAGGATTGAAAGGAACCAAAAATTACACAATAACATCAGAAAATTAGAAAAATAGTAAATTTAAACGTTTAACATTGCTAAATAACCAACGTTCAGTAAATCTTAGGTAAATAACCACTTTCATACATAAATCTTAGGTAAATAACCAACGTTTGGTATATGAAGTGGCTAGTTACCTAAGATGTACGTTTGAAAGTGATTATTTACTTAAGATTTATCAAACGTTGGTTATTTATTTATGTCAAACGTTTAAATTGACTATTTTTCTAATATACTCCAATAACATTAAGGTATGGCGGGCGCTGTTGGAGGTTGTAGTCTTAAAAACGTGGCGACCCTCACACTCACCACCATCAACAACATGAACCTTAACACGATTTTTCTATATCATACTCAATAGGACATGGTTTTTTTTTTTTGTCCAAGGGTATACTTTTCTTTTAATGAACTCTATCCATTACTAATTCTAATCACTCTAAGACCGATAGCTGACACGCATAGGCTTTATTTAGGAGACTAATAATAATTATCAATTTATCCTCTAGTAATTATTGCCAATTTATGTAGATTAGAGTACCACTTTTTTTTTTTTTTTTTTTTTTTTTTTTTTTTTTGCATTTCATATTTATCTGCTTTGAATTTCAAAGTCGTCCCTCTTTTCCACTTAATGAAAATATACTATGGAAATAATATAACTGCTTCGTCTATCAACATGTCAAACATTATCGTTATCGTTTCGGGACTAAGATTTTACTGGTATCCGATGGTAAGTCAGAAAAATACCGAGGTATACAATAAAATAAAGGGTAAATTGTACTGTTGAAGAATACCATCAAATATCGTATTTACCGAGAGGAATCCAGTGAACAAATATTTATAAATGAAACAGTCTATAATATCTTCATTAAATTACAAGTCATAATTCAAATAGTTCATTAAATTACAAGTCATAATTCAAATAGTTCAACATAAATAATATAAAACAGTGCGAGACAAACCCAAAACAATATATTGTTCAAAACTCTATTTTCATATCTAACAAAAATATTAAAATCATTTGGATACAAAGATTAATACCAATAATCAAGTTAGAAACTAAAAAATTGAAATTAATCATCAAAAACTCACAAAAAATTTCATAAAAAACACTATTTTTCATCAAGTTTGAAGTTCGTCGGGATTTGAACATCAGAACATTACCTGTCTCCGATTGCCTTCAGCCGAGCGAAAAAATTCTTAATTTTTTTTTGTCATTTTTCTGATTTTGGTCCCGGTTTCCGTCTTTTATACCACGATTTTTTTGAAAAAAAACCAATTGAACCAAAACAGTTTTCACCAACCGGTTTCCGTCCGAGTTCCCTCGAGATCCTAGGAAAACTCCAGTTTTACGAGTTCCGGTGCCGGGACTCAAAAAAACGGATTCCGATCCGATTTTCGCGAAATGTCAATCCATGGTCAAAACTTGTCATACTTAATAGTAAATTCACTCGCAAGTCTCCAATTTAGAGATATTATTGTTTCATGATTATTCTTAGCAGTCTTTGAAGTCTAATCCAATTCAAATAGGGCTTAATATCTGATTTAAGATATATTATTGTTTCATGATTATTCGAAGCAGCCTTTCAAGTCTAATCCAATTCAATTATAGCGGTTTATGGGAAAAAAATAGGGTCATTTCACCTTTTCCAATTAGAGTTGGGGTGCTTTCTCGAAGAGCTTCGAGAATGGATCCATTTTTGAAGATCTCGACACCACGAATACGTATGATTTGAAATCACTCAATTTCGAGTTCATATGAGATAGATATGGATTTTTGAAGTTTTTATAAAAAAAAAAGTATGAAAGAAAGTATGAGAGAGAAAGTGACGAACTCAAAACCAGGAGAGAGAGAAATTGACGAATTTAAAAAACTAAGGTTATAAAAGTAATTTTTATTAGCTATCACTTATGCCACATAGACTGTTTGACTATTTTTTTTTCAAAAGTTTACAAATATTGGCTATTTTGAATATTTTTATTGACTATTAAACTACAAGTGTCCTATTTTTTTATTATTTTCTCGGCTACCCCAATTTTCATGCCTAGTTCCGTCCTTGGAATAAGATGACTTGCCGTATATTCACGAGATAGTAAAAATGTATATAACTTTTGTTTTGTTTGTTTGCTTGTTTTTTGTTTTGTTTTTTTTTTTCCAAATGTAACACATAAATTTTGTGTTATTCACGAGATAGTAAAAATGTATATAATTTTTTTTTTCTTTCCAAATGTAACACATAAATTTTGTGTAGTTTCACATCGAAATCAAAATATAATCAAGTTACACGACATCATCTTGCTTTATATTATTTTAAAACACGAGGAAACGAAACAATCAACTTAATCAATCACAATTGCCACCAACCACTTCCTTATTAGGTTGGTGGGGCAATTTTTTTTTTTGTTTTGTTTTTTTTTTCCACTTTGGTGGTTGGTGGCTTTGTAATGACATAGGCATAGCCACAGCCACAAACCCTTATCCAAATTTATCCACTCTTCCTTATTCACTAAATAAAGATATATAATTAAAATACACGTAATCAGTTTCCTTTGAAGCTGAGGAAGGTCTCCAAGTATAACACCCAACAAACTCACAACTCTACTTCCTATGATACACAAATAATATGAGATTTGTAAATAATTAGACCACTTTAAACATGTGATTTTGGATCTAACTTACGTTTGACAATTTTTAGAGATATAATCAAATGGCTTATGTGACAATAATTAAGGTCTGATTTACCCTTATTTATTAACAAATTCGTCACTTTTTCTCTCATATTTTTTTTCAAATATTTTTTTTTTCATCAAAACTTCAAAAATTCGTATCTTTCTCATACAGACTCGAAATTGAGTGATTTCAGATTCTACAAATTCGTGGCGTCGAGATCTTAAAAAATAGACTCATTGTGTTTGATGAAAAATTATTTTTAATGCATCATATTTACGTTTCCATTATTTCAAAAAAATTCAGTTATTTCCATATTTAAGGTAGTAACGTGATTTTTCTACATCTATGATATTAAACATGATGTTTCATCAAACATAATTGATCTATTTTTGAAGATCTCGGCGTCACGAATTCGTAGGATTTGGAATCACTCAATTTCGAGTTTATATGAAATAGATATAGTTTTTCTGAAGTTTTTATGTAAAAAAAGTGTAGGAAAAAAGTAGGAGAGAGAAAATGACGAATTTGTTAATTAATAAGGGCAAATCATACCTTAATTATTGCCATATAAACTTGTTGGTTATTTCCCTAAAAGTTGTGAAACATAGGCTAAAAACAAATTTCATAGTTTCATTTTGGCTATTTTGCTACACTGCCCAAATAATATTCCTTACTCGCCCAATCTTGGCTTGTAGAAATAAACATGACTTTGAAATTCTTGGCTCTCAAATTTCGACGGATCCCCAATCCCGAGCGAAGAACAAGACCTTCCTCTTCAGCCCCGCCCCGTCAGAGGCGGAATCAAGAATAAGAGTCGAGAGGGTGGCCGGCGACATATATATATACATATATATATATATATATTTTTAAATAACCGATAAATATATTATACAAAATCTTTAAGTAAAAATATAAATGAAATAAATCATGAAATAAAATTGTTTCAAAATGTATCTTGAATTTAAATGAAAATCTTAAAATGACTTGATTTTGTATCTCTTATTTTTTGCAGTGACATCAAATGATTAAAATGTCGGTGGTTAATTTCTCATCCATCTTCTAAAAATTCGAAAATTTGGGTGATCGATGTAAATTGCGAAGAAATTATAAAAATTTGAAAAAAATGTGTACGTAAAAATTATAGTAAAGACGAAAATTATGATAGCCGATGATTACAACAAATTTGATGTTATAAATAAAATTTTAAAATATATATTTATATATATGGTATAAACTTAAATTCAAATTAAAATAATCAAATAAAAATAATTGATACGTAAAAAAAATATATAAATTAAGATTTTATTATTATTATTATTATATATATATATACACACGTGCGTATATTTATAAAAAAGAGGTTTTAGGAAAATAAAGATACTAGAAAATAGATTAATTGGGAAGATAGACTTTTATTTTGGGCTTCTAATCACAGACCACAAGAGCATTTGAAAAAAAATATGTCAACGATCATATTACATATTATATTATAGGGTAATCTAACAACGTATTCAATTTTAAACATTATTTTAAAAATGTAACCAACATTTGATAAATTTTGTAATCTAACCACTTACAGTAATAAACGGTTAAAAAAAATCATAAATACCCTATGTAACATAAATAATAGAAACCAATTGCTAGTCAATGTTTCAATCAGCCAAAACTTATCGCGTGTAAAATAAACGGAAAATTAACTCAAGAAAACTTGATATAGTAACTAATTAGACTACAAAAAAGTGGAATAAATCAAGTTAACGTGTATTAAAGTTGTATTATTTGGCTGCGATCAAAACGTTGGCTACATGTTTATGTTCAGCCGATTTTAATATAGGTTAATTTAATAATTTGTTAAATGACTAACAAAGTCACGTCATCTGTGACTACATTTAAAACTCAAATGAAAAATTGGCTAGATTGCAATACCTACGTTTCAAGCAATTGGTTTAGTCCCTATAATTTTTCCCTATTATATATATATATATATATATATATATATATATATATATATATATATATATATATAAAGAAATTGAAAAAGAATAAAATAAAATATAAGTGTCTGGCTTTTAAAGCTGTTTCTCTCTGTTCAGAGTTTTATAAACTCAGACCAAAAACTCTTCAGCGATTGTATGTTGACCGGAAAATCGCCAATATACTCGTAATATTTATTAATTTCTCAAAATTTGGGGCCACCCTCGTGCATCAAGTAGCTCCGCCCCTTCGAGAGTCTCGGGTCCAAGGTCAGTCATTTCTTTCATTTTTTTTTTTGAATGGTTTGCGATTTTGTGACTTCGAAGCCGCTTCTCCTTGCAATTTTCGGCAACTTCAAATCTCTTTCGCTACGTCTTTGCTTTGGCCGAAATATCTTTTTTTTTTTTCTTATTCACCTTGTCATGGTTAGCTTTTTCAAAACAAAGTTTTCGTTAATTTCTGTCTTCAAAGATGAATAAAATAGTGTACAATCTCTATTTGTTTGCAAATCCGAAATTTGGGTTTCCACCAGTTTTTAGAGAATATACATTATCGCGTTAGTTCATGTTTTAATTGAAATCTCTATGTTCATAATTCGGAGTTAAGATCGTTGAGCGCTTTGCTCGGTCAAGGCAAACTATTGGCCAGTGATTTTGAAGGTCAGACAATGGAGGCAACAATGGCACAGACAATGCCGTTTTCGACGTTTATTAAGTCGGAGAGAATCGAGCAGAGACAGGGACTTTCAATTCCCATTTCTCGAACATCGAAGGGCCGGGGAAAGCTTCAGGCTTTTATCTCGGGTCGTTCTCTTATTCGGAGCCCATATAGCCGGCATAGAAATTTGGCGTTGGAGGTTTCGTGCTCGTATAAGAACTTCCCAGGTGACTTGTAACGAATTTCTGCTTCTTGTTATTTTGCTTACAACCCAAACCAAGTACTTAGCTTCTAGTTGAAGCCAGGCATTGGTAGATAGATATTCAAACTTTCGAAAGCATATATGTTGCCTTGGATACCGACAAGGCAAACCCTTTCATTGTTTGTAGTTGATAAGATATACTTTTTCTTCTGAAATCACAAGGCAAGCTTTTTTCCCGTCTGTTGTCATGATTGGCGTTGTAATTCTATGGTAATTCTTGTGTAGTCGCACCGAAGAAGATTTAGTTTTATTCAAAATCAAACAAAGATAGTTGGGAAATCATGCTCTGCCGGTAAATGACACGCCAAAGGGCATACTATAGTATTCGTATTTATTTTTCTTTAATCATTATATTATGTGGAAGTTAGAGGTTAGGCCTTTTGAGTTTGCAAAAGAAAATATCATGTTTAAATTTCCTGTTGTGCCAAAATAACCGTTCCACTTTAGTTATCGTTCAAGAGATTTCAAACTGTCTCTTTGTGATTGTCACATATCGTATATTGTTTTACGGAATACTAGTGCATCTGAAACTTGTTCATACAACAAAATGGTTTCTTTGCATAATTGCATTTGGTAGTTGTTTGATCAGATATTTCTCTGGTAGGTTCAGTTGTAGAATCTGAAACCCAGCACGCAGCTTCTGACGAGGATATACTTCTTAAGGTACTTTGTTGTCATCTCTCGAATAATAATAAAATTGAAGTACCGAGGACCAAAAAAGTTAATGAGGTCTTTTATGGCATTTTAACTACGGAAACTTAACAATCTTGCAGAAGAAAGCGGAAGAGGTTAAACCTTATTTAAGCGGGCGCTGCATATATCTTGTTGGTTTGTCTCTTTTATACTCTCTCCCTAAAAAAAGTACTGTTCAGTTCCTTGCGTAAAAAGGAACTTTCATTTTTTTACGTGTAGGTATGATGGGTTCTGGCAAAACAACTGTGGGAAAAGTATTGTCACAAGCACTTGGATATTCCTTTTATGATTGGTTTGTATTGTTTTGTAACTGAGTTTCTTAATAGTGATAGATTCGTTATTTAGATGTGTCATGGTTTTTTTTTAGTTCCTTTAAAAAATAAAACTTTTTTTTTCAATTCTTTTCTCAGATAGCTTTTCGTGATGTTATTACGCTAAATGTTTGTTTATGCTCCTTGTGATCCTAAGGAATCTTTACTAATCCAGATTATAATGAATTTTGGATGCGATATGTGATGTTTTCGATATCCTCTGTGTTTGCACATTCATGCAGCTACTATGAACCACAATATACTTTGTCCTAAATTTTGCTTTGTCTTTGTGGATGGTTCAGTGACAAATTGATAGAGCAGAAAGTTAATGGAACTTCCGTGACAGATATTTTTAGTCTTCATGGAGAAGACTTCTTCAGAGATTTGGAGGTTGGTTTAAATTTTTATTGTTCATGCATTCTCTTATATGTTTTTTTTTGTGTTTTTTTTTTTTTTTTAATATAAATAGTCACTGAAGTTTGACCATATTAAGTTGGCCCTTGAAGTATAAATTGTTGTTAAATTTAGTTCTTAATGTTTGAGAATTTAATAATTATAGTCCTTCAGTCCATATAATGGACAAAATAAAATATTATGAGGATGTTGGCTTGTCTCTATTTAAAATGAACTATAAATTGGCTACGTAAGCCACCTAAACTATAGTAATTGTAAATTAGCCAACCTTTGGTAAATACTTTGTAAATAGCCAACTTGCATACATGGCAGCCTATTAACTACCTTTTTTTACATGTTAGGCTAGATTAAATAAGTTTTTTACTAATCTGTTAATAAGTTAACTTGGGTATTTACAAGAAATTAACGAAAGGTGGGCTATATCTCAATTCACTATAACCGTGTGGCTATATAACTTAATAACCCTAAAATGAATTCTAAGTTAGAGCATTTATTTATTATGTTATCAACATAACATTTAATTGATTTGAAGAATCTAAACATTCAAGAGAAGATAACCATATTATGTTACGAATTCCACCTAGGGAGTGGGCTCGGATTTTTGGATGGAAATTTATTTCCCACAAATTAGGATTAATAATGCAATTTATATTACTAGTAGGATTAGGATTGTAGATTACCTAAATGTAATATGTCTTTTTCTATCAATAAAGAAAAGCACTTTCAAGCCAAATTAACTTAATCTCTCTAGCGAGGAAAGAATAGGTTTAGGGGAAAATACTAGCCTTCTATTAATCGGAATTACCTGAACTATGGCTCCTGTCACAAGATCCAGATCCCCAGTTGTATACACATCATTCTCATTTATATAAATTTATGATTATGATTATGATTATCTTAATTCTTGTCATTAGTCTCACTGAAGTTTTAAATTCATAGAAAGTTTAAGCTGAAGTGATATTTTGGTCGAGTCTTTTGAAAAGAACACGAGGGCTATAAATCATAATTGTTCAAACATCAAGTACTGAATTTGAGATGTTTTATGCTTTAAAAATGGGTTAAACGACATTGACTATTCACAAGATATTTGTCCTTTGAAAATATTTTTATATGCGTTTCTTTTATTGCAACGGTGTTGCTATGCATGGGTAAATTTTTTTACTTAACTTTTGTTCCCATGCAATGACATAAACTCTTAGAACTCATGGGAACCTATACCGTAAATATTATTGGTGGAGAAAGGTCTTGGCGTTTATTTAACTACTTACGAGTGTATATTAAGGTGGTTAAGTAATGAAATTTGTTTCTTTCTTTTGAGCCACGGAGTGAGTAACATATATAAAATGGTGTTGACTACCCAAAAGTAATCCTATTTCGCTTATACTTTCTTTTCAGACAAAGGTACTTTTGGAGCACTCATCAACTCACAATCATGTAATTTCTACTGGTGGCGGGGCAGTTGTTCGGCCAATTAACTGGTAATGAACTGATCTTAATTTCGACTGAATATCTCTTTGTTGTGATGGAGTTGATGAAACAGTGATGTTAACGTTGATTTATCAGGGAATATATGCATAAGGGCGTTAGTGTCTGGTTAGATGTTCCTTTAGAAACCTTGGCTCGAAGAATCGGCGAAGATGGAACTGGTTCTCGTCCCCTCTTACCTAGTGATACAGAAGACGTGTACACTGAGGTTGGTAATTTTCTTTTTTTTTTTACGATTTTCACTTTAAATAGTTCGCCTTAAGCTAGTGTTAAACGAAGTACTTCGAAAATAAAAGATAATGTTCTCTTTCTCACATTACGGTGACACTAACGCATTAGCTTCTTCGCAGACGTTCATGCGTCTCTCTAGTATTTTTGAAGTGAGGGGTAAACTGTATGCCAATGCCAGCGTTAGGGTTTCGTTTAAAAGTACGTTGAATCTGTGCCTTTATTTATTTATTTATTATTTATATATAGAGGCTGCCCATGGATGGAAACTTTGCCAAATAATGGGACAGACTCGGAGAGGTCAAACTAACTCGGATACATTTTAATGCTTTTCATCGAATATTGAACTTGTGTTTGCATGTTACAGATATTGCAATGGAGTTGGGTCAACCAGATATTGGTCGTCTCACCCCTACTGTCATTGTTGTTGAGGTATATCTCTCTCTCTCTCTCTCTATATATATATATATATATGTATATATATATATATATGTATATATATATATATATATATATATATATATATATATATATTAGTTGAATGAGCTATCTGAATCTAATTAATCAAACGCTTTGGTTTGCCATTTCTGTAGGCGCTGGACCAAATTGCAAATTTTTTGAAGGAAGGTCGCAATGAATTTTGAACCTTATACTTTGGGCGTGTGTGGTATTTTTGTGTTCCTATTTAATTCGTTGTTCCAGTGAATGCGTTATGTATTTTGTATTTTTTTTTATAAATCAGAGAACTTCATCGAAAGAGTTGTACTTCTCTAATTTTAGAGTTTTGAGGAGATTGTAAATGTATATAGTCCAAAGTATGTGTAATAAGTCGAACGTGTTCGACGACTTTTGGGTCATGTTTTAGTTCATTCTTTTTCTGAGCCATCGATCGCTGTTTGGAGTGCATTACTAGAGTCTACAACTATTTCTTCACCTGTATGTTTAATTTTGTCACAGCTCTAGCTGTATTCTTTTATGATACAATACACAGTAAAATAACAAGATTGGTGGTTGATCTCAAATCTTTCTTGTGGCACAAGTTATGAAATCTAAATATTATCCCGCTATTTCCTTCTTCCTTGCTATTTCGTTCTTTGACATTGAAATTGCAGCAAGAATAATGGTAAAGGATGTTTTTCTTCTGAAAAAAAAATACTGCCTTTTTTTTTTTTTTTTTTTTTTTTCCTAGTGATTTTCTTGGAATAATGAGGTTTTGGACGTTTTGGTACCGAGACCCGGTGGTTCGTGAGTTCCGGCGCGGGAACCGGCCAGTTTTCCCAATATCTTGGAAATGATTCCTACTTTTGCATTCGAGATATACAATTCCATAAAAAAAAATCTATTATTAATAATAATAATAGTAATAGACAGAAGTGCGAAGCTGAATGAGTTTTTCGTGAACAAATTTACAATACGCATAGAAAAAAGAACAAAAGTCAATGTGATAGTATCAAATTATATATATTGGAGACCAACATGACAATCGCTTATGTAAAACTTCGCCCTCGTTCCGTTAACACTAAAGTTGGGTTTGTAATGAAGAAGCATTGCCTAATATTAATTAGGAGAGATTGAGTGAGAAGGATAATCAATTGGGTTAGACTCCATCTCGACTCACATTAAAAAGAGCGCGAAGTTTTAACTTGAACCATGAGCGTAAAATAAAAACGATTCAATTATTAAAAGCGCTATGAAATTAAGGTTGTTAATGTGAGATGAACATTAGCCTTAAAGACGACGACTACACTGGTAATATTATAGTTTACGTGTATGTAACGCTAAAAAACATAAGATATATATATATATATATATATATATATATATATATATATATTCTCTAATTTTTTTTTATTCAACAATAATCGAGCTTGATTCTTTAAAGGATTATATATTCTCCGTCAAGGCAGGTTATACGATTTGGTGATATAAAGACATGGACGATTTTGATTCGATGTTGTTTTTCGTGTAGGCAATGAGTTGCATACTTAAAGTTATACTAGCAATAATAAACTATTATACACAAAGATATACTAATAATAATAAGATTAACGGTTATAAATTATTATAACCCGATACATGAGCTAATATGTACTACTTAAATTTGAGTATTTACATAAATTTGACAATGTTAATAAAAAAAAATATGATTATTTATTTACAATTAACGAAAAATTAACTATATGACAATTTCATTATGTTTAAAAGGCTATATATCTAGCGAACTCGTTTATTTTAATTTTAAGAATTGGAAACATGCATAACAAGAAATAAGAGTTTAAATTTAGATTAAAGAAATTATTTTTTATTTATTTATAAATAAAATTGAAATTGGAGCATAACTAAACGTTTAATTATTTTGTTTAAGATATTTTTATTAACATTGTCAATACACATAACACAAAAACACCCTTTAATTGAACAAATAATAAAAAAAAAATTAAAAATATCTACATGAAAGTGTGAATGCATCGCTAAAAGGTCAAAAACACGAAACAAAAACAAAAATAATAAAATAAATCAAAGCTTGGTTTGGTAAGTGCATCGCTGTCCCAAAACTCGCCGACCCAAAACATCGACGTTGAACTCACAAGAAGTCACCGAAACAACTCGGAGCTTGAAAACCCCCAAAACCTTCACTCTCCCGGTAATCCTCGTCACCGCACTCAACGGAAGATTTCCGGTCGCCACGTCAGCGATCGCCTCGGGCCTCGACAGAAGCCGATCGGCCATCACCGTCAGCGTCAGGTTCATCGCCGCCGTTCCTCGGCCGGAAATCACTCCTCCGGGAATCTCCGCCTCGCCGACCTGGTCGCCGCGGTATTTCAGCACCGCGGTGCTGGGACGGTACTGGAATCCGAGGCGGTTAGGGTTTCGGATCGAGAGATCGACTCTGACGGTGACGTTGAGCCTCGCTCCGCCGAGGATCGACGCGTCGAGATGCTCCAGAGAAACTGAGATCACCGTCGTCACGGGACGTTTGGGCTTGAAGACGGTCTGGGAGAGAATCACGGCGGTGATTACGACGGCGAGGAAAACCACCGCCGTCGAAACGGAGCAGAGGACGAGTCTCCGGCGGCGAAGGCGGTCCTGTGGAGTAGGAGACGAGAGTGTGTCGTTTTTTGATGGGGATTGTGATTCCATTGTCGTTTTTTGTCTTTTTGGGTTTTGATTTCCGTGACAAAATATACGGCGAATGAGGTTCTTGAGAGTGTGTATGTTTTGGCTCTGACTGAGTGAAAATATTTAAATACAGACGCGTTTGGGAGAACATGACAAGATGTTATTTTTATTTTATAATTTTAATATTTTTGGTGGTTGTTGCATTTGTATAAAACTAAAAACAAATAAAAAAAAGTACAAATAACCCGGAGCATCTAATTTAAGTGACACTATCTCTTACTTGTGAAGTCTCTTTTTGCGCGAAAACATGAGTTCGATTACTCGAGACAGCATTTTATTTATATTATTTTATATTTATAAAATTTATATGTAATCTGAAATGTTCTATGTAATGCTAAATGATATATATGAATGAAAAATAATATACAAAAGTACAAATAAAAAATAATACATCTGATTTTTTTTTTATTTTTTTTATTTTTTTTATAGAGATAACCTCATTTGTGAATTCTTCTTGAATACACAAATATTTATGATGACCTTAATCGGCTTTTAAAGAGGAGAGCGGACGAAGTTTTAATGGGATAACAATTGAAAGAGGTACGTAATTTAAGTATCAATCATCAGATGTTTGTCGATAATAAGATATTATTTTGTAGAGATCGGGAAGAAGGAATGCAGGGCTTGATAAGGTGAGACTTGTATCAATGATGGTTAGAGAATTAAGTCAACATAAAAAAAAAGTAAGGATTTATCTTCTACAAAAATTGTTTGGAAAAATAAAATGAAGAGGGTCTTGTGACAAATTGAGCATCAAGAAGGGTGAAAAAGACTTGAGAGTTATCTTGGAGACCCCTTTATTGCGGATTTCCCAAAATGTTGTGGGTCAAGATTCTCTCACAAAATTTTTGTGCAAAAATCTAACTTTTAATATTCAAAGATGAGACGAGTTGTTTCATCTAGTTCAAGAGAGAGATTTTAAAAAAAAATCTAGTTAAAGAGATATTCTCTCATCGCATATAATGATTCAAGTGAATTTCTTGATCATCATAAGAAGTTGGGACTATGTTAGTAGAGCTTTGGAAGATAAGTGGATTGCAATAAACTATGTCCATACGAAAATTGTGTGAATATGACGAGATTGATAAGGGCTAGAGAGTTCTTCTTGACGGAGTCGAAGCGATGGATGAGGAAAAATTCGGAGAGTGGTTTGGTTTAGATGTATGAAATTATATCACAAGACTCCACATTTGTTTCAAAATCACATCGGAACAGGTTGAGCTAGTTTGCTTTTTGAAACATGTAAATTTCAAAACTTAATCCACTTATATTATGATCCATGGAGCTTTCCAGTAGCGGACTTAGCCTATTACAAAAAGGGGCTCAAGAAAATTTTAGGTTGAGAATAAAAATTAAAAATTTGGATTGAAAATTTTTTGGGCTAAAAATTTGTATTTGGATTTTGGACTATTTATCTAAGTTTTACCAAACGTTGGCTATTTAGTAATGTCAAACGTTTAAGTTAGCTATTTTCCTAATTTTCTGTTTAAAAGCACATTTATATTTTCATCATGAAATCATAAAGCATATGGTGTATTTTTTTTTTTTTTTTTTTTTTTTTTTTTTTTTTTTTATCTTGATAACATTTTTCATTTTTCATGAGCATAAGTTCTTAATCTAACGGCATCGAGTTGGTTTGGTTCAACCCAAAAATAAATTAACATGAAACACTTGCAGTTTGGGTTGATTATAATCCAAACTTCTATGGATTTTAATGAGGCGAGTTTGAAAAGAGTGCGATTTAGTTTGGATGATCGAATTGTTTGGTTTAGTGGTTCTCATGAATAAAAGAAGAGATTCAATTAACTTAGGTTAACCTTTAACCGAAAATTTAGGTTAAAGGTTAACCGTTTAACCGATTTTTTTTAATTAGGTTAACCGAAATTAACCGAATTAACCGAATTGTTTTAATATATTTTATTCAATATTTAAATTTATTTAAGAAATTAATGCCTTTAATTTCATTATAATTAAATTAATTAGTAAATTGATATAATTAATTTTTTAAAAATTATTATAAATTCGTATATAAATTTTAATAAATTTCAGTTTAACTAAATTAAATTTTGTTAATAGATATTATTAATTATAATTAAAGTTAAATTAATTAATTTAATTTGAAAAATAATATATTTTATTTTTTTTATTTAATAAGTCTTATAATCTAGGTTAACCTAGGTTAACCGAAAATTAACCGGTTAAAATTAACCGAACGGTTAATTTTAACCGAAATCGCGGTTAAAATTAACCGTTCGGTTAATTTTAACCGGTTAATTTAGGTTAAAAAATAAATCAAAAAGATTAGTTTAACCAAATTTGCATCACCATATTTGGTGTTTCGAAATGTGAAGTGTTTTTGTGTAGAAAATCTAGTACCACACTTAGGGTATGATTATTTTTTTTCCTTGAAATGAAATAAATTTTCCTTTATATTAGAGCATCTTCAACCCACGACATTTTGGTGTGGGAAGTGATGTTTATAGTGTAGGTTTTGCTTCAACCCACAATGTTTGTGTACACCAAAATAGTGTAAAAAGTGTTGTGGTGAATAGAGTATCACCAAATTTGGTGTTACACTATTCACTCACACTATTTTGGAGTAATGCAATTGATATGAAGTAATATTAAAAAGTATAAACAAGAGAATATTTTTGTGTGTGTGAGATTTGTTGTTGATTGGAGATGAAAACACTGTTTTATATGACAGTTACATTAATTTGGTGTAAAAATTAAATCAAGTTAGTGTTATAAGTTATCGATAGTCGTAGTAGTAACATTTATATATAATGTGTTGATATAAAATTGAAATATAATTAAGTGTAGTTAGGCTGTCTTGGTCTATATAATTGGGGAACTTTTAATTAGAGGACTTTTGATTTGTAAAGCAAGGTT
Organism: Urtica dioica subsp. dioica; assembly: GCF_054948205.1. NCBI lineage: Eukaryota > Viridiplantae > Streptophyta > Magnoliopsida > Rosales > Urticaceae > Urtica > Urtica dioica. Next base: position 48,653,797 of record NC_142757.1, on the reverse strand, counting down.
GATAATTGTAATGATCCTTGATGAATTTATGTTTCTGTGGTCGCGTGACTAATGAAACAAATTGCGTTTAACATATTATATTTGATATTAAATTAAATAACCAATGGATAATTACAAAAAGATGAGGTGACGTTTTATTATTGTTAGTTAATATATTGGCGAAAGCACAAAGATTAAAAAAAAATTAATAAATAAAAAGTTTAAAAGGGACTTGTTTATTTCTCATTCGATACAGAAACACCGGCACACAGATATATTGACTTAGATTGCTATTTATTTATTTCTATGTTTACAAGGGGATTTATTTATTAATATTACTCGGTAATTTTTCAGTGTCGTGTTTGATCCAACTTGAATACTTGATCATAGACTTATATTTATATATATATATATATATATATATATATATATATATATATATATATAAGTTACAATGAGTAGTTAATAGACTATTCCTAATCGTTTTTAGCCAATCGTAATGTGACACGTCATTATTAAATAGTACCTTAACCTGAAGGCATTACCAGCTTGGAGTATTATAATAATAAATGATGAAAAATAAATTGGACATTTATTGGACTTTTTTTTTCCAAATACTTGCTCCTGGAAGTGAATGAAACGTTATGCGCATGTTTTGGCCGTTCAGTATGGCAAGCGTTATAGATACTACCAATGCTTTTGAATCTATTCTTTAAACATTTCTCTGAATTGTGCACATTATTGTTTATTAATTAATTTCTCATTTCATTTCATGTAATCGTTCAACAGCCTTGGTGATTGACAGTACTTCAACCATCACCATCACTACCACCACCGGAGGACCGAAGCTCGAGAACTTTCTCGATGGCGATCAAACCTCAACTCCAACGGTGCGGCAACGCCGGCGACTGAGATCAGTCAAACCGCCGCAAAAGACAGGCGATTGATTCATACACTGATTCCCATCTAGGTTTTTTGTATTTTCTCTTTATAATTCCAGCCCGACTTTTTTTTTTTTTTTTTAAATGATCGAATTGTGGCTCACCAGCGATTGATTTTCTCTCTCTCTCTCTCTCTCTCTCTCTCTCTATATATATATATACGAAAATAAAAGGGGATATAATATTAACAAAAATGAAATAGAGTTTATGTATATGTAAGATATATTAAGTATGAAATTCTGATTAGACACAAAGACAAGATGTCGCACACAAAGTGTTGACAATGTGTCCGACAACTTGCTTGAACACAGATAAAGGATAAACAACAAAAAGTGCGATAAGAAAGATACACACAATATGGTTACCCAGTTCGGTGCAATACACCTACGTCTGGGGGCACTCTGCCAGTGGAAAAGATTTCACTATCTTGTAGTCAATAGTACACACAAGGTTTAAAATGATTACAACCACCAAAACACAAACCTAGAGACTATTACCACCAGTGAATACCTAAATCAGGGACTCCCCCTGGATTTGAGATCCGTCCCAATTCCACTGTTCGAGAAACCGCCTATGCTCGGATGACTTTCAGTCTTCAAACGATCGTGAGTCTTCAATCACGAGTACACAGAACCCAACTCTCACATACACTCAATCTTTCGGGAATAGTGTTTAAGAGAATACACCACTCTTAACAAAACACAAAGCCTCCCAATCCGTCGGTCTTGCACGTCTAGGAGCTGTAGGTATTTTTTCAAAAGCGTCGAGGCTGCTAAGGGGGAAGCGCATGGCTTTTATAGCAGTTGTACAGGCCTGGAGGTGTATCTAGGGTTTCCTTACCCATCCTTATACGAATATCACGCAATAAAGTCACCAGCGAGACAATCTGGCAATACTGGAAACTTGCCCGAAATACTGTCTACGCACAGGAGGAAAGATGTCTCACCAGAAGCTGGAGCATGAAGACCGACATCTTTCCAAACAACTTGCACTAAAAAATAAAGCCAACATATACCGTAACAACAAAGTATAATCTGAAAGATATTTTTGTCTAATTATTTAGCTGGTGAAGTATTAATAAATAATTTCAAATGTGACGTATTCATAAAAATTTAGTATCTACTTTGAGTCGTAACATACCCTCTTTAGTTTACAAAAAATTTCTTGTTATCATGGATGGGAATCAGCCTAGTATAAATCAGTGTCTTAAACGAAACTTAAAATTTGGATATTATAAAAAAATATCAAAGTTGATAAACAAAAATTTATTTTAAACAACCATTTCTAATCAATATTAAAACCATATACTATCGTCATAAAACAAAATATGAATGTCTATAAATATCTTTATGAATTGTATTTTTTTTAGGAAAAACTGGAGTAATTTTATTAAACCACTGTGGCTAAATCAGCCTATAGAATATCGGCAATACAATAGAGAAGGGACTGGAACCAAATACCGGACACCCCAGAAACAAAAATGGACGGAATTAGCAGTGAGGTCTCTGATGACATAGTACAAATGAGTAGAGGTAATAAATAAACCATAAAGTTATCACCTTCTTGGAATTCGTAAATTCAAGTCTGCAAAAAAAAAAAAAAAAAACCTCTCGGATAATGAAATTGGAGGAGCAGACAGTGACACACGACAAATGAAAAATAACAAAAAAATTATATATCATTAATGATTTAGGTTTTTTATATTAGGTGTGGACCACAAAATAAGCCCAATTTTATATTAATATGGAATCTGATTTAGTCAACTTTCAATTGACTTCGATTTTTGGCTAAATATAAGTACAATTTTTTTTTTCCAAAATTCCAGTGGGGGCCAGTGCCCCCATTGGCCCCCAGGTGGATCCATGCATGCCTATACACATGTGTTAGCCAGTCTTCGAGAATGCGGCATCGATGTTCAGCTTCCATGGTGTGATACTCGGTGGGGACCACGGGTTGCTCTCTGTTGTTCCTATTGGGTGCTTGGTTGGCTGATTGAATAGCTCAAAATCATCCAAAAGGGTCACCGCACGGCTGAAGGACTGTGTGAAGTCGCCTCGATGGTCCCCGTGCAAGATCTTGTTCCTCTGGTTTCATATATCCGATAAAAGGATGGCAATGAGGCAAATCTCTGTGTGCTTGCCCATCGCCTCGACGAAGACATCAATGAGTTGTTTGTGTGGGTTTAGCTCTCTCAAGTCCTCAAAAGGGGAGCTCAGCCAAGCGGGTTCAACAACGGGAAAAAAACAGAGTGTACGCGAAAGTGTCGATCGTATACTCACAACACTGGTAGTTTTCAGTTATGGGTATATATGTTCTCTCACTAAATTCCCACGGGTTGGTGTTATATTTTGACATGCTCACTACATGAACACCTTGATCTTGAGAGGGATTTTCAGCGTCCATATCCTGCTCCAGATATTATGTGACCACAGTGAATAAGGGCCAGCTTCGAAGTGATCCTCGCGTGACTCCATCACCTTATGATATCCGCTCTTGATAGTGTAATACCCCTCTTATCGAGGTACCATATGGTAGCATCCCTCTGCTGATTATTTGGCCTCGCCATAGAGAGGATCTGATCCACTTTAAAAGGCAAGAAAGAGTCCCGTATCAGATTCATGTTCCACTCCTAATTTGGAAGTATAAGCTTGCTAACCTTTGCCTGAGAATCAAGGTTGCAAGGAGACTAAACATAAATCTCGAGGGAAGTGGAATCCAGTGATCACCATAGATTGAGACATCTTCTCTGATCCCGATACGTTATCTCCATCCCCTATCTAGCAGCTCTCGCCCCCAGAGTAAGCTCATCCTGTTGTCAATGGTGCCCACAAAAAGAGTTGTAGCCTTTACTTTCGTACATTTGATGTAATAAAGTCTGACGAAGACTCTTGCTTGTAATTTCTTATTCATTAATAAAAAGTTGAAACGTTCATTCATTCTTCCTTGTCTATTTGAAGCTTTATGACAAAACATTAGTCTTTAGTCCATAAACAAACTTAACAACTTACGAAGAGACAAATGTAGATTTGCATGAACAAACTCTTCGTAGTTTGCTTAAAACGATATATTCGCAATCTAAGGGTCAAAAGACTATTGACCTCAGTACGATTGTTAGGAGAATCTATGATGTCTGGTTATGGGGCATTGAGAGTTGGAGACTCTATAGTTCTTCTAGGTATCTTCCGAAGATACTGAATTCACCAGTGCACTTCTAGAGACAAAATAAGAATAAACCATTTAACCTCTTATGTCTCGAAGTCACTACGTATGAATTGCATCGTGCTTACCTTAATCCTGAAATGAGACATGCCATTTCACAGCTTACGTATTCTCATTTGAGAAAGTCAGAGTTCGGACTCACTATATGATTCTGAACATGGCCTATTGGTGAAGTACTAAGTTGTGAGAATGTCATGAGTAACTTTGTGAAGTTCTCATAGATATGGACTTCATGTACAAGATTGCTGAAATGCAATGTATATCACCTCATGCTTTGTTCCTTGGAATGTGAATAAATGAACTGGCCAGTGTCCAAATTGAGTCTTGACTCTTTTGGATGAAACAATGTGACTTGTTAGCTCCTCGTCAATACATTGTTTCTAACTTATTCACAAGCGACAAATGAGTTGATGAAATAACAGCTAGAAGGGTAAAATGGTAATTTTGTAAATCTCGACTAGCTGATGATATTCATGAAGGGTAAACATTGATAATATTTTGTGGATCCACTCATTACAATTAGGTTGAATTCTTGAGTAGAAAATAAATTCATTTGAACCGAGAGATTTTCAGTGTCAACTCTTTAATGGAGTCAGTTGAGACATTAAGCTAAACTTGGAAAAGGTTTGTGAACTTTTGAGTCCAAGTATTTAGCTCAAGCCTTGTTCATTTTGATCCATGAGGTCACTGTCACAAATCACATCGAGTAGGAATAGTTAAACTAGAAGCTAAGTCAAAACAAGAACGAGACAAGTTTTACGAAAATTGTCAAAAGGGTATTTTTGTCTTTTTGGACATAGGATGAAATGAATGTCAATAAATTTTTTGACAAGGTCATTTGATGACTTAAGACCACTCGGCCAAAATTGATTTAATTGGGCCTTGTGGATTAATTTCATTTCATAAGAATTTTATTGAAAAATCTTAATGGGCATTTTTCATGTTGTCATGAACAAATGAAGAAGCTTCTAAAAGCTCCTTCTAGAGAGCATTGGCCGCCCAACATAAAGAAAGAAAGGGAGATTATTTTATGCATAAATGTATTTAGATACTTGCCAAAAGAAAAAGATGAAACAAATTTCCTATACAAGGCAATGTGAATTTCGGCCAAGTAAGTCAAGGGATAAGCAAATAAAAGAGGAAACAAATCCAATGGTATGCATGGATCCTCTTGGCCGTGTGAAATAAGTGGGAAATGAGGGAATATTTACTAATGAATATGTGATATTCTATAGAAGAGCAAACTACCTTATTGAAGGTAAAACCTCTCCTATAAATAGAGCCCTCATTCTTCACATTTCATTCATCCAAAGTTTAAGAGATTGAAAGCCTCTCTCTCTCTAGAACTTGGCCGATCCTCTCTCTCTCTCTAGTTATTTTTCGGTTTTTTATTTTGGCACCTAGGTCCTCATTTGACCTAGCGTTTTTAGCTCTTCGACTTTGAGACTTGTTCTCGAGTCGTCGTGTTTAAAAGTGCCCACTCACTAATTCCTTTTCTCTCGAGTGATTCTTGTGATAGAAACTGTCGTGGTTGCTCGTGTTGCCGAGGAAGGAAGAGAGACGTGCAGCAAGGGGAGACGAACGTTGCAACTTTCCAAAAGCCTCTCAACGTTCAAGCTTCTAAAAAGGTTAGTAAATTTACAATGCTCATAATAGTTTTTATTTACGTGTACTTGCTCTTTGTCTAGGTTAGTAAAATTGTTTTACTTGTCAAATTTTTTTTTTTTAAATTTCCGCCGCTTACCCGAAGCGTTAAACTTTTTCTTAAACCCTAGATCAATTCCAACACCTCCATATATAAGAACAACCCGACTTCTCCTTTTCAATTAATATCGAACCGTGCGGATGATATTTTCCAGCCATAACTCTTGCCACCAAGGAGTTAGGAGAACGCGCTAATCGCCAGACCTGTTTTGCCATTATTGTTTGGTTGAATTCATGTAGACTCTTGAAGCCGATATATCCCTCCCCCTTGGGTTGGCACAACTTCTTCCAGGCCCGCCAATGGAGTTTTTTTATCCATTTTATCCTCTTCTTTTTTTTTTACTTTTAAATTTTTTTTCTCTTTGAGTCTCCCATATGTCAAGAAATCTGGTTTTTTTTTTTTAAAAAGAAATTCGAGCTTGTTTGACGATTTGTTGACATATATATATGTCAACAATTGACACAATTCGTTGACATATATATGTCAAAAAATAACAACACTTGAAAGTTTGATGTCAACAAATGTCAACAAATGACAACACAACACTAGAAAGTTACATGAAATGATTTGTTGACATATATATGTCAACAAATGACAACACTAGAAAGTTCGATAATTTTTTGACATAGATGTCAACAAATTACATGATTTGTTGATATAGACATCAATAAATGACATCATTTATTGAAATCTATGCAACAAATCATGTCATTTGTTGACATCTATGTCAACAAATCAACAAATTTTCTAATGTTGTTATTGGTTAAATAAAACACATCAAATAGCCCTATTAGCAAAGATCAACCATAATTTTAAGTGAAAGTGAATAACATGTGTAACATCAAATAACCTCATACAACTTATGGCTTTAACGATGTATAACTCAAATAACAATGAACAAGCTAATCGTACGCAACTCAAATGGCTTTAAACCAACAAATATTCAATCACACATCAAACAAACAAAAAAGGGTATAAGCCAAATTTACCAATTCACATACCAATCATTATCCACTATATCTCAGAAATCAACGAACTCTAAAGACAAACAATTGGCATACACAGCCAAAATGGTTCCAAAGCAATCAAAATAGAACACGAACACAAATAATATATACAGAGCAATGTTTGTCCACACTTGCAATATATATATATATATATATATATATATATGTATATCGACCTAGTATTATAAATATGAATGAAGTTTTACTGTTCATAAGAGAGCACCAATCAAATCCTATTTAAGTGTGATTATAGCCTATTAGAAGTAAGCAAGTGTTGTCAATTTATTATGTAATTGAAGCTGACTAGGACTGACAGCATCGCATGTCGTTAACTTGTAGTCTTGTAATGTGATGTATTAAAAACCAAACTTGAAGTTACATCTCCAGTATACAGCTCACCAACACTTCTTCTCCAAGTATAAGCAGTTAAGCTGCTAACATCAACGTCAACGTGGCAAACTGCATGATAGCCAACTGCCGTTATAGTATCAGTTAATTACTAAATCAACGCCACTGTCGTAAAAAAATGGAAATATTGAACCAAAAACAAAAGAAAATTACATCGCGATTTGCATTATATAAATTTTATTCTAGTTTTGATATCCTTTTCACGTTTCCTTTTTCTTCTTCTTCTTCTTCTTCTTCTCCATCTTCTCGTTACGCTCCTATTATCCGCACCTTGGCTGATTTCAATTCCAGATTTTCTCACTCCCTTGACACCGTTCAGGCTTGCTAGACGAAGATCAGGCTCCCTCGACACCGTTCGTCACGCTTGTTCTTCTTTTTCTCCGGTGTCGTTCAAGCTCGCTGGAGAAGATCTCACTGCCGAAACATCAAGGTCCACGTTCTGAGGCTTTTGAAGATTGACAGGGTAGTTATTCTCTGCGACCTTGTGCGCCAAGAGGATGTCAAATTGTCTATCAAGGTTCGTTCCTTCTTTCTATTCGCACTATGCTCGCAAGGTGTTTGATTAAATGATTAAACAAATTTCTTCGTCATATTTGTAATATATAGATATATATATATATATATATATATATATATATCTCTCTCTTTCTCTCCGATACTGACTTTATTTTCTTGACTATTCTACTTTTTCTCAACCAAACTGAAAATAATATAGCGGATCTTAGATATTCCGGAGAAAATTCACTATATTACAAGCAACGAAAAAGGCAAGTTAAAAGAGTTTCTCAGCATTTCTTATCACATCTTCACTGTGTATATTAATCCAATCATGTTGTGGTGGTTTAGTTTGTTTCATATTTATTTTTGCTAAAGTACTTGGGTACAAAAACAATTACGTGTAGACCACAAAGTACACGCTGCTCCATTTCTTGTACAGAAAACAAATCAAGAGTGTTTCCAATATATACGTCATTGTGGTTGCCTAAGTGTCGTTCATCCCAGTCACTCTGTACTTGGCGTACTTGATCATCCTTCCAGTGACCGAATGTTATCAAGGAAGGCATTGAATATTGGAGGCGTAGATTACAAGTAATTTCAAAACTCTTAATTGTATTTTATTTAATTATGTGATGTATTGGTTGTGTGGTATGGTTCTATTAGTATTTCCCACTTCTGTTGGTTGATCGTGTCAAAAGTATGGTTTAATATTGATTTTTTTTACAAAATCTTTTTCTTCTTGTCTGAGAGGTCAAATCCATTGGCTTAACAAGACATCAACTTATTTTTTTCCCATCATTGTGCTCAATCTCTCAGCGTCGACTCCCCAATCCTTCATGGGAGAGATTTACTTTGGATCAGAGATTGAATCTTCTGGAAACGACACCATCAACCTCGTCCTTGTCTTGTCCCATCTCCCTCTCTCTGCTATTTTTCCGACGGCAGCTCTCCTTCTCTGTCTTTTATCCTAACCGCAATTCTCAAGTATCTGATTTGTAGGGATTTTTTTATTTCTGTGTAAGAGAGCCCGAAAGAAAATCTGAAGATCAAAACTGAGACGGGAAGAAGATACTTACAGGTAAAGAATGATATAGGCTTAAGGTTTGAAGGGACTATCTGATTTGTAGGAATATTTAGTGTTGCTTGATTATTATTTAGTGTTGATTGATTATTATTTTGTAGGGATATTTTTATTCTTTTATTTTTTTCATCATGAATCGTATTAACCCTTATTTTTATAAAAATTCACTGTTTTACTACTTTTGTATTATGAGATTGCTAATTTTTTTACTGGGTGATTAGGTGCTTTACAGGGCAAGCTCATATTTTAAATAGAAACTAAGCTTTAACTTGCCAACTTTTTTTTTTTTTATTAAATATAGACATTATTGTACATGATAGAACTGAGAAAATCTTCAAGAAGTTTCATGTAAATGTATATTTTCATGATGATGAACTAAAATGCATATGCAATGAATGTAGTTGCACATGAGCCGAAATGGCTAGTTTCAATATAATAACCTTTACTGTCTATATTTTCAGGCTCGGCCTAAGACTCAGACAACATATTAACTATAAAACACACATAAGATAACTTCAACAAGGAAAATTGCACGACTTTTGAAGCACAATAATCATTATCAAACATCAGTTATCAACCACACATTGTTACTACTAGAATTGAGCTAATACTCTCAAATTATGGTTGATGAATAACCTGCTACCTATGGCCACTACTCAGCTGAATAAGGTAACACTTGTCCTCTCTTTACAACTTAAACCTACTAACTGAATCAACCTCTGTTACCACACCACTTGTCATCAATTTAACCTTAAATAAACTATTTCTAATTTATTTAGCAGAATTCTTCAAGAGTTATAAAACTCCACTTCTATCAACAAAAAACACAATTACTTTTTACTTCAGCAAAGAATCATGCCTTCGTCTTCAAGGTGTTATATTTCAAAAATTTAACGCCACTATAAATTACTATGTCACTGGCTGATCAACCTTTTTTTGTAGGTCATCTTCGGTGAACAACAAAGGTAAAGGTCCTGTTGATCAAAACATTCAAGAAATGAAGTTTATAGCAGACCTAATACCAAGGGAAAGGTTATGGACGTCTAAATTAACGGTATATGATCAAAACATTTCCAGTTTTATTACTAGGTGTTCGAATTAATATTTACTCATGTATATATTAAAAATATATTTGCTTTTTCTATTGAGATGGAATACTTATTTAAATGAAAAGATATACTATCTAATCTTAAGTTTTAAACCAAATGAAAAGCTTAATTATAAAACTTTAAAAATATATTTGCTTTTTCAATTGAGATAGAAATTTAAATGAAAAGATATACCATCTAATCTTTATTTTTAAACCAAATGAAAAGTTGAATTATAAGGCTTTCTCTTTGATATTAACTATAAACAGAGATGTAAATAAATCCTATAGAACATAGCATACATTCACACTACTAATTACACATTTCAGATTCTTATTAATTTCATAGCTCATAATAGCTTATCACCTCTTTACCAACTGTTAAGATTTATGTCATATTTATGTCTTTATTAACTCTTTTTTTATATAAATGATTCAGGGCAGCAAAATAGGAGGAACTCTCTTCAATGAAGACATAGAATCACTAAAGCATACTCTCCAACTAGGGAAAACATATTTGGTATCAAATGCTATAGTGGAGCGAGAGAAAATAGAATATCAACAGTTTGAAACTAATCTGCACCTAACATTCAAACAAGAAACGCACATTGAAGAAGTTGAGGAAGATAATATGTCGATGCTTGATCAAAGTTATACTTTCACGTCTTTGCAACAGTGCAAAAATAACTTCAACAATGATATAGACCTGAGTAAGCATTTCCATACATCAATTATCATAAATAATGTTTTCAAAACCAATCTCAAATTACGCTAATCTCTATTTTCACCATATCTTTCTGTTTTCCAAGATGTTGTTGGGATAGTTTTACAAATCTCAGAAAAAAAGATAAAAAATCAATCTGACTTTCAACGAGTTACACTGGTCGACGAAAGGTACGATATCAATTTACATAATTTGTTCTTTATACAACATAAGCTAATGTGAAACAAAATGAACGTTACTTTTCTCTACAGTAAAGAATATCACTTGCACTGGGATAACCATGCCACAATAGAAGGAGCTGCTATCAAGGCTATCATGGATACAAATCCAATCATAGTCGGCATAGGATTACGAACAAGGAATTTCCAAGGTATTACTTAAATCACCACACCATGTATAACATCTATAAAGTAATAATATTACTACATTTATTTGATTTTGTAGGCAACATCGTTTTATCTACAAGAACAAGCTCAATCTTCTTGAATTCAAATTTCTCAGCAACAAAGAGATTAGCATTTTGGTATATTCTTCAATATTCACATAACTATTTGACCTTCTGAAAATTATTATTCAACACTTATTTAACACTTGATTTTTTCAAAATAACTTTTTCCAGGAAAATAAACAATGCATCAACTTTACATTCATGGGTAAAACACAAAAAAAAAATATACCTTCACAGCCTCTTCCGCAGCCATTTGAAAGAGACATAATCAACCTGAGTGAATTTCTACATCTGAGCGAAAAGGTTAGCGATACTAAAATTACAATTCTTAATGTCAAACTACTTTACACTATATACTGTTCACATGAAAGTATAAACTTTGTTGCTCTTTTAATTACTTTGATGAATCATTTTAGTTACCGAAAAATGATTTCACTACACTTTGTTACAAATCCTTAGTGCTTGAGTCATTATATTTACTCTACCTTTTTTCTTTTTTAAATCTCTACTGAATTCACTATAATGTTTACTATACTGCTATATTACATGACTCATACTAAGTCATTATTAGCTCATTTTTAATACATGACTCTCATAATATGACTAATGCTTAGCTAAGATGATAAAAAAAAATTACTCATTAATGAAACAAAGATCTGTACTGCTATAATTAGATATCTACACTGAAATCTTTATTATATAACTTATGTCAACATTTTCAGGACACAAAAGTTCGAAGCAATTGGGTTAGAGCCAAACTATCCATAACAAACACCCGTCAAAGTTTCTATTACTACGTCTACAACAACTGCAAAAAAAGAACAAATTTAAAAGTAAATCGTTACTTTGACTGCTTCAACTGCAATACAAAGAAAAATTCAGTTGCCCCATGGTAAGATAAAATTCATCTGAAATTCATTCTTTCATGCACTCCATTTTTCATACACGGAAAAAATAATTTGTTTCACCTACAACTTATGGGTCCAGGTTACACTGACTGACGAACTAAACAACGACACCATCAATGCTACCTGCTTTGACTTTATTGCATGAAAGCTTTTCTCATGCAAAGCCACAGAAATATCAAAGCTTATAGAACAAGTACGTATATCAATTCTATTCAAACTACAAGTAACACATTATCTTGCGTCGCATTTTCCTCTCCCAGGGTGCAACTAACTCTGCACAAAAAGTGTTCAAATCTAAAGAAGGATGTGTGAAAGCATTTTTCCTCCAAAAAAACACAACAACAACCCCAGACCCACAATACAATATCAATCAGGTCTATGATCTTTTTGAAGTTATCGTCAATGCTGAAGAAAAAAAATAGAAAAACAGTCTAATATATTAGGTGAGGCTTCATTGACTTCAAAGAAACAGAAACTGGTCTAAGAACAAGACTTCAACTGGAGTTTGTTTTTTTGTTAATATAGTTTGATCAAGTTCAACCCACCGGAGCTTTTTGGCAACTGAAACTGCCTTTAGTTTGTTTTTGTATTGTACATATTCATTATAAGGGCATCATACAATTAGTTAAAACTTCGTTAACTATCCTCTAGGTGTGTTGTAAATTATGGTTTTGGTATTATCTGTATTAGAACTTTTGTTTCAAGTACTGTAAGTATTGATGGTATATATATGTTAGCTAGTATCAGTGTGCTCGTTTTGGTATTGTCTGTATCATTAGAACTTTTGTTTCAAGTACTGTAAGTATTGATGGTATATATATGTTACTTAATATCAGTTTACTCTTTTACCCTTTTATTTCGTTGCTTGCCAAACTAATTTCTTATCCCCACGTGCGAAGCACGTTTTACACGTAGTATATATATACAGAGCAATGTTCCATGCGACATTTTTTTTAGCAATGAGAGTGCAAGCGGAGGTCAGATCGTGAGGCAGTGGATTGATACGGTCTTGACGGCGTTCGTGGTATGGGTGGCACTGTGATAGTTTTTTTTTTTAATAAAATTCCACGGCGGCCATGGTCTCCGACCCATAGGCATCTTAGAGTTGACGAGAGACTCGAGGGAATTGGAGTTGACGAAAGACCCAAGGACGACTCTGATTCTCGGTTGGAAAGTGTTGCCATCAGCGTCATCACCCTTGTGGAGCTTCCAGTTGAAACCATTCTCTCCGGAAACCGCTCTTCACCCTCACCGAAACCCTAGCCTCCACGATCGACCTCCGACACTTCTCCGTCTTTCTCGACGCGGTGTCGCACTGGTCGGTGATTTTGGACGTGCAGGCTCGGAAGACATTTTTCCAGGCGGCGGCGTCGCAGAACGCGAGGATGAATGGACCGGAGGAGGAGGACCGAGAAAGAAATAAGAGATTGAAAGAGAGAGAATGAGAGAACAAAGAAGAGATGTGAGACTTAATTTGGAAATAAAACAAAAAGGAAAACAAAGGTAAAAGAATATTTGCATACTTGGTCGATTAGTAGATTTGTCCAAATTATGATTTTAGTGGAAAATGGGAAATGGATTATCAAATAGTAGTAGAATGATCAATTTCTCTATAAACATTTTTTTTTTTTTTTTTTTCATATAAGAGCCCAATTAAGTTAAGCCCAAATACAGAGATACTAGAGAGTGGGTGGTTTGTAGCAAGACACGTTTTTTTTTTTTTTTTTTGCTAAATCTGACACGGGGTGTTGTTATTGTTGCTTAGTTTGACCTGAGAAAGTTAGGTGTGCACATTATAATACCAGAAAATTCACTGTATTTTTATGCTTTGATTTTCTATATATACCTTATATTTAAAGAATACATACATTGTTAGTCTTGACCTAGTTGCATTTATCACCACCATTGGTGAGTATAACTAGTCTTCGAAGTATTATCCTAAACTATCACTAGTGTTAGTCTTCACTTTTATACAAGTATTTTTTATACGTCAGTAATATAGTACTATAAAATCATAACTGCCATTGTTTATCTTTATATTATAATAGGCCTAGTTTATGTTATTGAATATTGGGCAACAATTTACATTCTATATATGCACACTATCAAAATATTTTCTAGAATCTTTGTTTGAATACTAAATCAAGCTCATATAATTTAGTAATATGCTGTATAGCGTTTTTCTATTTTTCTTATCCGATATTCTCGTTGACCTTTTGACCTGGTCACATGAATGATGATAAAACTTGTAAGATTTAGTAAGTGATCTTATTGCAGAATAAAATTTTAAAAAATTAAACAAGTGATCCACCCTTGAAAAAATAAAAAAGATAAAGAAGGATAACGATCATGCTGTTAATTAAAGTAAATTTGTTTTTCACTTACTGGTATAGACAATGATAGTTTTAGAGATTTTATGATATATTAAGATATTCTATATTAAATAATCAGCAGATGTAATTCATTTAGCTAAATAATAGTCATCGTTATGTAAATAGTTAAATACCAACTGATTCATAACTTATTATCATTATATAATAAAAGGAAAAATGGTACAAAATACCAATTTGAAGCAAATTGATTAACAAAATAAGCAAGGTTTCAAATTTTCAGCAAAGTAAACAAAATTAAGTTGTCAAATAATTTTTGACAACAATATTAAATTTTTTTTTATCAATTATTATAAGCAATCTATCACTTTCAAAAATATTAATCATAATACTTTTCTGCACATTTTAACTATTTTTCTAATCTTAGATAAATCTTGACTATTTTGTAAATCCTTAATTTTAAATCGGCTATTTAGCCAAATTACCCCACACAAATTTTTTATTTTTTATTTTACCCATATATTATAGAAATGTTAAGATCTAGTTCAAAGTTCTATAAATTTTAACTACTAAATTCATTAAAAAAAAATTCCTTATATTTAGCCCAATAATGGTTATATGCTAACGTGATTTTATAACTATCTATAACTGACTAACCTTAATCTAAACCAACCCACAAACCATAACCAATATAATGACATGAATTTAATATCTGATCAGATACTTTTTTTCCGCCTTAAAAAAGTGTGCAAAAATAAAGGTGAGGAATAAATGACAATACAGTTTCTTTCTTATTTTATTAATGTTGCACAATAATTTGATGAAACATGTATATTATGGCATTTGGCGTCACCTACCACATGACCATACCAGTTGAATAAAAACAAAAAAACTCTTTATTTCACTTGTAATTTTTCTAGAGAGAGAGACTAGTTCAGTTACTCGTCGTCGGAACTTAGCTCTCCCGAACGACGTCGTTTTTTCCAAAAGAGATTATTGAGTTAAAACTTGAAATAAATAGTAAGAAATCCGGTAAAAGAAAATCACGGATTTCCATGCAAATAAACTCAATCTCATCTCTTGTCAGTATTCGAATGAAATAAAAAAAGGAAATTAAGAAACACAAAAACAGAACGAAGAGCTTCGTAAGGAACGACAATGGAGGAGAAAGAGTGGCGCGAGTATGAGCAGAGAGTCGTGGATGCTGTGAAATGGTGCGAAGAGAGGAATGAAGGTCCTTTGGTCTGGTCCACGGTGGTCGGAAGGTTGGCCACGGCGGTTCCGAGTCCGGAGCTAGGTCAGGTTCTGGTCTCGCACCTCTGTTTCGACCACAATCGACCTCCGCTATGGAAGTTCATCGAGAAATCGCTCTCTTCGGGTCTCCTTTTCCCTATCCATGTCCTCTCTCTTCTCTTCGCCAGGTTTTTTTTTTCTTCCTTCTCGTTAATTATCCGTTTCTGGTTGAATTGATTATTCACATTGATTTTTCTTCCATTTCGCTTTGGAAATTCCGAAATGAGAGAAAGAGACAAACGCTTTCTCGTGTTCGTGATGTTACAATGGCGATTTTTTTTCCTTTATATTTTCTCCGATTTCTTTTCTTTCTAAATTCCTTTTTATTTTGACGTTCGTCAATGATAACTTGATATTCCTCGTAATTTGTTTTGTTCGTTGAAACGAGAAAAAAAAAACGACGTTTCCTATGCCTTTCTGTAATTCTGGTTATGATATTATCATCAATGGCCGTTGTTAATTCTGTCCACAATAGGTATTTTGATGATGCTGAAATGTGAAAAAGATGGTTCATTTAACCTATTAAGATTATCATAGTAATTAGCTATAAGGCTGAAGTTAATCATTGTTGAAAAAGGGAATTTTTTAATCATCCTTTTCTTTTAAATCAATTATGCAGAGATGATGATTTATTGCTCTATTTAAATATATATAGTCAAAGTAGTGAATCTTCGTGTTCATACTCCGACTTAGTGTATGCTTTTTTTTTCTTTTTTTTTTTGCAGGGTAGTTCCCAATCGAAGCTCTCAATCAAAGGCATATACTGTTTATCTTGAACTGCTAAGCCGATATGCTCTTTCTTTTGAGTCTATGCCACAAGATGTCTCCAAAGAAAAGTTAGTGTCATGCTTTATTCTTTTGCTAATTTGGTTTGGATTTTATAAACATTTTCAAGTTCATAATCTCTCTTGTTTTTTGTTGCCTGGCTGTCATTAGGATATGTTATTGCCGTTTCTGTTGGACAGTGAATAGCTTAATGCATTTGATAGGCTTTAGAGTTCTATGCTACTACATTTTCATGATCATTTGCATTATAGGTTTGGATATTAGGACTCTCTACATTCTGGCATTGTCTATATATTAATCAACGTGGAGGAGTTTAGTTTGGGCTGCGATTTACTAGCAAAAATTGCTGCACTGAAAGCATAACTCAAAAGTTGTAACTTATCAAGTGAAACTGGTTCTGCTTCATGACAGGATAATAGAAGATATTGAATGTGCACTTAAGCTCTCTCAATTATATGATGTCACTACTCGTACCTTGGAGCTTAGTCACGCCTTTGTCTTATTCTTGTTCCGTGTTATCGATGGATTGATCGATGTCATTTTAGATGATTGGGGATTGGTGAAGACGTCTTCAGACAGGTCAAGGTTAGCATTTGGAACTACTGATCATACTGATATGGACGTAGATTCCACTGAAAAGCGTGATTTGGAGAATAAGGATAATGTTGTGGGGTTGAGAATCAAAAAATCTCTCAAGGCAATCGAGGTGTTGGGAAAACTAACAGAGAGCAAAAAAGCTGTGCTTCTGCTTCGGCTTGTTCGCATCAATATGTAAACCTACCTCTTCTTTCCTCTTTTAGCTCTGTGTCTTTGACTTATCTTCCATTTTATTCATATTACTTTTCATATAGCGTAGCTTTCATTTTATTAACTTTGTCCATTGTTCTACTCTCTCTTTTTCAACAGGCCTGGAAATTTTGATGGTCTCCAGTCTAAACTTCAGCTTCTTAAAGCCTATTGGTTGTCATCCTCAGACTTGAAGCCTGGAACACAATTGTTTGCTGAGTTTTATGCCAACATCCAAAGAGTTGTGGGTTTTCAGCGCCAGTTAGACAAGCGCCATCTAATGGGGATGCTAATTGAAAATGGATTAAGAAAACCATTCTCTCTCTGCAATTTCAGATCTGATTTTTCTGCTTGCTGGATTGCTTTTGATATATATTTGGAGAATGCATTGGATGGAAAACAGCTGCCGATAAAAGCTGTTGTTGACGTGCTCGCTGGTAAAAGCTTGAAGTGATAAATTTATCTTTTTTGTGCAATTTAGTTAACGAGACACTAGGCCCGGAAAACTAATACATTTTTTTTCCTTGATGGTAACTGCAGAATCAGTTAAAACGCTCCAAATTATTAACCAGGCAACATGGCAAGAAACCTTTCTCGCCCTTTGGCTTTCAGCTCTTCGTCTCGTTCAACGAGTTGAGACCATGCCTTATATTTACTTTCCCAGCTAAGATAAGGAATAAACTGAATTAATATTTGTTTTCTATAAAAAAAATTACTGATTTTCAGGAACGCGATCCCCTTGAAGGCCCGATCCCGCACCTTGAAACCCGTCTTTGTATCCTTTTGTCTGTAATACCTTTGTCAATTGCGAAACTTTTGAACATGGAGATGCAATTGAACTCCAATCTGCCGGTAACAACAGTGTCTGGGAACGATACTGGATATGGACATGATATTAGTGTGAAAGCAAGGTTTCCAAGGAAACATGGATTGGTTTTGGCCCTCCAGGTTCTTGGACAGTTTTCCAGCCTCGTATGCCCTCCCGAGTCTGTTGTTGATGCAGCAAACACTGCAGCTACAAAAGCTGCCCGATTTATTCGTAGTTCGAGAAATGAAGACCGTGGTGCAGATTTTGATCATTATGATCAGGGTTTTATCAAGGCCGGTATGTTTAGAAGTTTAAAGTTCCCAATGGTCTTTGGGCGTGTTTGCCATTTTGGAATTAAAAAAAAGGAGGAACATTACTACATGAGTGCTATCTGTCTTTTCGTTGTTTTCCTTGTAACTAAAATTCTCTGATACTAACAATGCTTAACGGTTACAATTACAAATACACTTCACAAGATAATGCTTCTATTTTTATTTTTTTTGTAACTTTCCTCCCTTATTGTGGATACGACAGCTGTGACTTACCAGGTTATTGGAACTTCTGGACTTCAATAGTATTCCTTAAATTTTAATCAGTACACATGCCTCAAGTTTTTACATATAACTGGGTCTTGCATTAATATCTATCAACTTAAATATTTATCTTTCAGGTGGAAACATGATACACCTCGTTGTGGAGGCTTGCATAGCAAGAAATCTCATAGACACATCGGCATATTTCTGGCCAGATTATGTACCAGCATCAGCATTCTCACCATCAGAGAAAACACCTGTAAAATCTCCCTGGTTGGTATTTCTAGAAGGAGCACCATTGAGTGGTCATTTAGTCAACTCACTTATCTCAACTCCTGCCCCGAGGTATATTGAGGATTTTCAACTTCTGTTTGATAATAAGAAATTTACGCCTTCCTGATTTTTGTGTGCTCTCATTTTCAAGTTTAGTGGAGGTAGAGAAGTTATATAATATTGCACTAAATGGGTCCGAGGAGGAAAAGCCAGTAGCTGCAAAGATTCTTTGTGGTGCGTCTTTAAAAAGTGGATGGAACATTCAGGTATAGTTTTGTGGTAGATCATTTGGCCTTTCATGATAATCGACCTACTGCCTTTCCAGAGAGAATTTTATCTTTATTGTTGAAAGCTAGGATGAAACATAATTGATTTGTCTGGAAAGAGGATTTAGTATTCCCTGTGAGCTTGTGGCCCTCGAGAGACCTTATAACATATGACAATGTGTTGAATCCTTTGGTAGGAACATGTGGTGCGCTTTGTGGTCAAGCTTCTTTGTCCTCCTGCACCGCCCAATTACAGTGAGTCAAGAAGTCATCTGGTTGACTATATGCCAATGCTTAGTGTTATCCTATATCGAGCGTCCTCTATCGATATGGTTCACATACTCTCTTTGCATGGTGCGGTAAGCAAAAAGTCTATTTTCTTTTATGCATATGGGCTGGGTTTGGAAAATACGTCTCAGCGCACGTTTATTTGGTGATGTAAGATGATGCAATTGTCTGTGTTAGAATCTGAAACTTGGGCTGTCGGCTCAAACATTTTCTTTACGTACAGGTCCCTGAAGTTGCTGCTTCATTAATGCCACTTTGTGAGGTGTTTGGGTCGCTAGAACCTGCAATACAGAACAAGTCTACAAAGAGGGACGAACCCTCTATTTACATGGTTTATTCTTTAGCATTTCTCTTCCTCCTTCGTCTGTGGAAGTTCTACAGGCCTCCTATTGAGCAATGCATTACGGAGTACGCAAGAATTAATGGAGTTGAACTCAATTTGGAGTATCTTTTGGTGTTGCATAATAGTCGTTCCATATTCCTGAATGGTGAAAAAGACTCTGATAAGGCTGTGTACATCGATTCCTTCCCAAATTTACGATCATGGTACTTGCAAAATAAATCTTGTGTGTCATCACCGCTCTCCGGCCTCTCCACCGAAAAACCAGCCTATCAAGTCGCTAATACGATCTTGAACATGATTTATTCGAAAGTGACTACGAGCGGAACTACTTCTTCATTATCATCCGGTAGTAGCTCACCTATAAATATGGGAGATGATGTCTTTAAGCAGACCCTGCATTTTCCTGCATGGCAGGTGTTAGAAGCCATGCCTTTCGTACTTGATGCACTTTTAGCCGCTTGCTCCTATC
Source organism: Urtica dioica subsp. dioica (assembly GCF_054948205.1). Taxonomy (NCBI): domain Eukaryota; kingdom Viridiplantae; phylum Streptophyta; class Magnoliopsida; order Rosales; family Urticaceae; genus Urtica; species Urtica dioica. Next base: position 48,633,617 of record NC_142757.1, on the reverse strand, counting down.
AGAGGATTTCCTCTCGAAACATGATAACAGGTTAATTTCTATGGGTAAAAAAATAATAATATAAATATTAGAAATACTATAGAGGAAAGAAATACTTTTAGAGTGATGCTTAGCCATTTAGTAGAGTTCCAGGTCTCTTGAAATACACATGTATCGTCTTTTGTCCATTTTTAAATTTATTTTCTATGGATTTCGAATATTGCAATCATTTTTCCTCCTCTACGATTACTTGCCTTTCAAGCTTCTTTTTCTGTTCCGAGGCTTATTTGTCTTCTCTTGATCTTGAATGAGTGCAGGGCTAAGAGACCTCGTTGACTATCTACCAGCGACTCTCGCAGTAATCATCAGTTACTTTTCCGCGGAAGTCACTCGAGGTATATGGAAACCAGTCCCAATGAATGGAATAGAGTGGCCAAGTCCAGCGCCTGTCCTTAAACAAGTTGAATCCGAAATTAAAGCGATACTTGCTGCTTCTGGGGTTGATATGCCAAGCTGCCTTCCAAGCTTTTCTTCGGGTACATATTTCCATTCTCCTAATTTTTTTGCCCTCATCATACATACCTTGTATGGTTTGTATTCTGCTTCTTTTCTTGCTCGGCCACATGTATCTCAATTCCACTCTCATCGTGGTTTGGATGTCATGCAATGGTCCTGATGCTTTTTATCACAAACAAATGCTACGTTGTTATTTCATTATAGACAATCTTAGCACAATGAGAAAAAGGAAAGAAGAAAGAAAAAAAGATTCTTCGTCTAAAATCCCAAGTTCAGAGCATCAAACGTGCCAAAGCTTTAGCTAACTGCTTTTGAATGAATGCCTCGCAGATGGTCCCGAAATAACGCTCCCGTTGCCCATGGCCGTCCTTGTGAGCCTAACCATAACCTTCAAGCTGGATAAGAACCTCGAGTACATCCACGCTGTGGCGGGCCCGGCTCTCGAGAACTGCGCCTCGGGCTGCCCGTGGCCCGGCATGGCCGTCGTGAGCTGCCTCTGGGCCCAAAAAGTCCGCCGATGGCACGACTTCATCGTCGTCTCTTCTTCCCGATCCGTCTTCCGCCACAGCAAGGAGGCCGTGGGCCAGCTCCTCCGCAGCTGCTTCTCCGCCTACCTCGGCCCCGTCGTCCAATCCCCCGCCGCCACCTCACGCCTTTCCAAGAAGCGCGGCGTGGACGGCCTCCTCGGCCACGTCATCTCGTCCTCGGTCTCCCCCGGGTTCCTCTACCTCCGATCGTGCCGGACCATCCAGAACGTGGTCCTCTACGTGAACGACGCGATCGTACACCTCGTCGCCGAGTATGCCCGGGCGGGTTTGGGCCCGATGGGCTCGTTGTGCCTGACCACGGCGAGGCTGAGAGAGGCCGCGGCCCTCGGATCGAGCCTGGTCTGCATCTCCGGGGGTTTCAGGCTGGTTCAAGAGCTATACACGCAGACGATCCCGACGTGGCTTCTCTCTCCGGGAAGAAGCGGCGGAGGAGGAGCCATGGAGGGCTACGCGGTGGCTTGCCTGGCCTTCCACTCGGGCTGCCTCATGTGGGGCCTACAGGAGAAGCTTCCCAAGTGCAAACAGATCAAGAGGCTGAGGATTCTCGGGGTCCACGTGAATTTCTTGGGGCAGATGTTGGAGGGGAAAGCGGTCGGGTCGAACACGGCCGCGTGGAAGGCGTACGTGTGTTGCTTTGTGGGTCAGATGGTGAAGTTCGCTCCCGGCTGGATCCCCGACCTCAGGCAGGAGACGCTGAGGGCCGTGGCGACTGGGCTCAAAGGGTGGCGAGAGTACGACCTCGCCCTCTCGCTCATCGAAAAGGGCGGGATCGAGGCTATGGGTCCCGCCGCCGAATTGGCCAACATCATTGGTGGCCGAGGTTTGAATCGATGATCTCTCTTATTTACAAAATGTTGTCGTTCTTTATGCTGTTGTTGATATAAGGTTGGGTTTAGACTTAAGTTAGGGTTTTTTTATTTTTATTTTTATTTGTGTATCTTCTATTACCGGAGTTTTTACTCCGAATAATACTTGATTTAAGTCGCTACCACAAGCCTTGATCGTATTTATACTTCAATGGTTTGTTTGTGTATCCGTTTATTTTCCTCAAGTAAGTACATTCTGTGTTTGGATCTGCTAGGAAATTTTGAAATATACCCATGTGATGAAGGATAGTGCTACGGCTCGAATACTGCTCGTGATTAATTGTTGGGTAGTTACTGAACACAAAATCTTTACCTGTGTTCTAAAGTAAAACATGTAAACCAGAAATCACTTTTAGGGATGCATTTTCCTTTGCCTTAGTCAGAGCCCGAGTTTTTGTTTTTGTTTTTGTTTTTTATTTTTGATAATACCAGTCTGAGCAAAATGTGTCTAAATTCGGAGCAATCAGTAACAGTAAAGGGACATTTGTATTATATACACGGATTCGTTGTGTTAAAAGTTCTATTTGGAGTATCTACAAACTGTTGTTTTACTGGAAAGAAAGAAAAAAAAAGCAACTGAGCATTGAGAAAGACATTATGAGAAAGAAAGCAAGACAGATGAATTTCATTCCTGTGGTGAGGATTTAGCCTTCCAAGGCTTGATTATCTGAAAAGAGCAGAGCAAACTTGCATCCACATTCATCAGAGCCCCTGCATTATTGAACTCTCCGCAGTAGTTTGGCGCCGAGAATATCGTCACCAATTGTCTGTCCGCAAAGAATTCGTACCCGTCTTCCACCACCTGCCATTTTCAGGTAAACGTTATAATCATCACAGACATCTATGATCTATCTGATTCCTTAGGAGTGTCTGCGATATAATATATGTATACGTATATGGTTTGAACATAGTGAGCCCGTGTATTTATGGAATGGTTAGCTCGATAGTAAGCATCCCAAAACATGTGGAGATGAATTCGAGTCAAATAAAAAAAATGCCTGTATTTGAAGTTTTGAGAAAATATGTACTTTAAAATAGTAAAACACAATAAAATGACTTCTATTGCTACTTCCAATTTAGACATGTTCTCACTCTTTCGAAATCTTAGTTGCCCAATTTCTGAATCTATGAACTATGTCTGAATTTTGTAGATACAACAATTTCAATGATTGTGCAATAATAAAAAAAAAAAAAAAAAAAAAAAAGTCGATTTGTTATGTTTTCATGGTAATCATGTCGATTTCAACACATAAATATATTTTACGGATCGAACCTGGTGGGCCCGGCAGACGAGGTCGAGGTGGTGTTTGTTGAGGAAGTCGGCGACCCTGTCTGGTCCAAAGGTGTAGGAGACGCCGCGGTCATTGTCGGCCCAACCTCTGATGTCTCTATCCGGGTCGGCCCACAGGAGATCGCACAAGAGGCCCTGATCGGGGACGTCGATGGGCCGCTCGATGGCCCGGATCTGATCGAGCGTGTGGAGGTCCGGGGAGAGGCCACCGTGCATGCAGAGGATCTTGCCGTCGATCAGGGCGGCCACGGGGAGGCAGTTGAAGCAGTCGGTGTAGAGCTTCCATAGTCGGACGCTGAACCTTCGCTTGCACTCGTCGTAGAAGCCGTAGATTCTGTTGATCGAAGCACACTCGTGGTTTCCCCGGAGGAGGAAGAAATTTTCAGGGTACTTCACTTTGTAAGCCAAGAGGAGGCAAATCGTCTCGATGCTTTGCTTTCCTCGGTCCACGTAGTCCCCGAGGAACACGTAGTTCGATTCCGGCGGGAAACCGCCGTATTCGAATACTCGTAGGAGGTCCGGAAATTGGCCGTGTATGTCTCCTTAAAATTTCGAGATGAGAACAAATTATGAGTTCAATTTCTGCTACTACTACGTGGAAATTCCACGTAGATAACTGCACATGATTCACCGATGTTTTCATTTCGTGGAAATGTCGACGAGAATTTCACACACACACACACACACACACACACACACATATATATATATATATATATATATATATATATATATAATATAAAAAAAAACTAAATTCCGATTTGAAAATTTCGTTCCAAGTTTGCAAAATTTTGCAGGTTTTCAGCAGCATGTCCATACAATTGCAATATTTGCAAAAAAAATTCCCATAATTTGAATTTTCAGTAACTTTTCATCGGATTCTTCACATTTTACCAAAAATCAGATTTTTTATTTTTTTATTTTTTTGTTTTAGTGATGAAAGGCTTTTGGTGGTCGGAGGGGGACCGCAAACCGGCTTACCGTCACAGCATTTTATTCCTTGCATTTTATGAATATATAATTGCCTTTGTTAAAAAAAAAAAAAAAAAAAAAAAAAAAAAAAAAAAAACACCATGTTCATAATTTTGCAATTATTTTGGAGACCCAAATGAAAATTGAATTAAAATGAAATATTCAAAATTTATTAATATTATGAGAATGGTGGTAAAGGAAATGTACCACATATGTTAATTGGAGCTTCTAGCTCAAGGAGATTAGGCTGGCTGAGGAAAACCTCTTTGGCTTTGGTACAAAGCTGTCGGATTTCTGGTTCTATAAGCTGGATTTTTTTGCCTCTGTTCTTCTTTCCTTGTAACAATCTTTCTATGAAACCATCCAATCCTTCCATGCCAAAAAACCACACCCCTAGAATATATGATATAAAACTTAATCACCTTTTTTTAAGGTGCAAAATTAGTGTCTTTATCGCCACTAATTTAGAAGGGCATGTAGTTTCCCCTATCTTGGATCAAAATGACACAAAAGATTATGATAAGATAGAGAAATTGGACACAGAAACACAAGAATTATGCAAGGCAATGGATGTAATTGAGGGAAAGACGATAGTGACTTGATTGACTTTTTGGGATTTTTGATAATTCCCCATCCAATAACCACTTCGGATTTGTTTTTATTTCAAAAAAAATTTGATGGCTACAAATTACAATGGTAACATTCAACAATATGCCAACTAAAATTCTAGAGGAATCACCAACCATAGGAATCTCCGAGTTTATTGGCCTTATGACGTGAAAACAGTTTTTGCTCTTCAACTCTTACCTTTTCCTCTCTGTTTTTAAAACGCCTTCGTTCCTCTTAGGCCATTTTACTTGTTATTATACATTATATAAATATATATATATATATATTTATATATATATATATATTATATATATATATATATTATATAAATAAAAGGGCTGCTAGGTTTTAGAGGCATACAATATCAAGGTCCATAGAAAATGACATATTATACTCAAGAATAATGCCTTCAATTTCTTTGGTCAGTATTTTTCCGGTGAAATCACAATGTTGGGTCAAATTTCAAGGTTCAAGATATTTGGGCAAAACAAAATTAATCAAGTCAAACCATATTGTAATAAGCTTTTTATTATCAATTTGTTCTCAACCTCAGTATTTTGATCAAACAGATCAAAAATCTCAACAAACATCGACTGTTACTATAGTCAATTATACTTGAAAGAAACTTTTCACACGGTTCGCTGTTGTATGATATTATTCGACAGCAAGGTAAAAATATCAGAGCACACAAACATCATACACAGTATTTAGTTCATCAATCACCAAGATGATGATGACAAGTGATTTCCGTAGCCACTCATTACCATTTAGGTCATATCCAAGAAGAATGTACTTGAAGATTTAGTCTTAGGCAGGCACTTCAGAACTGAGATTTGTCAAGGCTGTCGAAATAAGGATGATCTAAAGCGGCCTTGGCTGAGATTCTTTCCACCGGATCATACCTTAGCATTTTCTGCAACATTGAAACTAGTTTTCGTGAGAGTAGCTAAGAAAAATAAAAAATTTAAAACGTTGCTTCGCAAAAGCTCAGAATACTATAAGAAATCAGTGCCAGGTTTGGAAGTGTAAACTTAATTCCGTGACATGAAAAGAAGTTTTTTTAAACAACGCAAAGAAAATAATGCAGAGTCTTGAAGACAGTTGAGATGAGCAAAAAAAACTACCCAATGTTCTTCTAAATACCGATAGCAAAGCACTAGTTTCCACAATAAAAAGGACAAGTATCCAATCAAATAGAACAACCCATTATTTTCACATACAGATAGACCTCGTAGAGGAGTCGGATAGAAACTCATAACTACTCATTCCCGTTCTATCAGCTGGTTGTTAAAGTCATCATCAAATCAAGAACCGGGTTGAGTAAAAATTTCATTGAGCAAAGGAAAGAAAGGATACCGAGAGAAGGTCGACCCCGTCAGGGCCGAGGGTAGGAACGGCACGTGCCAAGTTCTGAGGCTCCCACTGCGGATACACATGCCAGTCCCTCAGCGCCGCCACTCCCGGCCACTGCTTTTCCGTCGGCGTTCCCAGAAGCCTACACAATATTCAAGGGTAAAATAGTCGGTAATTAATATCAAAAGCTTTTGAGACTGATATAACATTCTCAGCTAATGATCAAGCAAGCGAACACTAAACCCAAATGGTAAAAAAAAAAAAAAAAAAAAGCTCCATGATCGCTGTATCATTCAGCAAGGGTCTGTAAATCTGAACAATGACACATTCCACAAACAACCACCTCGTATTCTCCTAAGACATCCTCGACATACGATCAACCACATGACAATTTATATCTCAATGACCAACATCAGAATTAGCAAGTATCAGTAACTCTGAAGAGGGAAACTTCACACACACACACACACACACACACGCACAATAACTTCTCCCAATTAGAAAAATCCCAGAAAAATAATCAACACATAGTTAACATGAGAAAGCTTCCATTTTTAATTCATCAACAGCCATAAACCAAGCCAGGACTTTTTATATTGCTTTCTTGAGAAAAAAAAACTCACCTGAAGATGTGAAGCAACTGCTGAAACTCCGAGTCACCCGGGAACAAGGCCTGTCTTCTCACCATCTCCGCTGCGAACAAACAAACACACACTCAACAATTTATATATATTATAATAAATTATAATCCGAATGAGATCAGGATCAAGACTCACCAAAGATACACCCAACAGACCACATATCGACGCCAGTAGAGTAATGAGTAGAGCCAAGAAGAACCTCAGGAGCACGGTACCAAAGCGTAACAATCTCATGCGTGTAACTCTTCAACGGCACAGTAAAAGCCCTTCCAAGCCCTAGGTCCGCAATCTTCAGAATCCCTCGCTCCTTGTCAAGAAGCAAATTCTGGGGCTTCAGATCACGATGAAGAACGCCGTGGGAGTGACAATGAGCGACGCCCTTGCAGAGCTGGAAAAGAAAGCTCTGGACGAGCTCCGGCGAGAGCGGCCTCGGCGCCGCCGGGCCTTTCCGGTGGGAATCGATGAATTTCTTCAGATCGGTGTCCAGAAACTCGAAGACGAGGTAAAGGACGGGCTTTGAAGGTCCTTCTCCGGCGGCGGAGGAATCTTTCCCAGCGCGGCGGCGAGAGTCGGAGTGCTCGACGGAGAGTAGTCTGACGACGTAGAGAGAGTGGGAGAGCATTTGGAGGAGAGAGACTTCTCGGAGAGCCGTCGGAGGGACTCCTTCTTCGTCCATTTCGAGGCGAGTCTTCTTCAGAGCCACCACTTGGCCGGTGGTCTTGTCTCTTGCTTTGTAGACCTTGCCGTACGTTCCTTCGCCGACTTTCTCGATCTTCTCGTACTTCTCCATTGTTGATCGGTGAGAGAGAGAGAGAGAGAGGGAGAGAGAGAGAATGGGAACCCTAGAAAATGAGAGATCAGTGGAAAGAGAGGGTTTTGAAATGGGAATTAGGTGACCGTTTGGGAATTGGGGATTTGAAATTTGTAATGAGGGGGGAAATATTGCTAAAGTGTTTGGTAAAGAGTGTAAAACAATACGCGTCCGATTTTAAATATTTTTTAGTATATTTTTTTTGTTATATTAGTGTCCTTTATTTTTTTCCACTAAATATTCACATTTTTTGACAAAATAAATTATTAGGTGCGAAGTTTGAGGCATTTGGTGCGACGATTGTCGCACCGGATACTTATATTTGTTCTAGTGACTATTATCGATTAAAATTATAGATTAACTATTCAATCTATACTTAATCTCTTGTAACGTGGCACACATGTGTTACGTCTTGTCTTTAATTTTTTGCTATATTATTAATTATTAGATAGTTAATTTATAATATAGAAGTTTAAATAGACTATATATGCATGACTCTCTCTTTTATGTTTTGCATGTACGTGTTGGGGGAAAGGGATGATTGGAGACGGGCGATGGAGGATCTTTTAAATATTAGACACAGGTGGTGTTTTCTAGCGAAGATGAGTAGGGGAAAATCATATTGTGATTATCTGTTAGGTGATCTAATGGGCGAGGAATGAGAAAGTGTGAAATGCAAAACTATGGACACTATTTCTTTAGCTAGGACTTGTTTCTCATAGTGGGCTGATGCATATAACCAAAGAGATGGAGTTATTAGTTATGCTTATAGAATATTGAGTGGGGATAAAACTTGGAGAATGTTTTGTGGAAACATGGTGAAAGTAAATATTGATGCAACGATCGTTGAAGATGACAATATTTATGGCTTGGAGATCGTGGCTAGAGACGGCGGCGATGGTTCGGTGTTGGGAATCTAATCCAAGTTAGGAGTATGCTTCAAATCACCATCGATCCTAGAGAAAATGTGTTTATGAAACATTTTGCGAATAACCACTATCATATAGTGTAGTGTGTTACTTATTATTTTATCATGTTAATCAAATAAACTATTGTGGCGTAGGATTTTATCCTTTATATGAAAAAGAGAATTGAGTCTTGAATCTCGAATTTTTGGAACAATCGCGATGAGATCGCCCTACTAGCCCGAGCAAAGCCTAACCAGCTCGATCCAATGTGAAGAGTAGTGAACTCGATCCAACATCGCTGAGCTTGGGTTCGAACGCTTTAGTCCCCTAGTTTTGAGCTAGGGTCTAGTAAAAAAGGAGAGGAAACCCCAAAATACTAGACTCACTGAAACAAACATTACAACCCACTTCGTATAATTCAGCTAGAGGACGATACATTTCGTGACCTGGATTAAGAACATGAATTCTTTTGTGACATGTCCATACACAGAGCTCAAAAAACGTCATATAGACTATACATAGAGAGATAACCTTCATAAAAAAAAAATTGATCGTGATTTATAAAAGTTTGAAAACAATTGAAATTCCAAGTATCGGCCGATATACTATATTGAATTGAGAACTCATGGGAGTCTAATCGATCTCCACAACTTCTCCACAAATACGAAATCGTTTTCAGATTTATATATTTTGACTCTCAGCTTCGAAAAATCCACTGCAAAAATGGATGACTTCAGACTTATTTTGTCGAAAGGCTTAAACACGAACCATGAATTACGATTGGGTAGCAAGAGATACAACGTTGACTAAAATAAATATTCACCAATTGTATTTTATTTGAGTTAACTATTACTAGAATTAAATTTATAGTAAAAAAATCACATATATTTACAAAATTGTAAATAAAAACTCCCGATTATATTTTGATATAAATGCATCGTACAAGATTAAAACTGGATTTTTTTTTATTTAACAACCATGCATATATAAATTGGCTATCTTATTAAAATTCTTCAAATGCAATTTTTTTTATTATTTTTTTAGAGGAAAAAAAATTGGACTAAACACAAGTACTACTCATTCTTACCGATTTTTTTTTTTTAATCAGAAAGATAAAAATGTCTCCAAAGTTTTTAAATTAATTTTTTTTTTCAAAATTAGATATTTTTGGACATTTCTCAATATATTTTTTCCTCTAAATTAAAATATATTAATTATCCTGTTGTAACACGCGAGACATGCCGCTTGTTTTTATATAAAAGATGGTGTTGAATAGATTTCACAATATTTACACAAAAATTTATTGTAACTAGTCAAATTTGCTATTCTTATTGTGAGAATAGCCAAAGTTTTATTTTATTAAGCAAATAGCCCATATTTTTTGCTCAGACCATAATGCCCTCGCTTCCTTCACGAATCGGTTAATTAATTAACGTATTGGAGTGAGTTAGGTTAATTAATTAACTGATTCGTGAAGGACTTGAAATTCACAAAAAATTTACAAAAACTAAGAACTTAAGTCTATTGATATTCAAAAACATTCAATTATTTAGTAAATTAACTGTATCCACAAAAAAATCAGAACCTAAGCTAATATTCAACCAATAAGCTAATTAATTAACTTAACTCAACGATCAGTTAATTAAATTAACTGGTTCGCGAATTTATATTGAATCAACAAAATCGGCGAATCCTCTTCTTCTTCTCCACCACCAGCGAACCCGAGCCACAAAAACAGAAAACCCTAGAAAACCTCTAATCATCGTCGGACAATATGTCGGAGGCTTGATCGCTGCGTGAAACGCGAGGCGGTGGAGGCGAAAAATCTACCGGCATCGTCGTTTTAGTCGGTGGAGGCGACGAGTCGACCGTCACCGTTGTTTGCGGCGACGGAGGCGACAGAATCTTCTGAGTCGCGTTCGACGTGGCCGGCGCCTCCGGCGGAGCCTCCGGAGGCTGCGGAGACGTGTCGTTCGCCGGCGGAGAGATAGTCGGAGAAGTAAATGACATCGTGAGAGAGAGAGAGAGTGAAATTGGGTTGGGTGAGTGAGATTTTTAAGGTAATTTAGGTAGTGTACAAAATATGAGTTATTCCAATAAATATAATTTTTAAATATGTAAACCAAGTAAGTGTAATCATTTAATAGCCCATATTTACATTACATACTTAACTTTTTATAAAGTAAGTGTAATCATTTAAGTGTAAACCAAGTAAGTGTAATCATTAATAATAAAAAAAAAAAAAGTGATTGGGTTAGTTAGCAAAATAGCCCATATTTACATTACATACTTAATTTTTTTTTTTTTTTTTATGAAATTATATTATATAGTTTTTTTTTTTTGAGAAAATATTATATAGTTTTGATGACTGTTAAAGTACGATTTACCAATTTTCGGATTGAACTATTTTCTCTTTTCTTTTTTTTTTTTAACCTAATTTTTAAATATAATTCTTAAATATGTAAACCAAGTAAGTGTAAGTGATAATACCTGTACGATTAGAAAACCCTCTTGCCGTCGCTCCCAATTGCTCGCCTTCTCTCACCGTCTCATCGCCACGATCACGACCACCACCAGGTGATGTTCAAACTCTTAGTTTCAGTTTTTTTATTTTATTTTATTGATAAGTATTGCTTGAATTCCCTATTTCATTGCGAAAATATATAATTGATTTGTTTTTAGCTTATGTAATTTGAAATCGTCTAAAATTCAAATTCCGTTTTGTGGCAAAGTCTAATCAAGATATACCAGGTAGAGCAGTCCCTGATTTTAGGGCTTAGATGATGGTTCTTGTTCGTGTATTTGGATTTTGGGGGATTTGTCCTGGGTTTTGACTTGGAAGCTTAGGGTTGCGTTTTCCTTAGTTGAAACAGAATAAAAGTAAATGAAAAAGAAAAAAAAATTCTTTATAACAAGTCCACCAAATATGCAAAGTGGTGTTCAAGCAAGGTTATTTTCAAGACCTAAAACGTACGTTACTGAGGCGTTTTCTGGGCGTTTTACCGTTTCCACGCCTCAGTGTTTTTTAAAACCTTGCATAGAGCTAATCCTTTTATGTTAACTATTTGAATTTGAGGAATCAGATATGCTGTTTGATTGCTCATGTTGATTTGCGTGTCCTTGTCTCAGGCTGGTTTGTTGTTTTTCAAATTTGTATATAACGTTACTTGACAATTCAATGTGTTTAAACATCTCACTAGCAACTAAGAACATTAATTAATCTGGAAATAAGAATTATTGAGCCCTCCCCAGCCGCAAGGGTCTTTAGTTGGAAGTCCGGGCCGAGTCGTGAGACCCAATGATGTTACTTTTAGTAAAAATAAGAGAGGCATAGAAACTATAAGCAAACGAGGAAAAACAAAGTGGTCTAGTATTTTTTATTCGGACACAATCATGTTAGAAGATACATTTTTCTAAAGAACCTAGTATTCATGGGTCACTTGAGAGATGTTTTCTCTGTAAGCCTTGAATATCGGCCAAAGTAAGTTTTAAGTCATGAATCATAAAATGGAAACCATCTTTTTTTGCTGTGCCTTAAGTGGTGAAGCCACAGTAAGTTGTAAATGGATTGGAGAGCAATTTCTTTTGAGATAAGTGAATCTTAGATGAGTATTCTTATGTCTTTAACTTTCAAGTAACCAAAACAAGGTTTATAAGATAAATATTTTATTCGAAATAAAAGTTCAGAATTTTTTGTATATTAGGATGGTTATGCTCGTAATTTCCCTAATTTCTTAACTGGAGATCGGTTTTGTCATGCTCGCTTGCATTTTCTGTGGTACTGTTCTTGTATTCGTAAATGGTCGCATAAATTTTCTTGGTTGTGATTTTCGGATATCTTTATCCTATTTTGTTTAAGGGTTTTCTGGTCGCAAATTAAAAGTGTATGGTTGTTGTTGGGGATTCTTTTATTACTCGTTCCCTTTGTCATTTGTTTACCTATATTTTCTCATTTTATTTTTCTTCATTCAATGTGTGTGCATTTCACTGGCAGTTGCTCAAATCTAGATTGACCGGCGGCAGGCTTTGATTCCGAGCCCAAAGCTTCTTCTACCTCGATTTGATTCCTTTCTCAGGTCTCGAATCCAACAACATTATTCAACCGTCGAAAAAATGGCCTCTGTAGCTATGGAAGTCGAAGCAAACCCGCCGAAAACACTGCCCCCGAAGCCAGTGTTTGAGGCCTTGAAGGCCCACGAGATGTCGGACGGCCGACCCCAATTCCGGCGAGTCCGAGTCCCAGCCCACCGGAAAAAACCCCTCGAGAAGGCGTGGATGGAGGTCTACACACCCGTGTACGACCACATGAAGATCGACATCCGAATGAACCTCAAACACTGCCGGGTCGAGCTCAAGACCCGAAACGACACCCCCGACGTCGCAAACCTCCAGAAATGTGCGGATTTCGTCAACGCTGTGACTCTCGGCTTCGAGCCCATCGACGCGGTGGCTCTTCTCCGGCTCGACGAGCTCTACGTCGAGTCGTTCGAGATCAAGGACGTGAAGACTCTGAAGGGAGAGCATCAGTCCCGGGCTATCGGGAGGCTCTCGGGAAAAGGCGGGAAGACAAAGTTTGCGATCGAGAACGCGACGAAGACGAGGATCGTGATTGCCGACACCAAGATTCACATTTTGGGGTCTTTCAAGCACATCAAGGTCGCCAGGGATTCGCTCTGCAACTTGATTATGGGCTCGCCTGCTGGCAAGGTTTACTCGAAGCTCAGAGCAGTTTCCGCTAGACTCGACGAAAGCTTTTGAGTTGGTTTTGTTTTCCTGTTTGTTTAAGTTATTTGTTGGGATTGTGAGATTAATAGAGTGACTGCTCATCTTGGTCGGTGAGTTTTTGGTAATGAAATATTTGGAATAGTAGTTCTCTTTTACTTTGTCTGTCTTTGAGTTGTTCAAGGGATATCAAGAGAATCTGCTGAAGATTAGATGTGTAACTTTTTTTTTGTTCAAATTCGACTGTCCAATTTGAATTAGAGTAGCCTTTAGTCCAATTGTAAATGAGAAATTTCATTTTAATTTCATTTTATAGACCTACAAGTTAACAAAATATCGGGATTAGACCTCACACTTTAAAAATATCTAAAAATGTACTTTTGTCACAATTTCGGACACAAATACCCTTTTGAATAAATACACTAATTTCACTTTCTCTTTCTATCTTTTTAATCCCTATTTCGGTCTTTCATGCTCGATTCCGACGAGATATAACTAAATTCAATGAGATAGAAGGGAATCCGACGAGCTATGATAACATAAAATGATAAAATTTTACGTGAATTTAACTTTTTTCGCGTAAAATGTCCAAAAAGTATGAATTTTATCGTATAACATCGTACATTATCGTACGACATCGTACGTTATCGTACGTTATAATTAGAATGTACATTATAATGTGTGAATTTTATCGTACATTATAATTATAATGTATCGTATCTCATCGTACAGCATCGTACGACATCGTACGTTATAATTATAATGTACATTATAATGTGTGAATTTTATTGTACATTATAATTATAATGTATCGTATCTCATCGTACGGCATCGTACAACATCGTACAGCATCGTACGATATCGTACGTTATAATTATAATGTACATTATAATTTGTATGAATTTTATCGTACATTATAATTTGTATGAATTTTATCGTACATTATAATTATAATGTATCGTATCTCATCGTACGACATCGTACGGCATCGATAATGTACGAAGTTATACGATAAAATTCATATTTTATGGACATTTTAAGCGGAAAAAGTCAAATTCACGTGAAATTTTGTCATTCTATGTTATCATAGCTCGTCGGATTCCTTCATATCTCATTGAATTTAGTTATATCTCGTCGGAATCGAGCGTGAAAGATCGAATGAAGGATTGAGAAGATATCTCAAGTGAAATGAGTGTATTTGTTCAAAAAGGTATTTATGTCCGAAATTGGGACAAAAGTCTATTTTTAGATATTTTCAAAGTGTGAGGTCTAATCCCGATATTTTATGAACTTCTAGGTCTATAAAATGAAATTTTTGTTTATCTTTTGGGAGGCTTTCTCTTGGGTTTTAGTCGGGGGGGGGGGGGGGGGGGTTGAGAAATTTAGCTCAGTGCATTTATAAAATGTTGATTTTAACTCTATACCCTCTTCTCATTTTAGTTTTCTTTTTCATTTATTTTTTCAGCCCAAACCATCAAAATTACTTATATATCCTAACCTTATTTTTTTTAATTAAAAAAAATAGAAAACTTGAAATCTGAGAACCCATTCCCGCGTCTGTTCTCTCACCCAAGAGACCTAGCAGCAGTCACTCCAGCAGCCAGCAGAGAATCGAGAACCCCAGAGAATCCGACCTAGCACAACAAAGGAACAAGAGAGAAGAGAGACCACCCGACCAGCGGGAGAGAAAAAAACTTTCGGCCAAGAGAGAGAGAAAGAGAAACGTGGGCTGAGTGAGAGGCAGAGCGAGAGTGAGCAGAGAGAGAGACACCAGCGGCACGGAGGACAAGGGCGGCGAGGTACAGTCACTCGAAATGTTTAATTCTTGTTCGAATTCAGAGCATTAATTGTTGGTTTTCTTTGTGCTTTGATTTGAAGATTTGAAGGTTAATTTTGTCTTGAATTTTTTAGTTTGAAACTCGTCGGAGTTGAAGAGTGGAAGAAGGTGAATTTCGTTGGAGTTGCAAAGGTAGATGATTCCGTGATTTCCCATCTTTTCTGCTCGAATTTTGATAGAAGAAATCTAGGGTTACTCTTTGTATTGTGTTGGGTCAGAACTTTTGTGGTAATTTCTGAGCTTCCAGATTTCTTAGGATTCTGATTTTTCTTTTGCTTGGATTTTGGTATTGAAACTATGGGTGCGAGTATTGGTGTTTGGCTGATTTGATTCTTGATTTTCTCTCATTCTTTCTTTGCGTCCCCAATTGATGATGATTTTGTTTGAGGATTAACAAATTGCCAGTTACATTAGTCAAATAAGCAATATCATTGTAAAGCCTTTTCACTCAAATGAGTTTTGCTGTCAATGATAGAAGAAAGCAAACATCAACATTGTGGCTAATTTTTTTTTGGAAGTCATATAGATGGATTTTACTTTGAAATTGAAAGGAAACTTTTGACGTCGGTGTTGTATGTTTGTTGGGTGTTTTTTTTTCTGAACTCTGTGGTTAAGCTGTTGAATGAGAAAAGTACATATTTTGAAGAATTTTGAATGAAGTCACCGGTGAGTTTTAAGTGGTTGTGTATTGGTTTTATATTTAGGTACCCAATGAGTTCGAGTTTTCGCCAATCCATTATAGAAGCGGAAAAACAACAAGAAGAAAATGAAGATAATCACGAAGAGTCCACGGACGAAGAGAGTGTGGAGTACACGTACGAAGAAGATAACGGAAATGATGATGGTTCGAATGCATAAGAGGAAGAAGAACATGAAACTGACGACGATGAAGAGTCGTCAAATGATCGGATCATTCAGGTAAAAACACTTAATTTATTGCAATAAAATGCTACTCTACTGCTCAGTAGAGCAGATTCTGCTCCAGTCTACAGCTCAGTAGAGTACTCTACTGAATTGTAGAGTAAACAATATTAATAGAATTATAGTTTTTATTCTATCCGACTAGAGCAAAATTAAGAAAAATAATAATTATAACTTGTTTGCTACTGTTCTTACGTTTTTTCAGATCAAAGATTTAGAACCATTGAAGCCAGTTCTTAAAGAGGACGATTATTTTCCGATGAAGATCACCATAAGAAGTAATTTTGAAGAGTATTGCAAACTTATCAAGAAAGGTTTGATCAGGAATGAGTTTGAGATTCTCAAGAAGACGCAATTCGGCCATCTTCTCGCTTTTCCTAAACAATACCAACACTCGAGTCAAATGATGTGGTACTTTGTTCTTCGTCAGATTCAGACAAAGAAGAAAAAGGAAATGTGGATGATGGTTAATTCAACACCAATGAGATTTTCAATGGAAGACTATCAAATGATTACGGGGCTCAATTTCACTCATGTTTCAGATAGAGAGAAAATCAAAGATGAAGCATCTCAGAATGTACACCTCGCGACCGAGTTTTTTGGTAGGAAAAAAATCAACATTGATAATTTGGTGTGTGAACTCGAGAAAAAACCCGCGAGAACCAAGAAAATTAACTACGACAAGGTTAAAACCGCTCTTCTTTTATTTTTGACTGGTGTCTTATTCGGGTATGAGAAAAAGACTCTGATTGAAGATTGGATCGTTGGGCTAGTTGATGATATTGAAGTGTTCGATCGATTCGATTGGGGTGTTGAATCGTACAAGTGCACATTGGCGGCTCTTAGGAAGGACGTAAAGGCTAAACTAGAAGAACACTCAAAAAATAAGGAGAAGACATATACGTTTTTAGGATTCGTGCATGCTTTTCAGGTATGATTTTCATGTTCTATCAATATTAATAGTGGTCTAATGGCCAGTAGAGCCGCATTTAATTGATCTACTTACCAGTAGATCAGCTCTAATGGCCACAATTAGTTGATCTACTGACCAGTAGAGCTGATCTACTGGTCAGTAGATCAATTAATCATGGTTCTACTGACCATTAGAGCTGATCTACTGGTCAGTAGAGTAATATGAATTATTTTGAATGTTGTATTAAAATACACTTTTTTTTTTGTAGATATGGATATACGAGATGGTACCTGCAATAGCAAAAGAATACGCTGAAATGATTAGTGAAAGTACGTATCCACGCATTTTACGATGGAAAACTAAGATGTGGAATAAACGAAACTCTCCTAAGTTGAGCGATATTTCCAACACTATTGCAAAAGAAGAGGTAAGTTCATATAATAATGTTCATATAATATGATTAATTAAAAATATTTTAAACCGTAAAATATTTATGATTTTTATCTTATATACAATGTAGATCATACAAGGTTTGTTGCTTCCAACGAGAAAAGAGAAGAAGATATTACGTGGATCCACTAAATTGTTGGACGAAGATGACGAAGTTCTTGATTCTTTGGTGCTAAAATTCCGCTCGGGTGCATTAGTACAAAGAAATATGAACGATGTGCCTCCCGTTCACATTGTTACTCCTCCACTAGATGTGCCTCCCGTGCCACCACCAATACCGCAAACGAGTACGTCTCCGCCACCTCTTCATATGAACGATGGTACGTCTCCGCCGATCGTAACATCTACTCCTTTTCATGTGAACGATGTCTCGGGTGTGCTCTTTAGTCAATTAAAAAGTTATTTTGACGAAAAGTTTAGTGACTTAAAGAGTCATTTTGATGAAAGCTTGAGTCAATTGAAAAGCACACTTATTCACGAGATTCGATCCACGGAGTCTCGTAGTTGCGAATTTCAAGACCGTGACCGCAACTTCACAAGAAATGAAACATTTGGGGATGAATATCATGATCATGAAGATCGCGGAGAGTATTACTTGACACCACCACGAGTTGTCGAGGAAGAGGAAACAAATACTCACGACGTCGGTGGGCGGCCATTTAGAAACAAAAAGCGTTCCTTGTATGTGCGAACTCCATATACGAGAAATATGAAGTTTCGTCGAAATCATGGCCTCGAGTTTGCTCCTTTACGTGAGGTATCGCATAGCAAGAATGCTTTGTTCGAGGAATTCATGAGAAAGTCGTATAGTGGAATTCCGATTGAGTGCGGTATAACGAGTCATAACAAAGAATTCTTCGAAGGCATCATTAAGGACTGTGCATGGTTTTCGAGCGAGGTATGTATTTAGATTTTTTAATTTTTTTTTTTTTGTATTTAGATATCTATTGACCACAATTAGTTGATCTACTGACCAGTAGAGCTGATCTACTGGTCAGTAGATCAATTAATCATGGCTCTACTGATCATTAGAGCTGATCTACTGGTCAGCAGAGTAATATGAATTATTTTGAATGTTGTATTAAAATACACTCTTTTTTTTGTATTTAGATATCTATTTTAGTTGATAATTCATAACTTTTTCTCTCTCTTTATTATGAAGCAAATCGATGAAGCAATGTACGGTTTACGGAAGCGGAAAAATAAGTTCAATGAGATCTTTGATCAAGATGTTGTATTTTTGGACGTCAATTTTACACAACTACTCATATTTTCCATGACGGACAAAGGTCAAGATGTGAATTACAAATGTGATGAAGGTTTGCAATCTTATTGGGTAGGTCAAACACCTAAATTAGGTAAATCTTGGAAACACATGAAAGCATTATACACCATTCATCTTGTGAATGGTAATCATTGGGTGGGGGCTAAAGTAGATTTACAAATATGTGAGATATTTGTTTTTGATTGCAACATGAAATTGTGTGATGAATTTGATGTTCGAGCTTATATGGAACCGCTTTGCGAAAAATTAAGAAGTCCATGGCCGTGTAAGCGGGTGAAAGATTTGCCACAAAATAAGAAGTAAGTGTGTAGATGCTATTTACAATGTCTATTTGTTAGGTAATCAACTTTGTGTTATTCTTTTAACTTTTGTTTTTTTTGGTAAACAGGGGAACGGATTGTGGAATATATGCAATCAAATATATCGAGTTTGATTCCGCCGGAGTAGGCTTTGAAGATATAAACGATGTTAACGTTCCACTCTTTAAGAAGAAGATGGCCGTTGATATTTTTGAAGGCAATTGGGAACCTTGACTTATATTCAATATATGTACTAGTTAAGTATATTATGTGTCTTGATACTTATTGTTTTTAGAAATTAATATGATGAACAAGTCCTTGAGAACGTTTTTATAGAAATGTAAGGTTCTACCGAGCATTAGAGCTACTCTATTGGTCAGTAGATCAATATTACTAGTGGTTCTACCGAGCATTAGAGCTACTCTACTAGTCAGTAGATCAATATTACTAGTCACTCTACCGAGCATTCTAAATCTTTGATCTGAAAAAACATAAGAACAGTAGAGTAGTAATATTGGTAGATCAAAAGATTTAGAATGCTCGGTAGAGTGACTAGTAATATTGATCTACTGACTAGTAGAGTAGCTCTAATGCTCGGTAGAACCACTAGTAATATTGATCTACTGACCAGTAGAGTAGCTCTAATGCTCAGTAGAACCACTAAAACTACTGACCAGTAGAGTAACTCTACCGCTCAGTATAACCTTGCATTTCTATAAAAACGTTCTCAAGGACTTGTTCATCATATTAATTTCTAAAAACAATAAGTATCAAGACACATAATATACTTAACTAGTACATATATTGAATATAAGTCAAGGTTCCCAATTGCCTTCAAAAATATCAACGGCCATCTTCTTCTTAAAGAGTGGAACGTTAACATCGTTTATATCTTCAAAGCCTACTCCGGCGGAATCAAACTCGATATATTTGATTGCATATATTCCACAATCCGTTCCCCTGTTTACCAAAAAAAACAAAAGTTAAAAGAATAACACAAAGTTGATTACCTAACAAATAGACATTGTAAATAGCATCTACACACTTACTTCTTATTTTGTGGCAAATCTTTCACCCGCTTACACGGCCATGGACTTCTTAATTTTTCGCAAAGCGGTTCCATATAAGCTCGAACATCAAATTCATCACACAATTTCATGTTGCAATCAAAAACAAATATCTCACATATTTGTAAATCTACTTTAGCCCCCACCCAATGATTACCATTCACAAGATGAATGGTGTATAATGCTTTCATGTGTTTCCAAGATTTACCTAATTTAGGTGTTTGACCTACCCAATAAGATTGCAAACCTTCATCACATTTGTAATTCACATCTTGACCTTTGTCCGTCATGGCAAATATGAGTAGTTGTGTAAAATTGACGTCCAAAAATACAACATCTTGATCAAAGATCTCATTGAACTTATTTTTCCGCTTCCGTAAACCGTACATTGCTTCATCGATTTGCTTCATAATAAAGAGAGAGAAAAAGTTATGAATTATCAACTAAAATAGATATCTAAATACAAAAAAAAGAGTGTATTTTAATACAACATTCAAAATAATTCATATTACTCTGCTGACCAGTAGATCAGCTCTAATGATCAGTAGAGCCATGATTAATTGATCTACTGACCAGTAGATCAGCTCTACTGGTCAGTAGATCAACTAATTGTGGTCAATAGATATCTAAATACAAAAAAAAAAAAATTAAAAAATCTAAATACATACCTCGCTCGAAAACCATGCACAGTCCTTAATGATGCCTTCGAAGAATTCTTTGTTATGACTCGTTATACCGCACTCAATCGGAATTCCACTATACGACTTTCTCATGAATTCCTCGAACAAAGCATTCTTGCTATGCGATACCTCACGTAAAGGAGCAAACTCGAGGCCATGATTTCGACGAAACTTCATATTTCTCGTATATGGAGTTCGCACATACAAGGAACGCTTTTTGTTTCTAAATGGCCGCCCACCGACGTCGTGAGTATTTGTTTCCTCTTCCTCGACAACTCGTGGTGGTGTCAAGTAATACTCTCCGCGATCTTCATGATCATGATATTCATCCCCAAATGTTTCATTTCTTGTGAAGTTGCGGTCACGGTCTTGAAATTCGCAACTACGAGACTCCGTGGATCGAATCTCGTGAATAAGTGTGCTTTTCAATTGACTCAAGCTTTCATCAAAATGACTCTTTAAGTCACTAAACTTTTCGTCAAAATAACTTTTTAATTGACTAAAGAGCACACCCGAGACATCGTTCACATGAAAAGGAGTAGATGTTACGATCGGCGGAGACGTACCATCGTTCATATGAAGAGGTGGCGGAGACGTACTCGTTTGCGGTATTGGTGGTGGCACGGGAGGCACATCAAGTGGAGGAGTAACAATGTGAACGGGAGGCACATCGTTCATATTTCTTTGTACTAATGCACCTGAGCGGAATTTTAGCACCAAAGAATCAAGAACTTCGTCATCTTCGTCCAACAATTTAGTGGATCCACGTAATATCTTCTTCTCTTTTCTCGTTGGAAGCAACAAACCTTGTATGATCTACATTGTATATAAGATAAAAATCATAAATATTTTACGGTTTAAAATATTTTTAATTAATCATATTATATGAACATTATTATATGAACTTACCTCTTCTTTTGCAATAGTGTTGGAAATATCGCTCAACTTAGGAGAGTTTCGTTTATTCCACATCTTAGTTTTCCATCGTAAAATGCGTGGATACGTACTTTCACTAATCATTTCAGCGTATTCTTTTGCTATTGCAGGTACCATCTCGTATATCCATATCTACAAAAAAAAAAGTGTATTTTAATACAACATTCAAAATAATTCATATTACTCTACTGACCAGTAGATCAGCTCTAATGGTCAGTAGAACCATGATTAATTGATCTACTGACCAGTAGATCAGCTCTACTGGTCAGTAGATCAACTAATTGTGGCCATTAGAGCTGATCTACTGGTAAGTAGATCAATTAAATGCGGCTCTACTGGCCATTAGACCACTATTAATATTGATAGAACATGAAAATCATACCTGAAAAGCATGCACGAATCCTAAAAACGTATATGTCTTCTCCTTATTTTTTGAGTGTTCTTCTAGTTTAGCCTTTACGTCCTTCCTAAGAGCCGCCAATGTGCACTTGTACGATTCAACACCCCAATCGAATCGATCGAACACTTCAATATCATCAACTAGCCCAACGATCCAATCTTCAATCAGAGTCTTTTTCTCATACCCGAATAAGACACCAGTCAAAAATAAAAGAAGAGCGGTTTTAACCTTGTCGTAGTTAATTTTCTTGGTTCTCGCGGGTTTTTTCTCGAGTTCACACACCAAATTATCAATGTTGATTTTTTTCCTACCAAAAAACTCGGTCGCGAGGTGTACATTCTGAGATGCTTCATCTTTGATTTTCTCTCTATCTGAAACATGAGTGAAATTGAGCCCCGTAATCATTTGATAGTCTTCCATTGAAAATCTCATTGGTGTTGAATTAACCATCATCCACATTTCCTTTTTCTTCTTTGTCTGAATCTGACGAAGAACAAAGTACCACATCATTTGACTCGAGTGTTGGTATTGTTTAGGAAAAGCGAGAAGATGGCCGAATTGCGTCTTCTTGAGAATCTCAAACTCATTCCTGATCAAACCTTTCTTGATAAGTTTGCAATACTCTTCAAAATTACTTCTTATGGTGATCTTCATCGGAAAATAATCGTCCTCTTTAAGAACTGGCTTCAATGGTTCTAAATCTTTGATCTGAAAAAACGTAAGAACAGTAGCAAACAAGTTATAATTATTATTTTTCTTAATTTTGCTCTAGTCGGATAGAATAAAAACTATAATTCTATTAATATTGTTTACTCTACAATTCAGTAGAGTACTCTACTGAGCTGTAGACTGGAGCAGAATCTGCTCTACTGAGCAGTAGAGTAGCATTTTATTGCAATAAATTAAGTGTTTTTACCTGAATGATCCGATCATTTGACGACTCTTCATCGTCGTCAGTTTCATGTTCTTCTTCCTCTTATGCATTCGAACCATCATCATTTCCGTTATCTTCTTCGTACGTGTACTCCACACTCTCTTCGTCCGTGGACTCTTCGTGATTATCTTCATTTTCTTCTTGTTGTTTTTCCGCTTCTATAATGGATTGGCGAAAACTCGAACTCATTGGGTACCTAAATATAAAACCAATACACAACCACTTAAAACTCACCGGTGACTTCATTCAAAATTCTTCAAAATATGTACTTTTCTCATTCAACAGCTTAACCACAGAGTTCAGAAAAAAAAACACCCAACAAACATACAACACCGACGTCAAAAGTTTCCGTTCAATTTCAAAGTAAAATCCATCTATATGACTTCCAAAAAAAAATTAGCCACAATGTTGATGTTTGCTTTCTTCTATCATTGACAGCAAAAATCATTTGAGTGAAAAGGCTTTACAATGATATTGCTTATTTGACTAATGTAACTGGCAATTTGTTAATCCTCAAACAAAATCATCATCAATTGGGGACGCAAAGAAAGAATGAGAGAAAATCAAGAATCAAATCAGCCAAACACCAATACTCGCACCCATAGTTTCAATACCAAAATCCAAGCAAAAGAAAAATCAGAATCCTAAGAAATCTGGAAGCTCAGAAATTACCACAAAAGTTCTGACCCAACACAATACAAAGAGTAACCCTAGATTTCTTCTATCAAAATTCGAGCAGAAAAGATGGGAAATCACGGAATCATCTACCTTTGCAACTCCAACGAAATTCACCTTCTTCCACTCTTCAACTCCGACGAGTTTCAAACTAAAAAATTCAAGACAAAATTAACCTTCAAATCTTCAAATCAAAGCACAAAGAAAACCAACAATTAATGCTCTGAATTCGAACAAGAATTAAACATTTCGAGTGACTGTACCTCGCCGCCCTTGTCCTCCGTGCCGCTGGTGTCTCTCTCTCTGCTCACTCTCGCTCTGCCTCTCACTCAGCCCACGTTTCTCTTTCTCTCTCTCTTGGCCGAAAGTTTTTTTCTCTCCCGCTGGTCGGGTGGTCTCTCTTCTCTCTTGTTCCTTTGTTGTGCTAGGTCGGATTCTCTGGGGTTCTCGATTCTCTGCTGGCTGCTGGAGTGACTGCTGCTAGGTCTCTTGGGTGAGAGAACAGACGCGGGAATGGGTTCTCAGATTTCAAGTTTTTTATTTTTTTTAATTTAAAAAAAATAAGGTTAGGATATATAAGTAATTTAGATGGTTTGGGCTGAAAAAATAAATGAAAAAGAAAACTAAAATGAGAAGAGGGTATAGAGTTAAAATCAACTTTTTATAAATGCTGAGCTAAATTTCTCGTTCAAAAGAGATGGGTATAGAGTATAGACAAAACGAGCATTGTTTAGACAAGACAGATGAGCGAGAAGACTTTGGGGTACGCGAAATCTGATAGTGACATGGGTGCAACGGGAGTTTTTTCAGAGGTGGGATCATCGATGCAGAGCTACGTCCAATCAGAGAGGATACGAGATTTCGGGTATACTCTATCCCAGAAGAAACTTGGCGAGGATTTGCAGAGATGTCTAATTCTGGAAAGGAGGATAAGCAAAATGGGCAAAGACAAGAGGGTCTAGGGCTGGTTTTGGGTGGTGGGCCTGGGAAAGATACGGCCCATGTTGAGATAAGCCTATAAAGTAAGTGGGAAGTGGGAAAATGGGCTGATTTTGAGATTGGGCTTCAATTTTTTGATGTGGTAAACAACAAGCCTAAAGTCAATCAACTCAGCCCGAATTCCAATTTAAAGAGGAAAATTGTGGACATGGGTGATGACATGGAAATAGAAGGACCAGGGGTGGCTAAAAGGGCTTTGAGTATTAATGTCCTCAATGACAAGGATAGCGATTCTGGGAGGGAAATTTTGGGAGGTGATCTCCCAGCTGCCTTTGCCTCGGGTCACAAGAGCGAGGGTGGTGGTGCCAAACTCTCTTTGAGGAAAATTCTCAAAGCCAAACGAAATGAAGGGAATAAAAAAAACATCATGGTCCTTATGAAGAAAGAAGAAGGCCACAAGAAAATCACTATGGAGATACTAATGGGGAGTGAAAGCTCAACAACAAATGCAACAAGCTTCATGACCGAGGAGGCGGGCCATCCCAAACCCCCCACCCCCAATGTTAGTCATCTCGTGGAATTGTCGGGGTCTCAACCGAGACACGGCAGTGCGGGCCCTCCGGAGGCTCGTGAGAAGGAACAATCCGAAATTTTTATTTTTAATGGAAACTAAGATGTGCTATGGTAGAATGCAAAGTTTATGTTACAGGTTTGGTTTTTGGGGATGGGAAGGGGTTTCGGCTAACGGTTTGGCCGGCGGTTGTTGCCTTTGGTGGAGGAGAGGGATGCATGTGGATATTTTGAAAATGACTAAGAATATGATTTGGTCGGTTATTCGCGTCGGGCCGTGCCAAGAGTCTTGGGACTTCTTCGGGATTTACGGGCCGCCTTATGAAAGTGAGAGGCAAGCCTTTTGGGATTCCACTTATGACTCTATTTCTACAATGGACCGGCCGTGGGTGGTTATGGGGGATCTTAATGTTATTCTTGATGCTAGCGAAAAACAAGGAGGTAATAAGGTTACGTGGGCTAAGGAGAAGTACTTGAGAAATTTCCTTCAAAGATCCGGGGGCATTGATATTAGCGCTAGAGGTGGTCTCTTTACTTGGACGAATGGTAGAGGTGCCGACCATCATATAAAAGAAGGATTAGATCGCGTGATTGCTAGCCCGGATTGGCTAGTTCGTTTTCGCATGGCGGGTGCTAGAGTACTTCCGGCCGGGGGCTCGGACCAGAACCCTCTTTTCTTGGATTTGTATTTGGAGGACAACAAGGGTAAGAAGCCTTTCCGTTTCTATGAAGCTTGGGCCGATGACCCTAGTTGCCGGAAAATCATTGATAGTTATTGGTGCCAACTGAAGCTTGGGCCAATAAATGGAGGTTTTGGTTTGAAAAGCTAAGGTATTGGTAAAAATTTCAAAGATGGCAAGCCATTAAGTGGGGTTCTACGAAGGCTAGTATTAGAGAGAGAGAGAAGAAGAGCTTCTGAACATCCAAAATGCAGTGGCTTCCTCTATTAACATTAGTCGAGAAGATGTTATTGTTAGGGAGCTTGCCGATCTTCACTTGAAAGAGGAAAAAGTTTGGCGTCAAAAATCTAGAGAATGTTGGCTCAAGGATGGAGATTCGAATTATAGATTCTTTCATACCGCGACGACCATACGCCGCAAGCGGAATTACATTGGTAGGATGAAGGGAGACGATGGGGCTCTCTTGAACTCTAGGGAAAAAAATGGAGATTACTTAAAAGGGTTATTAAGCTATATAGCCATATATGCTATAGTGTTTTGTAATATAGCATACGTTTTGTTAATATCCTGTAAATAGCCAGGGCACCTTATTTACGGGATAGAAAAAGACTCTTATAACCCAACCAATTCCCGCCAATTTTTTAGCCCGTTAGTTAAAAAGGAAATCAAATTTTTGGCCATAACTGCAATCACGTTTGAAACTTCCTAATTGGTTTCAATATTTGATTCAAATTTTAAAAAAATAACTGCTTAATTTGAAACACTTGGCCGAAATTAATAAAGGGCAAACATGTAAAAAATAAGCAGTTAATAGGATGTCACGTATGCAACTTGGTTATTTACAAAGAATTTACAAAATGTTGGCTAATTTACAATTCCTATAATTTAAGTGGCTTACGTAGCTAATTTTTTGTTACTTAAACCTTAAGTTTGGAGATCTTCAAATCTTCTAATCCTACGTCCCCGGACGACCTCGAGGGGCTTATTGAGCCGATTTTGGAACCTCGAGACAATGTGGATCTTGAGGCTATCCCGACTAAGGAGGAAATCAAAGGTACGGTGTGGGAGATGCCGAGCCTCAAAGCCCCAGGTCCGGACGGCCTTCAAGGAGTGTTCTATAAAAAATTTTGGGATATCGTGGGACCTTCTTTGGTGGGTTTTGTCCAAGATTTTTTCAAGGGGGCTGATTGGAATTTGGAGGCTAGTTTTGCGCACGTGGTTCTTATCCCAAAGGAAAATGGAGCGATCACTTATGATAAGTTTAGACCTATTAGTGTTTGTAATTTTAGCTTCAGGGTCATTACAAGAATCATCACAAGAAGACTTAAAAAATAACTTGACAAGATGATATCCCCGTTTCAATCGGCTTTTATCCCGGGTAGATGGATTGCGGAGAATACTATCTTGGTTAGAGAGGTCCTTGACACGATGAGAAAATCTAAAAAGAAAAAAGGATTGGTTGGGATCAAAATGGATATGAGCAAGGCGTATGATAAAATGGAGTGGAGTTTCATCTTCAAGGTGCTTAAGAATTTCGGGATGTCGAATAAGATGATTGATATTATCCGTCGTTGTGTGTGTTCGGCCTCTAGTGCGATTCTTCTCAACGGAAGTCCTCCCCCGGCTTTAAAACTTGAACGTGGCCTCCGTCAAGGCGACCCTCTTTCGCCTTATTTGTTTATCATTGCATCTGAAGTCCTTAGCCGGCTCTTTTCGAGAGAAGAAGAAAGAGGTAAGTTCCATGGTATTAGGATTGGTAGAAATACCCCGAGTATATCTCACTTGATGTTTGCCGACGATACGATTATGTGTGGAGAAGTATCTTAAATGGTCGGGCCAAGAAGTTAATCTTCATAAGTCGGGGATCATTTTTTCTAAAAATTGTTCCTTGGATCATAAAAGGAATATTTAAGCTATGCTCAACATGAAAGAATGTAACAAAGATGTGCTTCACCTGGGGAATCCTCTTTTTTTTTAGTAGAAACAAGTCGGATAGTTTGGATTTTTTGAAACGCAAAGTTCACGATCGTATCGAAGGGTGGATGGCGAAGACTATTTCCAATGTCGGGAGATCGTATCCAAAGTATTTTGGTTTATGCTATGTCCACCTATAATTTTCCACGGACTTTTTAGTCAAGTATTGGATAAGATGACTCGTAAATTTTGGTGGAAAGGCTCGGGAAAAAATAATAGGTTTTTGGCATCGATTGGGTGGAATCATCTTTGTAGACCTAAACGGAGCGGGGGGCTTGGATTCCGGAAATTTGAAGATATGAATTTGGCCCTCTTCTCAAAGTTAGGATGGAATATGGCCGCTAGATCTCCCTTGAGATGGGTGGAAGTCCTACACAAAAAATATTGTGCCTCGGGGAACTTATTCGATGTGAATCCCAATTCTTATCAATCCAAAGGATGGAATGACATTATGGCTACCCGTGAGATCATCATAGCTAATAGTTGTTTTTTGGTAGGGAGTGGTAAAAGGGTCAAAAAATTTTGGGGATAAATGGCTTTATTCGAGAGAGATCATTGACGATGAGGCGGATTTTGATCTTTTGAGCATTTCGATGGACTCTCTATTAGAAAGGAACTCATGAATGGGATGTGAACAGAATCATCCAAATCATAGGGGAAGATAAGGTGGCCGGCATCCTCAAACTCCGCACTCTTAGAGAACCCCATGATGAGTCTCTGGTTTGGATGGCTATCAATTCTAGAATTTTCTCCATCAAAAGTGCGCTCAAGGCCATCAGAGGTATTGAGCCAGACTTAAGAGAGATCATTTGGAAAAGGATTTGGAAATTAAAAATTCATGAAAGGGCAAAAAAATTTCTTTGGCGGGTTGCGAGTGGTTGCTTCAATCTCGGCCCTCTCTTACTACGGCGAGCTATGGCAGGTACGGATCTTTGTGGTGTTTGTGCAGGTGAATCTGAAACCCTTACCCATCTCTTCTTTCGATGTGATTCAGTTCAAAGAATTTGGTGGACTGAGCGTCAAAGGCGTACATGGAATTGGGCTTTAGACTCAGACCCTCGTGACATAGTTCTGGCCATTCTTGACCTGAACTCCAGCTTAAATGGTAGAGACGGCCTTAACAATGAATTTGTTATCCGAGCATGGCTCATTTTGAACGAAATTTGGGATAGACGAAATAGACTTATCTTCGACGGCATTAGAATTTTCGATGAGAAATCATTGCGAAATATCAGAGTGGGAGTTCAAGAGCACTGTGGGAGAGCAAGCTTGGATGTCTCAGATCAGCGGGACCATGCGTCAGAACCGGTTGTCGTGTGGACTACTCTACGCTCAGGTATGATCAAAATTAATGTTGATGCCTCTTATAGGAATGATTCTGCTGCTGTAGGTTTGGTCGCTCGAAGAGAGGTTGATGTTATTAGCTGGATGTGGAGGAGTAAAGCTGTTGGGAGCTCGCCGATGGAAGCACAGATGTCGGGAGTTTTCACGGCATTGCTCTTGGCTAAATTCGGAGGAGAAAAGCTCGTTTTGGTGGAAGGTGACTACAAGATCATCATGGATAGCTTAGGTGTTTCTAAGATTTGTCCTGTTTAGAATCTGTTGTCATTATTCTTAGATAATTTAGAGTTGCCTAAAGAGAAATTGCCCCTTTTGCCACCAATTTCATAACATTTTCCCACTTTCCACCAAAAGACTAATTTGGCCCAAAATGCCACCATCTATGTCAACAATATTGACATCTATTTTTTCCCTTCACTATTAGATGTCAACATTGTTGACATAGATGGTGGCATTTTAGGCAAAATTAGTATATTGGTGGAAAATGGGTAAATGTTATGAAATTAGTGGCAAATGGGGTAATTTCTCTTGTCTAAATGGTTGATGTTCGTTTTGGGTGGACTAGTAGAAAGAACAATTGTTTGGTTCATGAGTTAGGTTTTGTAATCTTGGGCGAACAATTCTATGGAGTCCGGTTTTGTAATCTTGGGGAGTCTCCGCCTCCTGTGCGGAGAGCTTTTCTCGACGAGTGTCGAGTTTTTATAGATGCAAAGGGTGCTCTTTCCTCTCCCGTCTCTATCTCCGGGTCTTGACGGAGAGGTTTTATGAGGCCCATTTAAAAACAAACCTTTTTTTTTATTCAGACTTGTTAATCACACTAAGAAATGTACTCCAAAACAACAAAACAAGAGTAAATATTTTTATTTTTTCTTCTACTATTTTCTAGGGGATTGTGAAGGGATATCACTGTGTGTGAAATGTTGAAGACCAAAAAGAATTAGGTTTCGCAAACTTGGGTTGTGTTTTCATTATATAAAATAATTCACTCCATATGTGTGTGTTGATAGTAAATAGTCTGTGCTTGTACGAAGGTTTTGAGTTATTATTTATCGCTACTATGATGCGACTATGATTACCGTTATTAGTAGAAAAAAAAACGTCTCACCTAAAAAAGAGACGCACTCAGACCCAACAATCAACAAAGAACCAAACCCTAGCACGAATCGGGCTCAACGTCTCTCTCCAAGGGCCTCAACACAAGCCTGACAAAGGACTGGGCCTCAGTGTTGGCCCAATTTGAGTGTGTGTCCGCTTCGCTTCCCTTAGAGTCGAATCCCTCCAAAAATATCACCTTGATTTCACCAATACCTTGTAACGACTTCTAAAACCCAAAAAACTCTGATTACTATCTGAATAACTCATTTACTTCTAACTCGAGCAATCTTTATAATGTTGCCTATCAGAGAGGGTAAATCCCTTTGTGCCCTAACAATTCTTCTTTTCTTCACTTCTCAGGTTTAAGGATCAAATAAACAGTGTGCACGAGAGATGACCTACGAGTTGAAGAGTCCACTATCTTTCAGTTCAAGTGCTATCACATGGTCTTGCCATGAGTCGAACCATTGGAGTTCTCAAGCGTTGATCTAAAACGAGCATTAATAGTTACGGTGTATGTGAACCGCTTATAAAGGTACACCGTAAACTGCGAGGTAAATTGATAGATTTTCTTAAATAAATACAAAATAAATTTTAAACCCGCCTCAGCGCAGACACCTTCTCTTTTGTTCGGAGAGGAATGCCCCATATGTCTATCCGAGTTCGTCGATGGGGATGAGCTTCGTAGCTTCCCCAAGAAGCCAACTTTTCCATTACGTATGCCATCAGCACGTGGGTCCGGCAACCAAACCGGCATTAAAAAAATACACTTAATAAAAAAAATTATATCATCAATAAAAAAGTCGAATTTATGTGTCGAAAATACTTTTTATACATACAAACATAAATTTTAAACAAAAATAAAATATTATATTATTTAAAATGGGTTAACCCTGAATCGATCCTAATTTAGGGCCAAATCGAGTCTAATTAGGGCACCGGCGGGGCTTGGGTTAGGCGTTTTATAGAGTCTATACTCTAGGCCTAACATAGGCCCTTCAACAAGCCTAATTTGGCCCACCCTTTATCGAATACATTCTGACCTATCCAAAACCTCTAAAAAAGGGTCGAGCCGGTTAAGATTTGATTCGATTTGAGTAACGAAATGAATGAATACATATTAAAGATGGTAGTGTATGCGAACCGCTTATAAAGGTACACCGTAAACTGCGAGGTAAATTGATAGATTTCCTTAAATAAATACAAAATCAATTTTAAACCCGCCTCACCGCAGACACCTTCTCTTTTGTTCGGAGAGGAATGCCCCATATGTCTATCCGAGTTCGTCGATGGGGAAGAGCTTCGTAGCTTCCCCAAGAAGCCAACTATTCCATTTCGTACGCCATCAGCACGTGGGTTCGGCAACCAATCCGGCATTAAAAAAATACACTTAATAAAAAAAATTATATCATCAATAAAAAATTCGAATTTATGTGTCGAAAATACATTTTAAACATACAAACATAAATTTTAAACAAAAATAAAATATTATATTAAATAAAAAGGGTTAACCCTGAATCAATCCTAATTTGGGGCCAAATCGGGCCTAATTAGGGTACTGGCCGGGCTTGGGTTAGGCGTTTTTTAGAGTCTATACTCTAGGCCTAACATAGGCCCTTCAACAAGCCTAATTTGGCCCACCCTTTATCGAATAAATTCTGACCTATCCAAAACCTCTAAAAAAGGGTCGAGCCGGTTAAGATTTTATTCGGTTCGAGTAACGAAATGAATGAATCCATATTAAAGATGGTAGTATATGCGAACCGCTTATAAAGGTACACCATAAACTACAAGGCAAATTGATAGATTTTCTTAAATAAATACAAAATAAATTTTAAACCCGCCTCAGCGCAGACACCTTCTCTTTTGTTCGGAGAGGAATGCCACATATGTCAATCCGAGTTCGTCGATGGGGAAGAGCTTCGTAGCTTCCCCAAGAAGCCAACTTTTCCATTTCGTATGCCATCAGCACTTGGGTCCGGCAACCAAACCGGCATTAAAAAAATACACTTAATAAAAAATATTATATCATCAATAAAAAAGTCGAATTTATGTGTCGAAAATACTTTTTATACATACAAACATAAATTTTAAACAAAAATGAAATATTATATTATTTAAAAAGGGTTAACCCAGAATGGATCCTAATTTGGGGCCAAATCGGGCCTAATTAGGGCACTGGTCGGGATTGGGTTAGGCGTTTTTTAGAGTCTATACTCTAGGCCTAACATAGGCCCTTCAACAAGCCTAATTTGGCCCGACGCTTTATCGAATACATTCTGACCTATCCAAAACCTCTAAAAAAAGGGTCGAGTTGGTTAAGATTTTATTCGGTTCGAGTAACGAAATGAATGAATCCATATTAAAGATGGTAGTGTATGCGAACCGCTTATAAAGGTACACCGTAAACTGCGTGATAAATTGATAGATTTTCTTAAATAAATACAAAATAAATTTTAAACCCGCCTCAACGCAGACACCTTCTCTTTTGTTCGGAGAGGAATGCCCCATATGTCTATCCGAGTTCGTCGATGGGGAAGAGCTTCGTAGCTTCCCTAAGAAGCCAAGTTTTCCATTTCGTATGCCATCAGCACGTGGGTCCGGCAACCAAACCGGCATTAAAAAAATACACTTAATAAGAAATATTATATCATCAATAAAAATGTCGAATTTATGTGTCGAAAATACTTTGTATACATACAAATATAAATTTAAAAAAATAAATAAAATATTATATTATTTAAAAAGGGTTAACCCTGAATCGATCCTAATTTGGGGCCAAATCAGGCCTAATTAGGGCACTGGCCGGGCTTGGGTTAGGTGTTTTTTAGAGTCTATACTCGAGGCCTAACATAGGCTCTTCAACAAGCCTAATTTGGCCCGACCCTTTATCGAATACATTCTGACCTATCCAAAACCTCTAAAAAAGGGTCGAGCCGGTTAAGATTTGATTCAGTTCGAGTAACGAAATGAATGAATCCATATTAAAGATGGTAGTGCATGTGAACCGCTCATAAAGGTACACCGTAAACTGCGAGGTAAATTGATAGATTTTCTTAAATAAATACAAAATAAATTTTAAACCCGCCTCAGCGCAGACATTCTCTTTTGTTCGGAGAGGAATGCCCCATATGTCTATCCGAGTTCATAGATGGGGAAGAGCTTCGTAGCTTCCCTAAGAAGCCAACTTTTTCATTTCGCATGCCATCAGCACGTGGGTCCAGCAACCAAACCGGCATTAAAAAAATACACTTAATAAAAAATATTATATCATCAATAAAAATATCGAATTTATGTGATGAAATACTTTTTATACATACAAACATAAATTTTAAACAAAAATAAAATATTATATTATATAAAAAGGGTTAACCCTGAATCGTTCCAAATTTGGGGCCGAATCGAGCGTAATTAGGGCACTGGCCGGGCTTGCGTTTGGCGTTTTTTGGAGTCTATACTCTAGGCCTAACATAGGCCCTTCAACAAGCCTAATTATGCACGACCCTTTATCGAATACATTCTGGCCTATCCAAAACCTCTAAAAAGGGGTCGAGCCGGTTTAGATTTGATTCGATTCGAGTAACGAAATGAATGAATCCATATTAAAGATGGTAGTGTATGTTAACCGCTTATAAAGGTACACCGTAAACTGCGAGGTAAATTGATAGATTTTCTTAAATAAATACAAAATAAATTTTAAACCCATCTCAGCGTAGACACCTTCTCTTTTGTTCGGAGAGGAATTTCCCGTATGTCTATCCGAGTTCGTCGATGGGGAAGAGCTTCGTAGTTTCCCCAAGAAGTCAACTTTTTCCATTTCGTATGCCATTAGTACGTGGGTCCAGCAACCAAACCGGCATTAAAAAAATACACTTAATAAAAAATATTATATCATCAATAAAAAAGTCAAATTTATGTGTCGAAAATACATTTTATACATACAAACATAAATTTTAAACAAAAATAAAATATTATATTATTTAAAAAGGGTTAACCCTGAATCGATCCTAATTTGGGGCCAAATCGGGCCTAATTAGGGGACTGGCCGGGCTTGGGTTAGGCGGTTTCTAGAGGCTATACTCTAGGCCTAACATAGGCCCTTCAACAAGCCTAATTTGGCCCGACCCTTTATCGAATACATTCTGACCTATCCAAAACCTCTAAAAAAGGGTCGAGCCGGTTAAGATTTTATTCGATTCGAGAAACGAAATGAATGAATCCATATTATAGATGGTAGTGTATGTGAACCGCTTATAAAGGTACACCATAAACTGCGAGGTAAATTGATAGATTTTCTTAAATAAATACAAAATAAATTTTAAACCCGCCTCAGCGCAAACCCCTTCTCTTTTGTTCGGAGAGGAATGCCCCATATGTCTATCCGAGTTCGTCGATGGGGAAGAGCTTCGTGGCTTCCCCAAGAAGCCAACTTTTCCATTTTGTATGCCATCAGCACGTAGGTCCGGCAACCAAATCGGCATTAAAAAAATACACTTAATAAAAAAATTATATCATCAATAAAAAAAGTTGAATTTATGTGTCGAAAATACTTTTTACACATACAAACATAAATTTTAAACAAAAAATAAAATATTATATTATTTAAAAAAGGGTTAAGCCTGAATCGATCCTAATTTTGGGCCAAATCGGGCCTAATTAGGGCACTAGCCGTGCTTGGGTTAGGCGTTTTTTAGAGTCTATACTCTAGGCCTAACATAGGCCCTTCGACAAGCCTAATTTGGCCCAACCCTTTATCGAATACATTCTGACCTATCCAAAACCTCTAAGAAAGGGTCGAGCTGGTTAAGATTTGATTCAGTTCGAGTAACGAAATGAATGAATCCATATTAAAGATGGTAGTGTATGCGAACCGCTTATAAAGGTACACCGTAAACTGCAAGGTAAATTGATAGATTTTCTTAAATAAATACAAAATAAATTTTAAACCCGCCTCAGCGCAGACATTCTCTTTTGTTCGGAGAAGAATGCCCCATATGTCTATCCGAGTTCGTCGATGGGGAAGAGCTTCGTAGCTTCCCTAAGACGCCAACTTTTTCATTTCGTATGCCAACAGCACGTGTGTCCGGCAACCAAACCGGCATTAAAAAAATACACTTAATAAAAAATATTATATCATCAATAAAAATGTCGAATTTATTTGTTGAAAATACTTTTTATACATACAAACATAAATTTTAAATAAAAATAAAATATTATATTATATAAGAAGGGTTAACCCTGAATCGTTCCGAATTTGGGGCGAAATTGGGCCTAATTAGGGCACTGGCCGGGCTTGCGTTTGGCGTTTTTTGGAGTCTATACTCTAGGCCTAACATAGGCCCTTCAACAAGCCTAATTTTGCCCGACCCTTTATCGAATACATTCTAACCTATCCAAAACCTCTAAAAAGGGGTCGAGCCGGTTAATATTTGATTCGGTTCGAGTAACGAAATGAATGAATCCATATTAAAGATGGTAGTGTATGTGAACCGCTTATAAAGGTACACCGTAAACTGCGAGGTAAATTGATAGATTTTCTTAAATAAATACAAAATAAATTTTAAACCCGCCTCAGAGCAAACACCTTCTCTTTTGTTCGGAGAGGAAAGCACCATATGTCTATCCGTGTTCGTCGATGGTGAAGAGCTTCGTAGCTTCCCCAACAAACCAACTTTTCCATTTTGTATGCCATCAGCACGTAGGTCCGGCAACCAAATCGGCATTAAAAAAATACACTTAATAAAAAAATTATTTCATCAATAAAAAAGTTGAATTTATGTGTCGAAAATATTTTTACACATACAAACATAAATTTTAAACAAAAATAAAATATTAATCGATCCTAATTTGGGGCCAAATCGGGCCTAATTAGGGCACTGGCCGGGCTTGGGTTAGCCGTTTTTTAGAGTCTGGCCGGGCTTGGGTTAGGCGTTTTTTAGAGTCTATACTCCAGGACAAACATAGGCCATTCAACAAGCCTAATTTGGTCCGACCCTTTATCGAATACATTCTGACCTATCCAAAACCTTTAAAAAAGGGTCGAGCTGGTTAAGATTTTATTCGGTTCGAGTAACGAAAGGAATGAATCCATATTAAAGATGGTAGTGTATGTGAACCGCTTATAAAGGTACACCGTAAACTGGGAGGTAAATTGATAGATTTTCTTAAATAAATACAAAATAAATTTTAAACCCATCTCAGCGCAGACACCTTCTCTTTTGTTCGGAGAGGAATTTCCCGTATGTCTATCCGAGTTCGTCGATGGGGAAGAGCTTCGTAGCTTCCCCAAGAAGTAAACTTTTTTACATTTCTTATGCCATCAGCACGTGGGTCCAACAACCAAACCGGCATTAAAAAAATACACTTAATAAAAAAAAATTATATCATCAATAAAAAAGTCAAATTTATGTGTCGAAAATACTTTTTATACATACAAACATAAATTTTAAACAAAAATAAAATATTATATTATTTAAAAAGGGTTAACCCTGAATCGATCCTAATTTGGGGCAAAATCGGGCCTAATTAGGGCACTGGCCGGGCTTGCGTTAGGCGTTTTTTAGAGTCTATACTCTAGGCCTAACATAGGCCCTTCAACAATCCTAATTTGGCCCGACCCTTTATCGAATACATTCTGACCTATCCAAAACCTCTAAAAAAGGGTCGAGCCGGTTAAGATTTGATTCGGTTCGAGTAAAGAAATGAATGAATCCGTATTAAAGATGGTAGTGTATGTGAACCGCTTATAAAGGTACACCGTAAACTGCGAGGTAAATTGATAGATTTTCTTAAATAAATACAAAATAAATTTTAAACCCGTCTCAGCGCAGACACCTTCTCTTTTGTTCGGAGAGGAATTTCCCGTATGTCTATCCAAGTTTGTCAATGGGGAAGAGCTTCGTAGCTTCCCCAAGAAGTCAACTTTTCCATTTCCTATGCCATCAGCACGTGGGTCCGGCAACCAAACCGGCATTAAAAAAGTACACTTAATAAAAAATATTATATCATCAATAAAAAAGTCAAATTTATGTGTCGAAAATACTTTTTATACATACAAACATAAATTTTAAACAAAAATAAAATATTATATTATTTAAAAAGGGTTAACCCTGAATCGATCCTAATTTGTAGCCAAATCGGGCCTAATTAGGGCACTGGCCGGGCTTGGGTTTGGCGATTTTTAGAGTCTATACTCTAGGCCTAATAACATAGGCCCTTCAACAATCCTAATTTGGCCCTACCCTTTATCGAATACATTCTGACCTATCCAAAACCTCTAAAAAAGGATCGAGCCGGTTAAGATTTGATTCGGTTCGAGTAAAGAAATGAATGAATCCGTATTAAAGATGGTAGTGTATGTGAACCGCTTATAAAGGTACACCGTAAACTGCGAGGTAAATTGATAGATTTTCTTAAATAAATACAAAATAAATTTTAAACCCGTCTCAGCGCAGACACCTTCTCTTTTGTTCGGAGAGGAATTTCCCGTATGTCTATCCAAGTTTGTCAATGGGGAAGAGCTTCGTAGCTTCCCCAAGAAGTCAACTTTTCCATTTCCTATGCCATCAGCACGTGGGTCCGGCAACCAAACCGGCATTAAAAAAGTACACTTAATAAAAAATATTATATCATCAATAAAAAAGTCAAATTTATGTGTCGAAAATACTTTTTATACATACAAACATAAATTTTAAACAAAAATAAAATATTATATTATTTAAAAAGGGTTAACCCTGAATCGATCCTAATTTGTAGCCAAATCGGGCCTAATTAGGGCACTGGCCGGGCTTGGGTTTGGCGATTTTTAGAGTCTATACTCTAGGCCTAATAACATAGGCCCTTCAACAATCCTAATTTGGCCCTACCCTTTATCGAATACATTCTGACCTATCCAAAACCTCTAAAAAAGGATCGAGCCGGTTAAGATTTGATTCGGTTCGAGTAAAGAAATGAATGAATCCGTATTAAAGATGGTAGTGTATGTGAACCGCTTATAAAGGTACACCGTAAACTGTGAGGTAAATTGATAGATTTTCTTAAATAAATACAAAATAAATTTTAAACCCGTCTCACCGCAGACACCTTCTCTTTTGTTCGGAGAGGAATTTCCCGTATGTCTATCCGAGTTCGTCAATGGGGAAGAGCTTCGTAGCTTCCCCAAGAAGTCAACTTTTCCATTTCGTATGCCATCAGCACGTGGGTCCGGCAACCAAACCGGCATTAAAAAAGTACACTTAATAAAAAATATTATATCATCAATAAAAAATTCAAATTTATGTGTCGAAAATACTTTTTATACATACAAACATAAATTTTAAACAAAAATAAAATATTATATTATTTAAAAAGGGTTAACCCTGAATCGATCTTAATTTGTAGCCAAATCGGGCCTAATTAGGGCACTGGCCGGGCTTGGGTTTGGCGATTTTTAGAGTCTATACTCTAGGCCTAACATAGGCCCTTCAACAATCCTAATTTGGCCCGACCCTTTATCGAATACATTCTGACCTATCCAAAATCTCTAAAAAGGGGACGAGCCGGTTAAGATTTGATTCGGTTCGAGTAATGAAATGAATGAATCCATATTAAAGATAGTAGTGTATGTGAACTGCTTATACTGCGAGGTAAATTGATAGATTTTCTTAAATAAATACAAAATAAATTTTAAACCCGCCTCAGCGCGAACACCTTCTCTTTTGTTCGGAGAGGAACGCCCCATATGTCTATCCGAGTTCGTCGATGAGGAAGAGCTTCGTAGCTTCCCCAAGAAGCCAACTTTTCCATTTTGTATGCCATCAGCACGTGGGTCCGGCAACCAAACCGGCATTAAAAAAATACACTTAATAAAAAAAATTATATCATTTGTAAAAAAAAGTCGAATTTATGTGTCGAAAATACTTTTTACACATACAAACATAAATTTTAAACAAAAATAAAATATTATATTATTTAAAAAGGGTTAACCCTGAATCGATCCTAATTTGGGGCCATATCGGGCCTAATTAGCGACTTGGCCGGGCTTGCGTTACGCGTTTTTTAGAGTCTATACTCTAGGTCTAACATAGGCCCTTCAACAAGCCTAATTTTGCCCGACCCTTTATCGAATACATTCTGACCTATCCAAAACCTCTAAAAAGGGGACGAGCCGGTTAAGATTTGATTCGGTTCGAGTAATGAAATGAATGAATCCATATTAAAGATAGTAGTGTATGTGAACTGCTTATACTGCGAGGTAAATTGATAGATTTTCTTAAATAAATACAAAATAAATTTTAAACCCATCTCAGTGCAGACACCTTCTCTTTTGTTCGGAGAGGAATTTCCCGTATGTCTATCCGAGTTCGTCGATGGGGAAGAGCTTCGTAGCTACACCAAGAAGTCAACTTTTTTCCATTTCGTATGCCATGAGCACGTGGGTCCAGCAACCAAACCGGCATTAAAAAAATACACTTAATAAAAAATATTATATCATCGATAAAAAAGTCGAATTTATGTGTCGAAAATACTTTTTATGCATACAAACATAAATTTTAAACAAAAATAAAATATAATATTATTTAAAAAGGGTTAATCCTGAATCGATCCTAATTTGGGGCCAAATCGGGCTTAATTAGGGCACTGGCCGGGCTTGGGTTAAGCGTTTTTTAGAGTCTATACTCTAGGCCTAACATAGGCCCTTCGACAAGCCTAATTTGGCCCGACCCTTCATCGAATACATTCTGACCTATCCAAAACCTCTAAAAAAGGGTCGAGACGGTTAAGATTTGATTCGGTTCGAGTAACGAAATGAATGAATCCATATTAAAGATGGTAGTGTATGTGAACCGCTTATAAAGGTACACCGTAAACTGCGAGGTAAATTGATAGATTTTCTTAAATAAATACAAAATAAATTTTAAACCCGCCTCAGAGCAAACACCTTCTCTTTTGTTCGGAGAGGAATGCCCCATATGTCTATCCGAGTTCGTCGATGGGGAAGAGCTTCGTAGCTTCCCCCAGAAGCCAACTTTTCCATTTTGTATGCCATCAGCACGTAGGTCCGGCAACCAAATCGGCATTAAAAAAATACACTTAATAAAAAAAATTATATCATCAATAAAAAAGTCGAATTTATGTGTCGAAAATACTTTTTATACAAGCAAACATAAATTTTAAACAAAAATAAAATATTATATTATTTAAAAAGGGTTAATCCTGAATCGATCCTAATTTGGGGCCAAATCGTCCCTAATTAGGGCACTTGCCGGGCTTGGGTTAAGCATTTTTTAGAGTCTGGCCGGGCTTGGGTTTGGCGTTTTTTAGAGTCTATACTCTAGGCCTAACATAGGCCATTCAACAAGCCTAATTTGGCCCGACCCTTTATCGAATACATTCTGACCTATCCAAACCCTCTAAAAAAGGGTTGAGCTAGTTAAGATTTTATTCGGTTCGAGTAACGAAATGAATGAATCCATATTAAAGATGGTAGTGTATGTGAACCGCTTATAAAGGTACACCGTAAACTGCGAGGTACATAGATAGATTTTCTTAAATAAATAAAAAATAAATTTTAAACCCATCTCAGCGCAGATACCTTCTCTTTTGTTCGGAGAGGAATTTCCCGTATGTCTATCCGAGTTCGTCGATGGGGAAGAGCTTCGTAGCTTCCCCAAGAAGTCAACTTTTCCATTTCGTATGCCGTCAGCACGCGGTTCCAGCAACCAAACCGGCATTAAAAAAATACACTTAATAAAAAATATTATATCATCAATAAAAAAAGTCGAATTTATGTGTCGAAAATACTTTTTATACATACAAACATAAATTTTAAACAAAAATAAAATATTATATTATTTAAAAAGGGTTAACCCTGAATCGATCCTAATTTGGGGCTAAATCGGGCCTAATTAGGGCACTGGCCGGGCTTGGGTTAGGCGTTTTTTAGAGTCTATACTCTAGGCCTAACATAGGCCCTTCAACAAGCCTAATTTGGCACGACCCTTTATCGAATACATTCTGACCTATCCAAAACCTTTAAAAAAGGGTCGAGCCGGTCAAGATTTGATTCGGTTTGAGTAACGAAATGAATGAATCCATATTAAAGATGGTAGTGTATGGGAACCGCTTATAAAGGTACACCGTAAACTGCGAGGTAAATTGATAGATTTTCTTAAATAAATACAAAATAAATTTTAAACCCGCCTCAGCGCAAACACCTTCTCTTTTGTTCAGAGAGGAATTTCCCGTATGTCTATCCGAGTTCGTCGATGGGGAAGAGTTTCGTAGCTTCACCAAGAAGTCAACTTTTCCATTTTGTATGCCATCAGCACGTGGGTTCGGCAACCAAACCGGCATTAAAAAAAATACACTTAATAAAAAAAATTATATCATCAATAAAAAAAAGTCGAATTTATGTGTCGAAAATACTTTTTACACATACAAACATAAATTTTAAACAAAAATAAAATATTATATTCTTTAAAAAGGGTTAACCTTGAATCGATCCTAATTTGTGGCGAAATCGAGCCTAATTAGGGCACTGGGCGGGCTTGCGTTAGGCGTTTTTTAGAGTCTATACTCTAGGCCTAACATAGGC
This sequence comes from Urtica dioica subsp. dioica, assembly GCF_054948205.1. NCBI lineage: Eukaryota > Viridiplantae > Streptophyta > Magnoliopsida > Rosales > Urticaceae > Urtica > Urtica dioica. Next base: position 48,591,830 of record NC_142757.1, on the reverse strand, counting down.
CCTTCAACAAGCCTAATTTGGCCCGACCCTTTATCGAATACATTCTGACCTATCCAAAACCTCTAAAAAAGGGTCGAGCCGGTTAAGATTTGATTCGGTTCGAGTAAAGAAATGAATGAATCCATATTAAAGATTGTAGTGTATGTGAACCGCTTATAAAGGTACACCGTAAACTGCGAGGTAAATTGATAGATTTTCTTAAATAAATACAAAATAAATTTTAAACCCGTCTCAGCGCAGACACCTTCTCTTTTGTTCGGAGATGAATTTCCCGTATGTCTATCCGAGTTCGTCAATGGGGAAGAGCTTCGTAGCTTCCCCAAGAAGTCAACTTTTCCATTTCGTATGCCATCAGCACGTGGGTCCGGCAACCAAACCGGCATTAAAAAAATACACTTAATAAAAAATATTATATCATCAATAAAAAAAGTCAAATTTATGTGTCGAAAATACTTTTTATACATACAAACATAAATTTTAAACAAAAATAAAATATTATATTATTTAAAAAGGGTTATCCCTGAATCAATCCTAATTTGGGGCCAAATCGGGCCTAATTAGGGCACTTGCCGGGCTTGGGTTAGGCGTTTTTTAGAGTCTATACTCTAGGCCTAACATAGGCCCATCAACAAGCCTAATTTGGCCCGACCCTTTATCGAATACATTCTGACCTATCCAAAACCTCTAAAAAAGGGTCGAGCCGGTTAAGATTTTATTCGGTTCGAGTAACGAAATAAATTAATCCATATTAAAGGATGTAGTGTAGCTGACGATGGAAGTGTTCGGGCATCCATCGCAGACACTTTCTATAATGTGTGGTTCCCTACAGATGAAGATACGATGTTCAGAGAGGAACACCCCGTATATCTATATGCGTTCGTCAAGGGGGGAGAGCTCCGTAGCTTCCCCGAGTGCATCCATCACTTCCATCTTCCACTTCGTGCGTATCAACGTGTGGGTTCGACAACCGAAACGACATTAAAAGAAATACACTTTTTTAAAAATAATAATAAAAAATTACATCATTAATAATAAAGTTGAATTTATGCATTGAAAATAATTTTTATGCATACAAATATATATTTTAAAAAATATTTATTTTTTTATTTAAAAAACATTGATTCCTGGCCGGTACTAATTCGGGCCCGAACCGGCCTAATTAAGGCCCATGCGGGGTCTGAGTTGAGCTTTTTCGAGAGTCTGTTGTTACGTTATATGTTCGCTTTATTTTTTAGTGCAAGTTGTTTGGAAAGATGTCGGTCTTCATGCTCCTACTTCTGGCAATACATCCTTCCTTCTGTGTGCAGACTTTATTTCGGGAAAATGTCCTGTATTGAAAGATTGCCTCGCTGGTGACTTTACTTTGAGATATTCGTATGAGGCTGGGTAAGGAAACCCTAGATACACTTTCAGGCCTGTACCGCTGCTATAAAAGCCATGGGCTTCTCCCTTAGCAGCCTTGACGCTTTCGATAAAACACTTTGAGCTCTTTGACGTGCAAGACCGGCGGACTGGGAGGCTTTGTGTTTTGTTAATCGCGGTGTATTCTCTCAAACACTATTCCAGAAAGATTGAGTGTCTGTGAGAGGTTGGTTTTGTGATCTCGTGATTGAAGGCTCACGAACGGTTGAAGACTGAAAGTCATCCCAGCACAGGCGGTTGCTCGAAGGGTGGAATGGAGACAGAGCTCAAATCCAGGGGGAGTCCCTGGTTAGGTATTCACTGGTGGTAATAGTCTCTAGGTTTTATTGATTTGGTGATTGTAATAATTTATAAACCTTGTGTGTACTATTGACTACAAGATAGTGAAATTATTTCCACTGGCAGAGTGCCCCCAGACGTAGGTGTATTGCCCCCAGATGTGTTCTCATTTTATCGCACTGTTTGTTGTTTATCCATAATCTGTGTTCAAGCAAGTTGTCGGACACATTGTTAACACTTTGTGTGTGACATCTTTTCTTTGTGATTAATCAGAATTTCATTCCGGGTATGGGTTGAGCTTTTTTGAGAGTCTAGAACTCGGCTATTCAACAAGCCCAGGTTGGTCTAACCATTTTTCGAAAAGGGTTTGACCGTTCGAAAATCATTAAAAGAGTGTCGGGCAGTTAGTTAACGGGCGGTCTGGCCTAATAGACATCCCACAGACGGCCACAGTAGGACCCATTAAGATTTTAGCGAGTCCAGATAACAGTATAAATGGACCAATACCCGTCTACCCGGTACCCAGCACGCTAACACGAAATAGAAAATTTTTACGCTCGACCCGCCTCAGCGCAGACACCAGTAGATGACGATGGAGATTTTCGGGCATCCATCGCAGACATCTTCCCTATCGTGCAGTTTCCAGAAGATGAAAAGATAGGGTTCAGAGAGGAATGTCACATATGTCTTTGAGTTCACCGACGGGGAAGAGCTCTGTAGCTTCTCTGAGTGCAACCATCTTTTTCTATTTCGTCTTAATCATCACATGCGTCGGGCAACCGAACTGGCATTAAAAAATGTATATTTTTAATTAAATAAAATAAAAAATAATAAAAATATTATATCATTAATAATAAAGTTGAATTTATGTGTCGAAAAAACTTTTTATACATGCAAATATAAATTTTAAACAAAAATAAAATATCTATTTTAATTAAAAAGGGTTGATCCTGAACTGAGCTTGGGTTGGATTTTTTTTAGAGTCTATACCCTATGCCCAACGGGCGGACTGGCCTAATTAGAGGAATCGGGCTTAATGAAGGCATGTGTCGGGCTTGGTTTAGGCGTTTTTTAGAGTCTATACCCTAGGCCCAGCCCAAACCCTTCAACAAGACCGATTTGACCCGAACCTTTATCGAAAAGGGTCTGATCGGACTCAAATCTCTAATTAAAAAATAGGGTAGGGTCGGTTAGCCAACGGGTGGCTTGGCCTAATAGACAACCCACAGGCGGCCACGCTAGGAGCCGTTAAGATTTTAGCGAGTTCGAGTAACAGAATGAATGGATCCATACCCATCTACCTGATACCCAACTTGTTAACACAAAATAAAAATAAAAAATTAGTTGATACTCTACGCCCGAACCCACCTCAGCGCAGACATGTGTAGCTGATGATGGAAGTGTTTTGGCATCCATCGCAGACACCTTCTCTATTGTGTGGTTCCTTGCAAATGAAGACACGATGTTCAGAGAGGAATGCCCCATATGTCAATCTACATTCGTCGATAGGGAAGAGCTCCGTAGTTTCCTCGAGTGCGGCCATCTCTTCCACTTCGTCTGCATCAACACGTGGGTCCGACAACAGAAACGGCATTAAAAAATACACTTTTATTAAAAATAATAATAAAAATGATATCATTAATAATAAAGTTGAATTTTTGTGTTGAAAATACTTTTTTATACATATATATATATATATATATATATATATATATATATTAAATAAAAGGTTTGAGCTTTTTTTAGAGTATAAACTGTCCATTCAACAAGCCTGGTTTGACTCGATCTTTTTTCGAAAGGGATTGACCGGCGAAAAACCTTTAAAAAGAGTGTCGGGCCGGTTAGCTAATGGCCTGTCGTGGCCCAATAGACAGCCACAGGAGGCACGGTAGGACCCATTAAGATTTTAGTGAGTCCGGATAACAGAATAAATGTACCAATATATATGTCTCCGGTACCCAGCTCATTAATAAATATATATATATCATTAATAATAACATTGAATTTATGTGTCGAAAATACATTTCATACATATAAACATAAATTTTAAATAAGAATAAAATATCCATTTTAATTTAAAAAAAAAAAGTTGAGAGTTGAGCCTGAACCGGGCCTAGGTTGAACTTTTTTTTAGAGTTTATACCCTATGCCCAGCTCATACCCTTCAACAAGTCCGACTTGCCCGATCCTTTCTTGAAAAGTATATGATCGTCTCAAAACCTCTAAAAAATAGGGTCGGGCCGGTTAGCAAATGGTCGGCCTGACCTAATAGATAGCCACAGTCGGCCACGATAGGACCCGTTAAGATTTTAGCGGATCTGGATAACGGAATAAATGGACTCATATCCGTCTACCTAGTACGTAGCTCGTTAACACTAAATAAAAAGTTTTTTTATTATTATTTAATAATCTATATTAGCAAACGGGCAGTCTGACCTAATTAGAGAAATCTAGATGCTCTGTCCATGATGTGGAAACAGTTTCTAATAATTGTTTTCGTTATTATTTTCAATATAAATTGTTAAATATTTTATTTTTATAAATAATCGTTTAATTTTTTTTTTTTTTAGGAAACGTGGTCGGTGCCACGAAATAACATAAAAGCCCTCACGTATGGCGGAGGAAAACCGTGGTTACAAACAAGAAAGAAACAGAAACCAACGGTAAGATAACATAAATAAACTCAAACAACAAGGGCCCTAGGAGGCCGTGCGGGACCGCAACTCGCGATCATCGGCCCTAATGGCCTCTTCCGAACAAGGCGGGACTAAACCCAGCCAGGTCGAGGACGAGTGATGGTTAACCGCATAGCACGCTAGATTATGCGCTGCAACATTATAAAGACGAGAAATATGCATAATGCGAAAAACCTCAAGCTCCCTCACCTCTCTGAAGATGCGGTGCAAGATCGTCCCGAGCTCTGTCGCAGACGTCACGCCCTCATCGATCATCCTCACCACCCCCAAGCAGTCAGACTGGATCTCCGCTCTCCTGCCACCGACGCTGCGAACTAGCTCTATGCCATGGAGGACAGCATACGCTTCCGCAAGATGGGGGGAGAACCCCATAGCCAGGAAAACGTCTGCGAGGCGATCACCTATCCGGTGTGGTCCCGAACTATACAACCGACACCGAAGCCCCCCCGGTCGCGACCTAGTGCCGCGTCAACGTTAATCGAGAGGGTCCTGTCCCTTGGAGGGGTCCATCTGGGGTTCGTAGTCACCCTCGTGCTCGTCGGAGTCTCCCCATCCGTAGCCACTCTGTACTCCTCGAGGAAGCTCACCTTCCACTGGACTAGCTGTGGCTGGCTCCAAGCTGATCTCTCGGCTAAGACGTTGTTCATGTGGTTCCAAAGTTCCCAGATAATAGTAATGAAAAGCTCATGGAAACGGACCTCAAGGACCTCTGTCACTCTGAGGATAGCGTCGAAAGCGTCGCCGTCTCTGAAAGGCGGGAGAATGTGGCCGAAGCCCACCTCCTTCCAGACTCTCCTGCTCCACCTGCAACCCCAAAACGCGTCGAAAACAGTCTCTCTCGCCTCCTGACAGACAGGGCAGCTGTCATCAGAGGTGATCCTCTTCTTGGCTAAGACTGATTTGGCCGGGATCTGGCCTAAACAGACTCGCCAACAGAAGAGTTTCACCTTAAGATGGGCTCTCAGCTGCCAGAACTTCGTCCACCACCTCTCCATCACCGTCGGATCTGAAGAGCTGACGGCCGGAGTACTGGCTTTCTCCATAGCTACACGGTAGCCGCTCTTGACGGAGTACTCTCCGTCCTCGGTGAAATGCCAGCGACGCACGTCAGGGATACCCTCACCACCACACGGGATGCTCAAGATCGCCGCAGCGTCCTCCGCCCCAAACATCGTTGTAATAAGATCGACGTCCCAACTACCGTCGAATCTCATAAGCTCAGCTACTCGCATATCGGAAGGAATCCAAGGGGGATCAATCCAGGTGGCAGGTCTGTCCCTAGGAACCCAAATGTCGCCCATGACAAACACAGATTCCCCGTCCCCGATCCGCCATCTCGAACCGGACTGAATGATCTCACGTCCCCAAAGAAGACCGCGCCACATGGATGAGCTACACGAGCCTGGAAGAGCCGTCATAATATCACCATCGGGGAAGTAGCTATGTCTATTGACTCGGCCAACAAGACTATCCGGTCTCCTGAGAAGTCTCCAGACACCCTTGGCCAGAAGGGCCTGGTTGGACTTCTCCAGATCTCTGAAGCCCATCCCTCCCACTGACTTGTGTCTCGTGAGGTCCTCCCACTTGCACCAGTGGATCTTCCTCGTCGCCGTTCCACTCCCCCCACCAGAATCTGGAAATCGTCGAATGGATCTCCCTAATCAAACGCAGCGGGATCTTATGGCATGAGGCCACGTAGCTGGGAATTGACTGGAGGACAGACTTAATGAGAACCTCTCTGCCAGCCTGCGAGAGGGAGAGACCGTTCCAACTCTTAATCTTATCCCAGACACGGTTTCTCACAAACCCAAAAAGCTCCGTCTTCCTCCGACCCAGGTATCGCTTATGGCACTCCGTCTTCCTAGCTCCTAGGATCTGGGCCAAAACCTCACCCTCCTCGTCACTGACCTCCGAACCGAAACATACATCGGACTTTTGAAAGTTCACCATCTGACCCGAGGCCTCTGAATAAGTCCGTAAAATGTCTGTAACCCTCTCACATTCGTCTGGTATCGCTCGACAGAAAACTAGGCTATCATCCGCGAAAAGAAGATGAGACACGTGGAGTTCCCAGAATCGGACTCCTAAAAGCGCTCCAGCATCCTCGCTTGCTCGGAAGAGACTCAAGAGACCCTCAGAGCAGAAGAGGAATAAAAATGGAGAGAGAGGGTCCCCCTGGCGGAGACCTCTGAAGGGAGTCACACTGCCTCGGGTGGAGCCGTTGATGTTGAAAGCAAATCTGACTGAGGTAACGCATCTCATGATAAGGTGCACCCACTGCGTGCTGTATCCCAGTCTCAACATCATCGACTCCAGGTATGCCTACCCAACTCTGTCGAATGCCTTCGCCATGTCAAGCTTGAGAGACGCACACTTTCCATTTCCGAAGCGTTTCCGCTTCATCGTATGGAGAGCCTCGAATCCAACCATGACATTATCGAAGATCACTCTACCTCCTACGAAAGCGCTCTGGGACTCAGAAATAGCATCGTGCATAGTGAGCTTAAGACGGTTGACCAAGCACTTGGCCACTATCTTATAGATCACATTGCACAGGCTAATCGGTCTGAAGTCGCTGACTCGTCTCGGGTCCTCTACTTTGGGGATGAGGGTGACCACAGTATCGTTAATGGTGGCCACCTCATCTCCATCGTTGAGAATCCCAAGGCAGGTCTTCAAGACCGACTCGCCTACTATGTCCCAATATCTCTGGTCGAAAATTGCGGGAAAGCCGTCACTTCCCGGGGCCTTGATCGCATCCATCGAGAAAAGCGCCTTTTTCACCTCCCCTGGCTCAAAAGGGCGCTCCAACTCGGCGTTTAACGCCTCCGAGATCCTAGGCTGTACGCCCGCAGAAACTAACTCAATACTCTGCGAAGAAGGCCTCGCTGAAGAGAAAATGTCACTAAAGTAATCAGAGACGATCCTCTCAATCTCAGTGTCTCCACTGTGCCAATCCCCGTGTTCGTCCTCTAATCCTCTAATGGCGTTCATCTTCCTCCTAGCGGAAGCCTTGCGGTGAAAAAGCTTCGTATTCTTATCCCCGCACCGCATCCAGGACACTCTGCTCCTCTGTCTCCAGTACTGCTCCTCCCTCTCCACTAAAACGCCAAGCTGTCTCTCCTCCCGTCTGAAGGACTCTATACAGAAATCCGAGCCCGATCATCCCGCAATCTCAACGATCTTCTTCTGCTTCTCGATCGTGTCTCTGATCTCTCTGTTCCTCGCTCCTCCCCAGCGGGAGAGGCTCTGTCTGCACTGACTGATCGCATCAGCTAAGCTCGGATTCTGATCACCACTCTGGCCCGTCCCCCATGCTCTACGGATCCGCTCGTCGCACTCTGGCTCACCTATCCACGACTCCTCAAAGAAGAAACGCCTCGGCCTCCTGCTCCTCCGGCGATCTCTGAAACCCGCAGTAAGCAGAAGAAGAGGTCTATGGTCCGAACTCCAGAAACTCAAGTGTCGAACTGTGGCCGAAGGGAAGAGATCGCTCCACTCGTGACTCGCAAGGCATCTATCCAGACGCTCCTCTATACCTCCTCTGCGCCAGGTGAAAGGGTCACCCTCGTAACCTAAGTCATGGATGTCGCAATCCAAAATCATCTCTTTGAAAGCTGATAACTGGCCGGGACCTCTGTCTCTACCTCCTCGAATCTCTGAGTTGGAAGCAACTTCGTTCATGTCGCCCCCAACTAACCAAGGACCCGTGAAAGAGCTCCGAAGGCGACAAAGGAGCTCCCAAGTATGCCTCCTCTGGGCGCTCACAGGGTCCCCGTAGATCCCCACAAATCTCCAATTCTCACCCAACTCACTAACCAGATCTCCCTCAATGTGATATCTCGAAAACGTCCCGAGTAGGAATCTCACAGGCTCTTTCCAAAGTAACATCAAGCCTCCACTCCTACCAAGATAGTCCACCGTCATACAACCATCGAAACCCAACAACACTCTCACCCTTTCAGCCCCCTCACGCCGTAGTCTAGTCTCGGAAAGAAAAATAAAATCGGGACTATGATCTCGAACGTGAGCAAGGAGGGCTGACCTTGTCCCGGGGTTACCCAACCCCTGGACGTTCCATATAACGCCTATCATCGCGATCGGCGGCCCTCGCTCTCGAGGAGCGCCGCTCTCTCATCAGAAACTACTAAGGTCGAATCTAGTGGACTAGAAACTTCCAAAGTACGGGTAATAGAAAATAAGTCTCTCCTCCCTAGGTCATGTGTGGCATAAAGTAAGTCTCTATCCCCTAAGTCTTGGGTGTCAGAAAAAGAGTCTCTAAAGGAGTATGAGAGGTGATAGGTGGACTTACCTGTGTGTCGAGCGTAGATCTCAAAACTCTCTTCACCGCAGCAGTATCAGAGCCCCCCGTTGGCGAGACACCTCCACCGCCCTCGATCAATCGGGCCTGGACTCCGTGGGATGCGTCGATGGTCCTCTTTGGGTCGCGTTTTGCCTCGTCGCCGGCCTCGATGAGTCGCGCCATTCTCTTCACACTCCCAACTCTGAGGCGGTCATTCGATTTTCTTTTTCCTGCTCCTCCTTCGACATTTCCCATCGTTCCCAGCCTCGTGTCGCTACCCGACAGCCCTCCGTCGCCAACAAAGGGCCCTGTCTCTTTTTTCCCCTCAGCCTTGTTACACCTCTCAGAGCTGGGCTCCTGATAAGAAGGGCCCAAAGTCTTTTGTTGAGTGAGCCCAAATTGAGGGAGGGGTTTTCTCGTGGGCCCCGCCTTTTGCCCATTCTCGTCACCTGACATGGCCTGCCCAGTGGCAGAAGAGAAGACCAAGCCATTTCCTTGTTTATTCTCGCGCCCCACGCCATCAGACTTGTCTCCATGTTTTTTATTCAAAAAAACAGTGTCTTCACCAACTCTCCCTTCATCTAAGGGAAAGCTTTCCACCAGATCCGGATTTGGCCAGGCTTTGTCATGCCCAAATGGAGAAGAACGCACGTCCTTCATCTCCACCAACGGTCTGATCACAGTAGCACCAGATGTGGGCCCACTATCAGTGCCGTCCAGGCTTGGTTTTGTCGTCAATGGCTTCGTCGCCGGCGTGGTTATCTTCTCCAAGCTCTTCCCCGGAGTTTGCGTCGGAGCCTCCTTTCCCTGGTTCGCCTCCGGTCCCGGCCTCTGTGGTTTCGACGGCCAGGTCTTCAACGCCTGGTTCTTCTCCGAGCTCGACCGCCGTGTCCCCACCTCCGGTTTGGCCTCCTTCTCCTGGAACTCCTCCGATCTCGGGATCTGGGTTCTCGCTGAGCTTAGCGGCGGTGGCTCCATCTCCACCGTGGGCCCGTTTCCCTGTGTCTTCTCCAAGCCTGGCGCATGTGTCTTCGTCGATGGCGGTGTCTCCACCTCCCGGGTCCTCTCCGACCTCGCTGATTGGGTCTTCGTTGCCGACGAAGTCTTCGCCTTCGGCCGCTCCCTTCTTCGTCGGGGAAAGGGATTCCCCTTACCCATCTCCGAAGATGGGTGGCCAATGCCTGATCCCCCCATCTCGAACTCCATCTCCGCGGCGCCTCGATTCTCCGAGTTCCCTGGTTGATTGGAGCCGCCACTATCGCTCTTCTTGCTTCGATTACTGTCCGCCGGAGACTTCCCAGAAGTGTCAACGTTTGCCTTAGCCGACTCGGTCCTCGGGGTCAACGGGGTAGAAGCCTCAGCCTTCGCCGTCGAGCTTCCCGGTCCAGCCCACCCCATCGTTCTGGGCGGTCCCACGCCAATAAACAGTCTGGTTCCATTGGCGGAGTTGGACGGCACTTCACCACGGAGCCACGCCCCGAAACGCGGCCTCACAGCGTCGCCTTCCTGGTTAGATTGCGAAGGGCATTCAGAGCTGCAATGACTGAGGCTGCCACAGGTGTAGCAAAAGTCGCCGAGTTTTTCGTACTTAAACAATACCCAAGTCTTCTCTTCCCCGATCAAGATGTGAATCCCATTCACCAAAGATTTCCCGATGTCAATGGCCACCCGGACCCGGAGAAAGTCCACCCTGATTTGGTCTCCTTTGTCCTTGTCGACTTTGAGAACCCGTCCGAGTCTCTTACCAATCAACTCTCCCATTTTAGCAGACCGGTTCCTCGGAGGAACCCCATGGAGTTGGACCCAGAAGTCCACGTACCGGAGTTCCTCACCTTCGGCCCGCTCTGGATCTCCGAGAACCAGTAGCGACTTATCAAAAGTCCAGGGTCCCAAGTCCCACACCCTCTGCTTATCCGCCTCTAACTCGAATTTGAAGCGGAACCCACCTCCATCGTAATCGCTGATTTCCAACTTCCCCGTAGTCCTCCAGATTCTCGCCATAATAGTCTTCAAGGCATTTCTGTTAAACGGTCTCAGCCTGAGGAGCCTTCCCACGAGACAACACGAGAGGTTCACTTCGGTACTAATTATCTCATCTTCCTCGAGGACCAACACCTCCTCTTCCTCTTCTCCGATGTCTAGTTCAGACCACCTATCACACAGGTCTTCCATCCCCCAGAAGAAGAAGGAAACGCCGGTGAAAAGCTCTAGCTCCGGAGCTGGCCAGGAGCAGAGCAGAGAAGGAAGTACGGAGAGAAAAAAAAACAAAATGTGTTTTTTAACTTTAAGCCCTCTAAAAAAACGTGTTTTGACTTTTGACAAATTTGACCTCTAATCGTTTAATTTTTTATGTGTCTATTTTTGTCCTTAATAACTTTAACCAAACCAGATTTCGATAAAAATCCATGTCTGGACTCTGAACACACCCGCCAGTTTATGTTGCTTTATGTAAAATTTGGATAAACAAAAGTTAATGGGTATTGAATCGAGTTACCTTTTATATTAGGTAGTGAATTGATATGGGTTTATAAGAATTCCATGGAATTCCGAATTCCCAGCTTTAATTCAAAACCCAGTTACTTATTTTATCAGTTTTTTTTTCCTCTCCTTTTTATTTATTTATCATTATTATTCTGTTAAACCCAATTACTTTTTATTTATCAGTTTTTTTCTCACTTTTATCAGGAATCTCATTAACATAATCTGATTCCCAAGAATAAAAGAATACATATCTCAAATAGATTCATGGGAATGTTACATTAAACATATATCCATAACATAGTTAATAAGAGACAATGCCTCTCTAACTTTTATCCTGGTGCCGCCACGTGGCGCCCTCCAGGAGGCGACACGTGGCGGCACCAGGGGCCGACACGTAGTGCCTTTTTTTTTTTTTTTTTAGGGAGCCTTCCGGTTTGTTTTTTTTTTTTTTTTTTCCAATTTTGAATTTTTTTTCCCTTCCAAATATCAATATATTTTGTATAATTTTTGTATGTATATTATAATCATAATTACTAATACTATATCAATAACATATATTATCATTTTTTTTCCCGATCTTTAATTTTTTTTCCCCTCTCTCATCAATATATTTTGTATATATTTTTATTTCAACTTGAATCCTGGTGTCGCCAGGCAACGACACGTGGAATCCATTTTTTTTCCCTTCCGATTTTGATTTTTTTTTACTTCCGATTTTGATTTTTTTCTTTCCAATTTGATTTTTTTTATATTTTTTATGTATATTATAATCATAATTATTAATAATATATTATACTATATCAATAACATATATTATCATTTATTTTTTTCCGACCTTGTAATTTTTTTCCCTCTCTCATCAATATATTTTGTATATATATTTTTTTCGAACTTGAATCTTGGTCCGCCAGGCAGCGACACGTTGAAGCCATTTTTTTTTCCTTCCAATTTTGATTTTTTTTTTTTACTTCCGATTTTGATTTTTTTTTTTTTTGCTTTCCAATTTTGATTTTTTTTCCCTTCCAAACATCAATATATTTTGTATGTTTTTTTTATGTATATTATAATCATAATACTAATACTATATTATACTATATCAATAACATATGTTATCGTTTATTTTTTTTCCCGACCTTTAATTTTTTTCCCCTCTCTCATCAATATATTTTGTATATATTTTTATTTCAACTTGAATTCTGGTGCCGCTAGGCAGCGACACGTGGAACCATTTTTTTTTTCCTTCCGGTTTTGATTCTTTTTTTACTTCCGATTTTGAATTTTTTTTTCCTTCTTTCATAAATATATTTTGTATAATTTTTGTATGTATATTAATTTTTTTCCTCCCTCTGTTATCAATATATTTTGTATAATTTTTTTATGTATATTATATTATATTATATTTGATATAATTAAAAGTCTAAACTCACTTTATTTTACTTATTTTTTTTTTATTTTTTTTTTTTTTAAATATTGCTGACTCGCGCGTAGCGCGTTTTTCAACTAGTATAAATAATAAAACTCTTAGAGAACCTTCAACGCGGAGGCTGAAGTGCCAATTAAATAAATAGAGCCTTTAGTTGCTCACAACATTGGAGCAAAGCTGGGTCCCACCAACTTTTGGGCATTGGTGTCCCTGCCTGGCACCGATGCTCGGCTTCTTTATATAAAAAAATATAATCTAAATATTAAATAACAATGTCTAAATAAAATAATAAAATATTAAAGTGGGTCATTTTAAATTATTTTTAAAGTTGTCAACCATTGGAGTGACTTTTAGTAAACAAATGGCTATTAGTGATGTGGAAGGATTTTTAATAAATCAAATTTTTAAAGTGATATGTCAAAATGAGCACATCTTAGCATTGGAGTTGCTCTTATAAAATAGATAAACATAAAAATAAAATAATCATTAAATTTAATAAAAATATAAACAAATAGTACTGAAAAAAAAAAATTAACTTTCAAAAAAAATAACAAAATTCATAAAAAAAATATAAATTTGATCTAATTTTAACCATACGATATTTTTTAATTTTATTGATAATTTATGGTATTTGTTAACCTTTTTTTTTTTTTACAAAAAAATATCTACGTTAGATGAAGATTATTTTCCTCTCACACAATTAGTGCAAGATGAAATAATAAGAAATGAAATTTATATATTCAATTCATTTGTTGATATGCTTAAACTAACCATATAATTTAATGTATATTGTATATATGTATATAAATATCTAGGTACATAATTTCAAATTGAATGTAATATGTATCTCTACTTAAACTAACAATATAATTTAATATAATATATATATATATATATATATATATATGAATATCTACGTATATAATATTATATATAGCATATATTTCTACATTCATAATATAATATAATATGCATGTACGTGTGTGTAGATGTGTATACAATATTATACATACGAAATTAAAAAAAAATTATGTACGTAAAAGAAAATCCATACGTATATAATAAATATATATATATATAATAAAATAATAATAAAAAGATATTCTAATCTGAATAATACTTTTTTGGTGTTATTAGGATTACAATTTTAAAGTAATCTCATTAATTAGGTAATCACATTTCTAAAAAATCTTTTTTAACATTAACTCAAATCAAATAATGTAATCCAAAAAATGTGATTAACATTACACCCAACCAAACACACTCTAGCTCATTGTCCAGTCATTGTAATTCCTTACTTTATAATGAAGTACTCTTTTTTAATTTATTTATTATTATTCTTCGGTCTTGATGATTTGGAGCCAAATTTCTTCAATTTTATGATTTGGTCTTACTGGGACTTGAGTAGGCTTTTATTTCCGGGGTTTAAATCACTTGGATGTTATGTACATTTGTTTAGCTTACTTGCGGTGAACCCTGACTAATGTGTTTGTACCCAAGCCTTGTGATTTGGCTATCCGTGCAATGGTTAGATAAATCTCCCAAGCTGTGCTTTCATTTGCAAGTTTCTTGTTCTTCTTTGTTTATAGTAAGATGTAGAGACAATTCTAAGATCTTCATGCACGATTCGAGTTCGAGGTCTCCCAGAGCGATACTTCAAGTTCGCCGAAAGTATTTATCTAGCTGATTAAAAGATAATAAAAAAAAAATTAAATGAAACCAACTGCATCATCGTTTCTCTGAATTTTTTTTTGCCACAATCGTTTTTTATTCGCATTTTGTTCAGTGAAACATGAACTCTTCAAATGGTAGTCTTTGTTTGTCGACCCGAAATTTCTGTCAAAGATGTCAATTTCTAGGTCACTGTGCAAGCTGATAGAGTGAAACAAATTTGTTCATTTTTTTTTTTCTTTTACTTATCTGATATTCAGAAGCCACCAATCCAAATTCCTTATCACCTTGCTATTGGTCTGGTCTTATTTGGGTGCACTTCGTTATTTTCACTCATTACCTTTGTAAATGGAGGTTGCAAAATCAGGTTTCACAGCAGCGTTTTCGTTGATATTTGTTTCCGATATCGGAGACAAGGTAAACTTTCGTTAGTGTAATTTTAAGTACGCGAATTAAGTTTCCTTGACGAATAGTTTGCTTATATTGCTAAATCTTTAATTCGGTTCCTGCTCAATTCCAGACAAGTAAGCCAATCAAATGAAATGATCAGTGTATGTATTAATATTTAATAGGCCCAGAAAGTGAAAGAACGAGATGATTGCGTAAAAAATAACAAAAATATTGCATATTATTCCATTTCTGTCATGCATGAACCACTTTTCCATTTCAATATTTAGTTCAATTCTACTGTTTAATGCCAGTGTTGGTTCAAAGCCAATTTGTTATCACGACAAGGTCTTATTTGATTTTTCATAGAAATGTCATACTCGCTTTACGATGTTAGCGGTTTTCTCGTAGCAATAAACAGAGTGATTTTGCAACAAGTAAAAGTTTAAAAGAAATAATCAAACAAGACATATATTGTAAAACCATCTCGCCTCATCGCCACATAAATAATAGCATAGCGGCAATGAAAAAGAAAATACAAAAAGTTTCTGTAACTTATTCCGCAAGGTAGCATTACACAGCCTTGGATTGGATCAAAATTTAGATAAAATTTATTCTTCTAAAAAAGAAAAGTCAATTTTTTTTGTTTGTTGGCCTTAGTTATCGACGACTTCGATGAGAGTCGTCTCATAGTCGCTCGGCGCCTGGAACCCGTGAAGGTTCATCACGGTCGCAGCCACGTTGGCGAGCCCGCCCTCGGGAACGTCGTTGCGGAACCGAACACCGGCGCTCAGTCCCGGGCCTCCAATCGCAACAGGGACCTAAACGAAAAGAAAAATATCGTGAATCAAACACTACAGACAATTCCATAACTGAACCTTGAACCTGACTTGAGACTTTAATCATGATGGGCTTTACCGGTTGAAGAGTGTGAGAGGTGAGAACTTGAATGTTTCCGTTCTTGTCAAGCTGGGGTTTCCCCGATTTGTTTCTCTTCACCATGTCTTCCGCGTTTCCATGGTCTGCGGTCACGACGTAGATTCCACCAACTTGCTCGATCGCATCGAGAATAATCTGTAGTCACCGAGCCACAGAATTAGTATTGCTAATCAAAACCTTAATGGGTTTTACTTGCTAGGCTTGATGGCGAAAAAATTCAGTCTTGGTTTTCTGAAAAAAAAAGTCCTTTAAATATTGGAAAAATTGTACAAAATAACTATTTGAAAGTTATTGATTAGTCAAATAGCCAAAGTTTCACCTTTTCAGCAAAGTAGCCAAATTTATGTTTTCAAATTTTTTTGACAGCCAAGATTAAAATTTTGGACGATTATTATAAACAATTTATCACTTTCAAAAAAATTACTCTTGGGGTCAAAAAAAATTTGAAACCATATTATTGCACATTTTGACTATTTCACTAAATTAAGACAAACCTTGGCTATTTTGTAAATTCATAACTTTAAATTGGCTATTTACCTTAACAGCCTCATCGGCAGCTTTGCAGGCCACAACGGTGGCTTCAATATCACCGGTGTGTCCCACCATGTCACTGTTCGGCAAGTTGACACGAACCTAAAAAAAAAAAGGCATCGCAAAGTTAAACAACAGACCGGATGAGATCTCTTTAACAATGAATAAAGAACACTACTTTGGATGGAGAGCGATGTAATTTTTACCTGGAGGAATTTGCCGCTGAGAATCGCATCTCTTGCCTTCTCGGCGATCTCAACAGCCTTCATTTTTGGCTTGACGTTGAATGTGATTCCACTGTCACTCGGGACTTCGACGTACTCTTCCAACGAAGAGTCGAAGTATCCGGAGCGGTTTCCGTTCCAGAAGAAGGTAACGTGACCAAACTTAACAGTCTCACTGCACAACAATAAAACAGAAGGCAAATGCTATAATATTTATAAACATACAAAAAAAAAAAAAAAAAAATTAAAACCTCCTATAAGTCAGAACAAACACGCCGAGAAAGAGTTGGGTTTCTGTCATTATAAAAAAATTATTGAAAAATCTAAATGCGCATTACTATTTGGGGGATTTGCAGGTCTCTGGAAAACCAGACTATCTTGTATTTATTATCAGTTTATCAATATGACATTATCATGTTAACATCAGTAAACTGATAAAAGCTATAACATTCTAGATCACAAACCTGCAAGCGAAGGTGCTGACACCGTTTTTCACAAGATATTCACCGGAAGTTCTGTCAATCTCGGGAGGAGAAACAAGGTAGTGGTTTGGGAGCTTCAGCTCGCCATCGTATTGGAGCATGCCAGCATAACGGATCTTCGGGACTCTAACTCGGTCAAACTTGTCAAAATCTTCGTATTCGAGCGCCTTTGCAATCATGACCATCCGATCCGCTCGGAAGTTGAATGTGACAACAGCATCGCCGTCCACAATGGGTCCCACAGCCTTGTCGTTCTCGTCAACGATGACAAATGGGGGAAGGTACTGGTCGTTGGCCTTGGTCTCGGCTCTCAGAGTCTTGACGGCTTCAACGGCGTTCTTGAATTTGTAAGGGGCTTCGCCGAGAACTTGGGCGTCCCATCCTCTTTTCACAACATCCCAATCGTTCTGCAAAATAATCGATTGCTATTAAAGTAACTCAACTGAGAAACGATAGTATAATCCTCAGTCTTTAAAAAAATAAAACCCTTAATTGTTTATATATCTCGCCGAGCACGTTTTTTATGCAGGAATCTGAGGAAATTCTATCGATTACCTTGTTTCACATTATGTGGTATTAGGATTCCCTAAGAATGAAAGTTACAAAATGTGTTATTCAGATTACCACCACCACTTAGTAACCTTGGTATAACTTGAATAGTCCAACAAATTAAAATTGGACTTTATTTTCTACACTAAAAATTAACTTTCCATTATAATAATATATATTATTGGTCATCTCAATATATTAATATGATTCATTTCAATATGATAAACTTGGATTAACACACCAAATACAGTTGGATTACTAAAATACCAAAAAGACGCCGAACACATTTCATACCTCATAACGATCCATAGTGACATACATGCGACCACCTCCAGAGGCAATCTGCGCATCGATGCCCTTCTCTCTCAACTTGATGAGATCATTATCAAGAGTTTCAACAAACCCCACACTCGAACCGTCCAAGACATCACGGCCATCGGTAAGAATGTGAACGCGGATTCTCTTAGCACCCCTCTCACTAGCTCCTTTAACCAACAACTACATGAAAGAATAATAATAATAATCACAATTAAAACACAAAGAAACAGTTACTAAAAAATAATAAATAGCTTCCCGAGTCGGACTTACCTGGACTTGGTCAAGCCTTGAGTGAACTCCACCGTCACTCAACAACCCAATAAGATGCAATGTGTTCGTGTCGAAGCATTCTTTGATGTAACTGAAACCTTCTCCTTCAAAAATCTTTCCAGAGGCAAGGGCAAGATCGACAAGCTTCGCCCTAAACATGGAAAATACGGTTTCAAGAAAGATTAGCAATATTTCAAGCGCACTTGACAGACCACAAATTTAAGAAAGAAAACCCATTTATGTATGTAAGCTTATAGATAGATAAATATATAAAAGATACAAGAAAACCCACCCCTGAGCAAAAATACGTCCAGCGCCGAGGGCGTTGTGACCAACTTCACTGTTACCCATGTCATCTTCAGTCGGAAGCCCAACAGCTTTACCATGAGCCCTCACTAGCCTCCACTTCTCCGGAGCACCCTGTTCAAATCACAGCCATTCCATATCAATATCATATCAGATGTTATTCTCACTCTCTTTGAATCAATCCGCTTTTACATCAGAAAGCCAAAGAAAAAATTTGAAAAGATAGAATAAACGCTACATCAGAAAGCAAAAAAAAAAAAAAACTGGGACGTTAAGAAATCAGTTTTATTAGCAGCGAGGAACATAAAAAAAAATTAAAAAAAAAACTGGCTTAAACTTTATACATGCATATTTCACAGCAAAGCACCATTTAGCTCAAATCCAATCGAAGGAAACACACACACACACACACACACAAACCAGAGCACATGCATAGAGCAAAGGGAAAATGATAAAATATCCGAAACCTATCAATCTCTAGAAGTAAGAATCCAATGAATCCATCAATATTCCGAAACAGACGCAAAAACAGAATCGGGAAACAAAAATTACATTCTTGAGAGAATCCATGGTGGGAGTTTCAGCGACGTGGATACAGTTGTACTGATCGGGACTGGCTTCACCCCAGCCATCCAAAACAACCAAAGCGATCGTCTTTCCCTTTGGCAGCTTCGGGTGATCCGCCAATTTCCACGACAAATCTTTGCTTCCCATATTTTCCCTGCAAATACTAACAAAAACCCAAAATCCAAGCACAAAACCCTAAATCAATCCAGTAAATCTCCGACTAACACAGACCAAATCTCACAGATTAAACAAAACTAAGGAAATAATCGAACGACCAATAAGAACAAACCACGTACTTAAGCGAGAGAGAAATTGGAAAAGTGCCTTTTTTTTCAAATGAATCCAAAATAACGAAAAGTGAGGTTTACGAACACAGAGTGAGAGTATTCGCAAGTCCCAACCAATATATAGTGGCTATGCTCAGTGGATTTTAGCTTTTTTTTTTTTTTTTTTTAGTTAAATTATATTTAAGCGTTTAGTAAATCGATTTTTCTAAAAGTTAAAAAGTGTTTTTGAATATCTTCTTATTTGATGTTTGGCAAAACTGTTTTTACAAAAAACTTCAAAAGCGTGAAAAAGATAAGATTCTTAACTTTTAAAAAAAGTGTTTTTAAGTTTGGTATTTAAAATACTGTAATATCTTCGTACAAAATATTATTCATATATATATATATATATATATATATATATATATAAACATATTAATAATTATTATTTAATTATTAAGAACATGTCTATTTTAGTCTTTTATTATAATATATTTATTTTACCAAACGCTAAATCAGTTTTTGTTACCAGCAACAACCGTTTTATAAACAGTTTATCAAACACCTTATCAGTTTTTGGAAAAAAAACAGTTTTTTTCAAAAATTGAATCTAAAAGCACTTTTTTAAAGGGCATTGTAGCAAAATAGCCACTTTAAAACTATAGATTTTGTTTTTAGCCTATGTTTCATAACTTTTAGGGAAATAGCCAACGTGCTTAGGTGTCAATAATTAATAGACTAATTTGCCCTTTTACTAGATCAAATGGAAATAATGAATATATTTATATTAAATAATAGGCAATAATAATAGAAAATAACATAAAATTTCAAAATTGTTATACGTGGCACGCTAATCTAGAACGGCTCACCAAGATTGGCGTTACTGTTGAGAACCTGTCAACACAGATAATAAACGTAAATTACTGGAAATTATCTCATTCTTGAATGGAAATAAATGGAAATAACTGTAAATAAATCATCTGTAACAACACAATCTGTACTATTTTTTTAAAAACCAGATCTGAGAACTGGGTTAAAAAAAAACCCAGATCTAGTTTCGAAATAAATGGAAATAATTGTAAATAATATACTACATAAGCTTAATTGTAAGGTGCGCCTCCCATCGGGGAAGGCCGGGCCCAGGCTGCCCGGGCCTCCATCGCCGCCGCTCGCCTGCCAAACAGTCCCGGCGTCGCCGCCCAGGGCCGACACGACCATCCCAGCGCCTGGCTAGACCTGTGCGACTCCACCCAGGCCGCGCGCGCCCCCATCCCAGCGCCCGGCTCGACCTGCGCGACTCCACCCAGGCCGCGCGCGCCCCAGAGCCGCCTGGGTCTCCTCTGGCGATGCTTCCGGCGCAGACAGCGCCGACGAGGGCCGGCGCACCTTCGCCCGGGCCCGCCTCGCCGAGCACGCCTCCACGCCGGTCGACTCGGCTCTCCCCGGCGCTCCTAGGCCGACGCCACCCGGTGCCGATCTCGTCGGGCGCAGCCACGCTCGGGTTGGAGAGAGAGAGATAGAGATAGAGAGAGAGAGAGAGAGAAAGAAAACGCCCAGATCCGATTTGTGGAGTGGCTGGAGAGAGAGAGTGAGAGAGAGAGAGAATGTGGATAATGATTCAAAAGCAAAATAACTGCCTCCTACGTATCAGAAACAATTAACGCACAAAAAAAGGAAAAAAAAAATATGCTAATTAAAAAACTGAGGACAAAAAAGTAAAACATAATTTGCCACCTATTACGTTTGGCTATTTCCCTAAAAAACTCAAAACATAGGCTAGATCCCAAACCTAACGTTTTAGGTGGCCTAGTTGCTTATAAAACTCTTTTTTAAAAACAAAGATATGTCAAACGGTGCTTTTATACGTAGTTTTAGTTTTTGGTTTGTAGTTTCTCTCTCTTAACTTTTTTTCTTACACTAACTTTTAATTCTAATTATCTTTTTATGCTTTTATCAAATAATTTTTTTGACGTCACCAAAATTTATAATTTATTTTTTTACATTTTATAGACACCAACTTTGATATATTTTTTATATACCAAAAAATATCTTATTATTATTATTAATTATATTTTATATAAATAATTATTACTTATAAATATTGATATATATTTTGCCAAACACTAAATCAGCTTTTGTTAACAGCTACAACTATTTTACAATAGTTTACCAAATACTCATCTGTTTTTTAAAACAACAGTTTTTTCGTACAGCTATTATAAAATCACTTTTTTAACAAAAAATTAGAAAAATAGTCAATTTAAACGTTTGATATTGCTAAATAACCAAGGTTTGGTAAATATTAGGTAAATAGCCATAAATGATGACGTGGCTTAATATGGCAGTGGCTATTTACTTAATATTTACATTTGTAAATATATAAAATTGGTTATTTACCTAATATTTACAAAACCTTTGGCTATTTAGCAATTCTCAACGTTTAAGATGGCTATTTTGCTTAATTACCCCTTTTTTTTAAGTAAAGCTATGTCAAACACAGCCAGTTACTGATATCGTATCGAGACTCATATTTTGTTAGATTATCGGGAGATACATTTAATTTATCGGAGTATCTAATGAAAATAGTATAAATCATATCGGTGAACTTACAATTATCGATGTGGTTTACCAGCAAATACCGAACTTACCGAGAGGGTATCCAATAAACAAATATTTATAAAAATTCATACATAAAATAGGATAAAAAAAATAATATACAATATCTTTAGTACTTAATGAAACAATTCAAGGTGAAAAACGGCGTTGCTCCATCAGCAAAACTGGGATAAAGTAATACAAAGTACATTCTAAAATGAAGAAGATCAATACAATCCATAAAATAACATAGTTCAACAAAAACAACCAATAAAATGACTACTTCGGCAATATCCCTCGGCTAATGGTCATACATAATCATATCAACTCAAGTAATGAGCATATGCGCTTTGGTACGTTTACAAATGATAGTTGTATTCTCATTGAGTCATACCAATAGAGAAAGAGTTGCACGATAATCTTTTTGCGGTCGGATTGGGGTAATGATGGGAGCGAGGTGGCGGTGGACAATATTGGTTTTTGTAATAAGAGGAAAATCCTTCATAATACAAGTACGAATACTCCGGGTCTTGAGGAGTAAGTCTCACCGATCCGAACTTGTTGGACAAATCATCAACATCATTGCTAGACGTAAATGACATGACATCATTCATACCTCCGTCGTGGCCGCGCTCATAACCTGAGTAAAAAAAGGTAGGGTGAAAACAGTCATAATCATCATCCATTGGTATGTATCCAGGCCCAAAGGAACCTCCACATCCATCACCATCACCACCACCATAGGAACCTCCACGTCCATCACAACCACCACCACTATTACAAACCTCTACCTCCATCACTACCACAACCATAGTAACCTCGATCATCACTACCACCACCACCTCCTCCACCTCATCCGAAACCTCGACCTCATTCATCTCCACCCACGCCAACTGAATTAGAACTGTCACCATATCCGCGTTGAGGAAGGACTTCCTCGGACATCACGCGCTCCGGATCAACTCCAAGCTCTTGGGCCATCTGAGCCGGGTTCTAGTTATCGTCGTCCAAGGAAATCGAGTCAATCCAACCAAGCAGTTCATCGCCTCCCTCATTATCATGACTCGAACGTTCAAATGCTCTTTCCATGATATCCAAATGATCCATCGGGACCGTCAAGTTGTCGTGAATTCGAGTTATTTTTCTGATCTGCAATTTCATGTTGTATGAGCAAAAGACAAGCTTCTCGAGCCTCTTATACGCTAGGCGGTTCCTCTGTTTAGTGTAGATCAAGGGCGAACATATTCCAATTTCTCTCGTAAGCAAACGATGATGAATTCTGCGACAAGATTCGAATGGCCAATCTTTGTAACGTTAGCGTCCAATTTCCATAACATCCCCACCACTCACCTGTAATCATGTGACATAAAGTCATATAATTTCATTTCATAACACTCCATTACATAGTCTTTATATTACACTTTACATAACACTTACTTGCACACAACGTACCTCGTGCCGAGATAGCACTTTTTTGTGCGAAGTCTCCTCTAGCCTCTCGAAATGCGATCAACTGTAATGGATAACTTAAATGCGACTACAAATACATAATAATAAAGCTCAACGAATAACATACTTGCAAAATTATACATTTCTTCCAGGTAAAGCCTCACATAACTCCGGATACAAGGTATCAAACACCTTCGTGACAGCCGCTATATGCGAATTATCTATTGCAATGTCCGCGTTATATTGCAACTTTGGATTGAAAAAAAAGCTAAAACAAGTACGTGTTTATAAAAAGCAAAATGTCAATGAATGAATTGTTTGCGAGAGAAAATTTACCTTCTACATGTGATGAATGACACATCTGACTAGTCCATCTATGCTCCACGATGTTGACAACTCATTTTCTGCCGTTGCGTGCGGACAACTTATTATTCACCTCATGGAACACGTAGTAGAGTAATCCTATCGTCAAATGCACTTCGGTGTCTGTTGCGATATTTTCGTACGCAAGTAGTGCACGTAGTCGCTCAAGTAGTAAAATCGTAAGAACGAGTCCATCCCATGAGGACTATGCTTAACCGAAACACAACTAGCTAGCAATGAATTGAACTCAAGTAGAAAAAGATGATGATTAACTAATTTGCTGAAAATAAATAAACAAGAAAATTAGCACGCGTGAACAAATGAGTAGCAGGCAATGGCAATAGCTTCGCAAAACTTTCCTATAGTCGGAATTCCTAGAACTACGCACGATTTTTCGTCTCTCTCTCTTCACTTATCACACTCACCTAATATTATCGTAAATCTCTATCGAGCATCTAACACCATATGCCAATACCGAGTATTTATCTCTCGACCTCAAATCATAAAAATACGACAAGCATTATAGACAAGAGTGTACACCTTAGGAATGTACTACGGTGAAATAATTCTTATGCACGATTATCTAATTCTCTCTCAAGCAACTAAACAATCCTAAAAATCATGAACGAGGTAGATTATCTCATACAAGCATCAAGCACAAAATTAATTCAAGTGATAGAGAAGATTAATAGAAAAATACTTCAATTAAATAATTATGAATCCACAACTATATTCAAGCAAAGCTAAACCATCACTCTTAAGGAGTTCAGTTCAAGAATAACATAAATAGAAAATAAATAAACAAAATCTATATCAAAATAAAACATGAAAAAAAAAAAGAGTTCCAAGGAAAAATATTAGAAAGAAAAACGTTGAATTCACGATTGTCAACCACGATGAACGGTGGTCTTCTCTTCCAGTTGTCTCTTCTCTCACAATTAGCCAAACTCTATTATGAAACATAAAATAATACCTCTCTCATGAATTACGAAAGTCTAATATATTTAGAGTATTTTGGTGTGTTTTCGGAACCTTTGGAACCATTGGATTTGATCGAACGGTTGAGAAAACATAAAAAAAAGTCAAGTTGGAAATTGCTGGTTTTGGAGTTGGGCGGCGTGCCAAGTCGATTTTAGCTTTTTCGCGCTCCGCGCTTACAGCTCGGATGCTCGTTTCTTCGATTTTCTCGTCGGCGCGGTGCACTACTTTTTTTTTCTAGCGCCCACCATTTTTTAAACGGCCATAACTCTTAGCTCCGATGTCCGATTCTTGCAAATAAATATGCTTTGGAAAGCTGAGATAAAGCTCTATCCAATGGTCATAAATCTTAGCTCCGATGTCCGATTCTTGCAAATAAACGACGTCGTGTTTCTTGTTCCGCTCTACTTGCTTGAAAAGTCTTCGAATCACCTCAAAATTACTCAGTAACGTCACGTGTTGCTCCACTAACCTCCTTAATACTCAAATACTTTCTAAAACACATCAAAACACATAACATCACTTGAGAATGTGTGAAATTCAGGCCCAAAAATAGGAGTTTAACGCGTACAAAACACACCTATCAGGGTTCCATAATCGAAGAATGATATACAGAGGCTAAAAATTGCACATAACTCACCGACATATTGCCAAAACTTCGGGTTCAAAATAGTCTCAATGATGGATTTACCGGCAGGTGTGGGGCTCAATTTCTCGTCTTTCCACCATTGACTAGTGAACAACGTCCTCAACGTAGCTCTTTTCTTCCGGGGGCTTCTAAGAGCGAGATAGTTCGTTGCAAACATTGTTGCCCCGGGACGGACAATTTCACCTGGGGCCGCCTCTCGTAACTTTGACAACACCGAGTCGTGGTTGTAGATAAACTCTGTCGCTTCCCTCAATGCTTTGATTGTCCCCTTAAGCATGTCTCTCTTCTCAATATCTTCAAACATCAGATCCAAGCAATATACGACACAAGGTGTCCAATACACATTATAACGCCACATCAATTTCATTCCAACACTCTTTTAATTTGATCTGTTGTCGGTTACAACTTGGACGACATTGTGTTTCCTAACTTCTTCCAGCATATCCCTCAATATTTAATAGATGTACTTCGCATTCTTCATGTTCGAAACACATCAATGGACTTCAAGAACAGCGTCACACTAATGCAATCCACCATGATGTTGATGATGCTCAACCTGGTTGGCCCCGTCCAACCATCAGCCAATATGGTGCATCCATACGTCTTCCACCGTTTCTTTTGTTCTTGCACGAAGTTCTCCGCATCTACAATCTCCATATCGAGGTACTTGTTATGAACTTCATACAATGATGGCAGAGGAACCTTTGGATCAGCAATATAGATGAACATCACATTCAAATAAAAAATACAAACAAAAATATGCAATACAACAAGTGATGATGATTACCTAGATCTTGAGCAGTCACAATCATGCAATACAACAATTACTCGCGATCACGTGCTGGTGAACGATGAATTTGGTTATAGCTTTTTCGAGTCATGTCTTCTTCTTCGGGTCCACCATCTCGTTAATTCTTGGTTGCCTCGCACTGAGAGACTTATATGACGAGGGAGCCGCAGGTGGAGGTTTTGCACCCGAGCCTTCCCTGGGACCCGATTGAAACCGTGCTTCTCATTTTGTCCAAACCGCTTCTTGTCGTGACCTCTTCACCGTTACTCGCAATTGGGCTTAGTATTCATGATTATCTTCATCATCGTCATTGTAGGTTTGTTGAAGGTCTTGCGAATTGTTTCTTCCAAGGTATGTTCATGTTTCTTCTTTTCAACATTACCACGGATTAAGCTCACATCTCCTCGATCACCTCATGAGGGACTTTATCACACATTTTCACGTTCTTCTGAGCGTCCAAATGTGTCAGGTGATTTTTTACTCTAGTGATCCCCCCTCCTCCCATTATTTGACCACAAAAATTACAAGTGTGGGCACTCGCCTTTCTCGGAACGGACGTACAATACTTCCTTACTTGGTTGGGTTATTTTGATGTATCCAGACTAATACCAATCCAACCCATTTCATGAATAAAATGTGACCAATTAACCAAGCAACAAAACTACTTGTTTCAAATAACATCTTATTGTTGCATCTAAACATATAAATGTTGACTAATCTGACTTCATGTCTACAAATAACACATAAAGTAATGAACACAAAGTCACAAACACATATTTATCATTTCATATATCACATATTCATAAACACATATACACAAATTCATAATTTCACAAATCACATTAATTTTAAATTTTATAAACACATATTCATAATTTAATTTCATATTGATATTCCGTTAATTATTAAGCCCAGTTTAAAAAAAATTCTCATCTAAAATCCAACATCCGTTGAGTTTGCCAACTTCATTTTCAGATTCAGCTCAGATCAAAATGCTGTATTTCACAATAGATATTTTAAATTTTGATCTATTTAAAAAACTGTATAATTTGGAAAATATATGAAAATGATAAGTATAAAAAAAAATCAAATACTCATTAGTATACTTTTACTATTATAAGATTAACTTTTTAAAATGACGTGGACCACATTGAAAGAGGCCTTTATATTAAACAAAAATAACTTTATTATTGGTCAACTAATGCAGATTTTTGCCATGAACCGTGGCTTGTGAGCGTGCTGCTCCATGTGACGTCTTCCTTTTTTTTTTCTTTTTTTTTTTTTGTTGTTGTTGTATAATTGAATTTGAATACTGAAATGGTATTAGGAGGTTGAAAATTATATATAAACAAGTTTGGCTGGAATAAAATTAGTTGAGCAAAGGCATATTCGGGGATCTTTTCCAAATCCTCCACTTACTCTTCTAGCTACTAGTTATTATTCTCAAGTCCAAGTCCCCAAGTCCACCAAACAAATCAGGTTTTAAATTTTGATAATCCTAGTGAAAATTCGAAATTCCAACTAAAAAAATCTGGAGTTTTGAAAAGTAATTACGAAATCTTTTATTGTGAAATAATGAAATTCAAATTATTTTAATTTGAAATCTTTGGACAATGTGAGCTATATTATTGTGATGTTTGTGTTTTACATGACTATATAGTGTTGACAACTTGACATGCAATTAATTTAAATAGAAAATATATAATCTCATGTATGTTTTTTTAATGATATTTGAAGTCACTGATTACAGACACAATTGAAAAAAAAAAAAAAAAACTAGTTGACTAAAAGGTAATTATTGGAGACGACAATTATAGAAAAATAAAAGAATATTTGTGAAGATGTTGTCACTTGATTGGAACATATTGATGTTGTACACCACATTTAGTATGCGCTAAAATTTGTTACTATGTAAACATAAATAAAAATAAAAAATTAGGGTTCAAATCTTCTGATACTCATATTTTATGGGGAAAATTACATAACTAATTTAAAACGTGCGTCACTTTTCATATCTCATTCATGTTTTCAAAATATTTCGACAATAACCGTTTTCTTTTTGTCCGGATAAAAATACCATTGTGTTCCAAATCTAGTCAATAACTATTGAAATTTGGTTAACTATTATTGAAATCTAATCAACAATTATTGAAATTTGGTTAATAATTTTTTAAATTTGGTTAACAATTATTAAAATTAGGTTCAAAATATTGGTATATTGAAATCAGGTTAACAGTTATTAAAATTTGGTCAACAATTCTTGAAATCTGGTTAACAGTTATTAAGGGCAAAATGGACATTTCAAAAATCAAAACGGTTATTTATGAAAAACAAAAGGTTCAGCTGCTAATATTGAAAAAAAATACAAAAAAGGCTATTAGAGACTATTTCCACTATTTGATGGGTCATTGAGATTTTAGTTTTTGGTTGGATCAACAGGCCCAGAGGACTAGTGACTTGAGAGGATGTATTTTTTATATTCACTTTGTTTTTGTTAATTTTGCCCAAGTTCTGCGAGATTCTTTACATAATTCATATTCAAATATTATTTTTCAACTATATAAATTTTTATCGATGTGATTTTAGTTCCATTATCTATTTAGGACTGAGTTTCAATAACAAATTTTTTTATTGGTGCGTCCATAATCATAATTTTAGTTCTGATGCGAGCGTGATTAGCAAAGTAAGATCGTTCGAATCGAGCGTAGTTTTAGGAGTCCCGATCATATGAGAGAATAGTGAAACAGTTGCCATTGCCTTCCTAAATAAACGTCCAACCTCGCTCTAGTTTAATTAAATTAATAATTATCTTTGTTAAATTTTTCGGTTGAATTCGTAGCTAGCTCATTTATTTCTCGCTTATTTAATCTTCGCGAGATCAACTCTTACTTACGAAATTACTTCTTGAGCGATTACGTGCACTTACGTACTGAAATATCGCAGCAACCACCACTCAACGTCTAAGCCTAGCCTGATGAGACTTCATGCCACAGTCTAGAACTTGGAGGTGTTACGCGACATATATCTAGTTATTGATTTTCACTATTCTGTTAAGCTCAACGGCGACAAACGACTCTTGGTATTGTGTCCATGGGAGCATTTTATCCACGATTGTGGATAAAAACACGGCTGAGTATATAATTGAGTGAATTTTTATTGCATTAAAAAAAATCAATCATATTAAATTGTGTTAGAGAGTGCTAGCATTGTCAACCTACATGAAGCCATAATTATAGTTTTGAATTCTTATTGTTAAAATTAGAGTTATACTTCTTCTGCTTATCATTTTTTTATTCTAACAAAGGATTCATATAATGCAGTTATTTTGTAATATTTATCTAATTTTTTACAATGTTATTGTTGACAGGCCAGGCTGCAAAAAGGAACACTATCCAAGATCCCCGTCAAAAACTGATTTATAGTCACATTTACAGTTTGATTTTGCTAAATAGCCAACGTTTCGTAAATTTTAGGTAAATAGCCACTTTCATATATTTATACACGTAAATCTTAGGTAAATAACAACTTCCATTTATCAGAAGACGTCATCTTTATGGCTATTTACTTAAGATTTACGAAACGTTGACTATATAGCTATTTCATACGTTTTAATTGACTATTTACCTAATTTTTTGTTTATTAAATACATATAAAAAAATCCTATTGATTAAATATTTATTTATTTAAAATTATTATGTAGCTTTTTTTTTTATTTATTTATAATAGTATAGTTTATTTTATACTTGTATTTTTGTTAGATTAGTATTACTAAATGTTTAGTAATTATGTATAAATAATTTTAATAATACTAAAATAGTTTAAATCTTTTACATTTATTATTAATTTATGAAGAATTTGTTGCAACTAGTCAATCCCCTAGCTTCTTTAAAGATTATAGCAAAAATTTCATTTTATTAAGAAAATAGCTCATCAGGTCCGCAGTTTCATTTTGTCTTTTTATTGACATGAATGTCAATAAATCTTCAAACGATTCTGGAAATTTTGTTAAAGATTTATTGAAATC
The DNA here is from genome assembly GCF_054948205.1 of Urtica dioica subsp. dioica. Lineage (NCBI taxonomy): Eukaryota > Viridiplantae > Streptophyta > Magnoliopsida > Rosales > Urticaceae > Urtica > Urtica dioica. Next base: position 48,561,868 of record NC_142757.1, on the reverse strand, counting down.
GATGTCAATAAATTTTATGAATGTCAATAAATCTTCAAATAATTTGGTCTTTTGAAGATTTATTGACATGCATAAAATTTATTGACAACCAAAAAAATTTCAAGAATCGTTTGAAGATCTACTGATATTCATATCAATAAAAAGACAAAATGTCAATAAACCTTCAAATGAATTTCCAAAATTTTCAATTTAATTTTTATTTTATTTTATTTTTCTTCAGATTTTCAAATTTGTCAATTTTTATTTTTTAACTTTGCATACCAAACGAAAAATGATCTATAACTTTGCTTTTGTGACTATTAAGTGAATAACAATATTAAATACAAAAAAAAATATTAAAGATATTTTCGTTCCAATGCATATATGAAAATCATGATTTTGAATTAATTTTGAGATATTGGATTTTGATCTTAAAGTATTGAGGCTTCCCACTCTTTCAATCTTGGGCATATGTCGGGCTGAACTCAGATTTGTGCTATAATCAGTTGTATAACCTATTTAGTCAAAATGGGCCTTCATATTGGGCCAAAATAATGGGCTATTTTAGATGGACAAAATTTTGTACCAATATTTTAAGCAAGTTTGATGGTATACAAAAAAAAAAAAAAAACGTAAATGAGCTATAAATTATAGAAAGAAAATAGAGAGAGAGAGAGAGAGAGAAAAAAAAAAAAACTAAATTCTTTTTTTTTTCTTCCTAAAATAACTGTTGTGGAGACAGAAGAGAGATTAATTAATGTTACGTGTGATTGATAAATTACTTCAGATATCTACTTATAATAATAATAATAAACAGATTCGTGGGCTACAAATTAAGGAGAGAGAGAGAGAGAGAGAGAGAGAGAGAGAGAGAGAGAGAGAGAGAGAGAGAGCTATAAACCGTACAATGTAACTGTAAAAACACTACACAAAAGTTGAACAAACTTAGATTACGTGAGTACAATTGTGTTTTTAACGAAGCAAATAGACAGTTTGTTTGTTTTTTTTAATATTTATTTCTGTGTTTTAAGGTTGTCAGATTGTTTTCATGAAAATGACTGGTTTAAATACCAAGATAACCGCTATAATAATTCATGGAGTGTTGTTTACGTGTAAAGACATTAATTTATAATATATTTGCGTATCGTCGCATATATGAATCAAAGCCACATATAATGCGAAGAGAGTGGTTGGCTTGGTTGTGTTATTCAAATACGGCACAAGTGAGAACCCACCTCATTATGTAAAGGCAAAGTTGGGTGGTTATTATCATGGGTCGTCAAATTATATGTCACACAAGTCAATACTCAACAATCAACAATGCATGTGTGTGGACTGTGGACTTTTTTTTTCCCTTTTAGTTGTCCCCAAACGCTTACAGCCTAAAATCTCACAAGTCACAACTCATAACCAACTTGTTTTGGGCTATGAAATTTATTTTTCACAAGCTGTGAATATCGGTTCAGGGGTGAAGCCGTGTGTCACGTTACATGAATAATAAATAATCCAAAGTCCAATATGAGAAAAGAAGAAAAAAAACCATGTCGCATTTATGGAGATATAAATTATTTAAAGTTCAACTGAGTAGATTTTTCTCCTTCAAGTTAAGAGAGAAGAGTATTTAATTACCATATAAAAGAAACTAAGAAAGGAAACCAAATGGTCAGTTTAGACCTATTCCGATAGCCAAGTAAAACGTAATATGTATTTTTTTTTAGAAAAATAACGAAGTATATTAACCGTAATAGTCAGTATCAATGTATCACATAGCTACTGAATGAACACGTGTTTTATATGAGCATTTCTTAAAAGCATTCCGAAATCTAATTTTTTTTTTTTTTCATCTTCCGAATAGATTCTTGTTGACCAGAGTATTATTTGTCTTCTAATGAAGAAGAAACAATAACGAGTGATGTGAAATACACGCATTGAGGAGCATATATATGCACAATACATTAATTATTTGCCACCTAAAAAATATAAAATCGTTTATTAAAAATATATTTTTAATATGAAAAATATAGAATAAAAAACATGATACATAAACGATATCAATGGTTACCTACCTGACAATAGGCATAAACTAAATTTTGGTGTTTGGAAGTTAAAACCTTCTTAGTGTCGTCACTACCTACCTCGATTAAAAGTGTCTTAATTTATCCCTCCCTTTAATTATTCCAATTTATGTGTAACTGATTAAGTTTTTTAATAATAACTTCTATTTTTTTTTTAATAAAATTTTACTTTTACAGTCTTCTATAGTTTTATAGCTTATAACCTATTATGAAAATTGAAAAAGGACTAATTTCTGCAATAGTTTTATAATTTAAAACCTATTGAATTATCTATTTTGAGTTACGTGCTCTTCTTGTATTTCCAAATTCCGAGCTTTTTTTTTTAGGTAAAACCAAATTTTGAGACATCTTTTTTCTTTATAGTGCAGAAATGCATTGAGTCAAGCAAAGTAAATAAGTTAAACACAAGAGAAGACTGTCATGGAGGAACGTTCTTCGAAATGAAACAGTCATATTAAAAAATAAAAAATAAAATAAAAAAAACTAACTTCAACTGGCTTAAAAACGATAAATTAAGAATTAGAAACATATTAATTTTGTCTTCTCGGTTTATCATGCACATTTGTTGTTCACTTACTCGGTTTCCATAGAGAAATTTCATTTTGTAGACCCAAAAGTTATGAAAATATATCAATTAGACTCACTAGTTCAGAAATATCTAAAATTAGACTTTTGTACCAATTTCGGATAAAAATACCCCCAACCCATTAAAACCTCTCTCTTTCTTATTCTCACTCTTAAAAAAAAAAAAAAAAAAAAAAAAACCGCCCCCCCTCTCCTCTCAAAATCCGACGATCTCCTCTCAAAATCCGACGAGACCTGACCACCACCATCATCTTCAACCTCTCAAGAACTCAACCACCAACATAAATGTCAAAAAAGGTTAGTTTTTTATGTTTTTTTTCAAGGTTTGTGTAGGATGATATAATACAAGATAAGTAGTTATTTAAGTTGATTTATATGTGATTTAGAGGTAAAACTAAGTTTTTGGGTTGTCAAATTTTCTGGAAATTTTTTGTTGAACATGAATACATGAAATAAAAAAATACCGGATTTTTTCATTTTTCTGGCAACCTGTCGGATCCGGTCGGATCCCGCCAGATCTGGTCGGATTTCTGACAGCCTGTCGGATCCGGTCGGATCATGCCAGATCTTGCCAGATCCTGTCGGATTCTGGATCTTGCCAGATCCTGCCAGATCTTGCCAGATTCGGTTGGATCCTGTCGGAATTTCAACTTGCATTTCATCGAAAATAGTACTTAAATTTCATCCTAAACTATCGGATTTCATCGGAAATAACGTTAAATTCCGGGTTCTTTGACCTAAATCAACCAACTTTTTTATTTCTACACAAACTATATCAACATAACTATAAAAGATGAATGAATGAGCATACTAACCCATTTCGACAGGATTGAACGAATTGGATACTCGAAAATGATGAAAACAAGAGGAAATGAGAGAGAACGAGAGGAAATGAGAGAGAATGAGAGATGAAAAATGGTTATACTACCTTGAAAGGGTATTTTTGTCCGAAATTGGTACAAAAGTCTAATTTTAGATATTTCTGAAGCAGTGAGTCTAATTGGGATATTTTCATAACTTTTGAGTCTACAAAATGAAATTTCTCTTTCCATATATCCCTTCCAAATTTATAATTTTTATTTATTTATTTTAAATCTCAAGGTTACGACGGTAAAACAAGAAAGAAAGGAAAAAAAAAATATTATATTTTCTCTTTATTTTTCCTTAAAAGAGGATTTTCAAGTAAACAAAATTTATAGGGTGATTTTCAAGTAAACAAAATTTATAGGGTGATTTTCAAGCAACACAAGAACCCTAAATAATTTTTACATCATCTTTCTAACTCTTATTTTTAATTACACGGGACTTTCATTAGAACTAGAGAAAAACCCGTATAGATAAAAATATCATAATTTAAGGCGCACAAAAGAACACATTGAAGTTATTCCAATACTAAGTACAAGTGATCGTCCGTGCATATTTTCGAAAAATGGAATAACAAAGAACACATTAAAACCGAGCACAAATATAAGGCTCTATTCAAATACATAGTATATGGCTGTTGGATATAGATCCAAACAACTGCGGTCTATTAACAATAAACAATATGATTCTTCAGTTTGTATAGATAAAAATCTAACATTAAACTCCAATTGAGATAGTGGAAATGCGACTAATTCGTCTCCAATCCAAATAATAACAAGATTTACGCGGCTTAACATAAAATTGAAATTAAAATGAACTTGTAAAAGAAAAAAAAAATGAAATCGTTAATTAAAAACGGATGTCGCACCCGATATTACATCGTTGTCCAAGGCAGCTAATATTCATGTCGTTGCACAACTTTTGATTGTGATTTTCATTACACTACTATTGACAACAACCAAACCGGATATGAATCCACCGCCTCCATCCTCCCAACAATCACAGTGGCAAAATGTTGCTTCGCCCCTTTCACCGGAAACCAATGTCGATTCGTCGACCACGAAGCATTTCTTCTTGTTCTATTTTTTTTTATCTCTCTTGACGATGTCTAACAGTAGTCGCAAATGAGAAATTTGATAAAAATATGATTCATAAGTCATGAAATCGAATTTTTAATCAATTCTATAAAAAAAAAAATGTGATAAAGATGACTTATTTTTATGGGCAGTGTAGCAAAATAGCCAAAATGAAACTATGAAATTTGGATCTAGCCTATGTTTGACAATTTTTAGGGATATAGCCAAATGGCTTATGTGGCAATAATTAAGGTCTGATTTGCCCTTATTTATTAACAAATTCGTCACTTTCTCTTTTTTTATTTTTTTTCAAATAATTTTTTTTGCATCAAAACTTCAAAAATTCATATCTTTCTCATACGAACTCGAAATTGAGTGATTCCAAATCCTATGGATTCGTGACGCCAAGATCTTCAAAAATAGATCATTGTGTTTGATGAAAAATCATTTTTAATATCATGGATGTAGAAAAATCATGTTACTACCTTAAATATGGAAATAATTAAATTTATCAAAAAAATAAATGGAAATGTAAATATAATACATTAAACATAATTTTTCATCAAACACAATGGGTCTATTTTTGAAGATCTCGACGCCACGAATTTGTAGGATCTGAAATCACCCAATTTCGAGTTCGTATGAGAAAGATACGAATTTTTGAAGTTTTGATGAAAAAAAAATTATTTGAAAAAAAATAGGAGAGAGAAAGTGACGAATTTGTTAATAAACATTATTGTCACATAAGCCATTTGGCTATATCCCTAAAAATTGTCAAACATAGACTAGATCCAAAATCACATGTTTAAAGTGGCCTAGTTACTTACAAATATCTATTTTTATTAAAGTATCTTTAATGGCTTAGGCTATTTGTTTTTTTTTTTTTTTTATAGTATATTAATCAAACAATTATTTTTTTCTTTCGGTTTTTGTTCTTGAAGCAAAATCCAATTTAATGACGAGTGATATTTTTCCATATTCCTCTTGCAAAATCCATCTCTCGCATCACATAACAACATTAACAACACAACAAAATTGATACTTTTATTTATATATAAAAAAAGAAAACAACAATGATATTGAAATTAAAGCATAATATATAATTAAGATCAAAAACTCTTTTTTTTTTCTTTTTTTTTTTTTTTCTGTTTTGTTTTCTTTTGTATCGTTTCCATTAATAATTTATGGGTTTTGATATATACATAGTACAAGTACAACACACCACTCATTACATTTTGTCGTGTGGTTTTTTTCAGAACAAAAACCAATCCCCCCGCAAAAAATCACACCCGATTTATAATTTAGAGATAAAAATCCCTAAACGAAAAAAAAAATAATCTGTTGATCTTTTCCTGATCATCTGATCATCGATTCACCATCATCGCCTTGAAGATGAAGAACCGAACATCTGATCAAGCAAGATGACGAGCGACATAGCGAGAGCTGTGTCGATCTGCGGTTCCACCAACAGACGAAACACGTCGCCGCCGAAAGCGACTCCTCCGACCGCCGCTTCTTTCCGGCGAATCTCGGCGACTCTCCGCCGCTTCTGATCGTACACAGCGCAGCATCGCCTCGTGTACGATCCCTCGATCTCGTACTCCGCCGACCGCGGCGATCCGCCGCCGCCGCCGGAGCTCACGTGCGCAAGGAACCGCGTGTTGACGATGTTCACGTGCTTTCTCACTGTGAACCTCGGTTTCGCCGCCGTGTCGCCGTCGAAGATCATCCAGTTATCGCCCAGGCTCAGCCTCTGTGAAGATCATTCAGAGAGTCAGAATCAGAAATTTAACTTTATAAAAAGATTCAAAAAGATATATGAAAGATTGAAAAAAAAAAAAAAAAAAACTTGAGTTTCTAACCACATAGTATGTCATGATTATGTTTAAGCCATTATACCTGAAACACTTTAAAAGTGACTTTATTTTGATACTTGTTAAATTTTTTATTGATGCTGAATATAATTATAGAAAAATTCGACTTTTTCTTAGACGATGCTTCCAAATTGTTTGGTTAGTTTTCTCAGACTGAAACATAATTGTAACAAATATGTTGTACTGCTCTGGAACTCAAGTTTCTGAAAAAAAAAAAAAAGATGGAGAGAAAAAATCATCTAGTTTTGGATTAACAAGAAAAGAAATGGGTAAAATACTAAATATCAGAAAATTCAAGCTCATCTTAATTGTTCTTAAGATATGAATAGCATTTATGATTATAAAAAACTGCCACGTCTTTATTTTTGTTTACCTTGCGGCGGATTGTGAAGAGCGATTTCCCAGAGGCGTCCATAAGGACGATTTCGCCCTTATTCCCGGCGATATAGTTATCAACCCTAAAAACTAGGTTTCCGGCGGAATCGAACACCGTGAACCCCGTGCAATTGAAGAGGAGCGATTTCGTCCACACCGTCAGAGCCACGGCGTTTTCCGATACTGAAGTGGACGGCTCCGGCGGCGGAGGAGGAACTCCGGTGGAAGAGGAGAAGCGCTTTAGCTTCTCCGCCGCCCTCGCCGAGCTCGTCATCAGACTAGGGTATACTTTTGTCATTTTTTCGAATATAAAATTTAAGAGTTTGAGAGAGAGAGAGAGAGAGAGAGAGAGGTTTTATGTTTTTGCAAGTTGTGAGTTTTGGTTTGAGTAATACAAGTTGGGCTTATATATATAATAGAGGAAGTTTGATAGAGAGTTATTATTATAATGAGAAGAGCTTTCAATTGATGAGAGACTCTATTCTATATGTGGGAAATGGTGGTCCCCGGAGATTGATTCCCCAATGAAATGAAAGAAATAAACGAACAAACAAGGCTTTAGGAGAGGTGCCGAATAAATTAATTTAGACCTATAGTAAACTCGGAGGAATTTTTTTTTTTTCGTTACCGCATTAAAGGAGTTTGGAATTTTTCTCGCTTTCTAATGTTAATATAATATATAATTGAGTTTATTTTATATTACGAAATCAAAGTCTTTGCACGAGTGCGCCACTGAATTCTTGGATGATGAATATGACGTCAGCACGCACTTCTTTTACTCGAGGGCAAGGATTTTCTTAATTATTGCTTATGATAATTAAAATAGATTATAAAAGACCTTTCAGTCATTTCACAACATTTCTCGCGTAGAAAGATCTCGTCACGAGACAATGAGATTCGGTATAAAAACCTAACATTTTCCTCAATAACCCTAGTTTTTGATCGAGAAAAGCTCAGCGCGATCCCATCCGACTTGTGTGCAAGTTGTGCGAATACCCTCATTTTTCGCGCGGAGAAGATAATTCTCGCTTCACTGACGTCCTTTTTTTGCCTGATCTCTACTCTGATTTAATACTGATGAATTCATTAATCATTTGTTATTAATTACGCACACACGCACATTAATATTACTCGCTTTATTTTATGTTTCAGAATTGTCTATGTATGAAAATTCTATATGTGACAATTCTATGTATTAAATGTTGAAAATTTTATTTTTAAATTTATCCTTGAGTATTCTAAATAAGAAGTTGTTTATTTAAATTTAAATGTTGTTCAAATATCCCGCAGGATACCTTTTTTGGGGTATACCCTATGGAATGCAATTTACCGCGCGGTACGAGATATCCGAACGCTCATCGAATATCACGGAATATCATGGTATGAGATGAGATACCCACAAAATTAGAGGTGTGGTGCGACCACGAGATTCGAGATTTTAATCTTGATTTGAACCCACGATCTCATTATTGATACGGAGTAAAGATTTGCTGAAACGAATTGTTAAATTACATCTAAATTCAAAGTAAAATTTGAAACTCCTTAAAAAAAATAGATAAAAAGTGAATCACGATAACATAAAAAATAAATTGTGAGTTACCAATTATTCTTTCTAGTAATACATAGCACTGCGAATATTTTTTTTTGTGTGTGAGAATTAGTTTGTGGGTTGGAGATAAAAACGATGTATAATGTGATACTTGCACTAATTTGGTGTAAAAATTGCACTAATTTAGCGTCGTGGATTGGAGATGATCTAAACGGATTGTCACTAGTTGAAGGTTCGTAAATCATACCCATCTATTAATATTATATCTTTATTTTTGGATATTCTATTATATGTTTACATGTTCTTCGTAAAATTTAAAAATAGTATTATTCGGAGAAAAAAGAAAACAAGGAGTATTAGATGGGAATATTTAAAAGGAGTATTTAACAAAATAGCAAATGGACGACAATGATCATGTTATTGTGAAAGTGATGTAAACAAGAATGCAAAATTTAGTGTGTGTGTGTGTGTGTGTGTGTGTGTGTGTGTGTGTGTGTGTGTGTGTGTGTGTGTGTGTATATTCATTTTGTTTAGAACAACGCACACAACTTTTTACTATAAATTGTGGGGAATTTATATTATCTTAAACATAGAACATCTTTTGATAAATCACAGATGCATCACTAAATATATAAATTCTGTGTACGTCCATAATATATTATATTCATTTGCAAAAGCATTCATTATATTTGTGGTTATCTCTTCGCTTCCCTTCTAAGGCAATATAAAATTTCTTACAATTTATTATATTTAATTGTATGGTCGTATCTGTCATGGTTGAGGATCAATTTTGTGGTAAATAGAGTGGTCACCTGTCCCTTCTTTTTAAGTGGATTTTTTTCCTTGGTTATCTATCAATCTAGGGAGTTATTCTTCTTAGTCTTAAATTAATTTATTCCAATAAACAATGTTAATTATTAGCGGTAATCTATTACCTGATTGGCTTGGGCGACTTTGCAATGACTCCTTCCAATTATCAAGTCCTTATCTCAGGTCCTACTAATGGAGCTAAGTTTTATATTTTGATGATAGCTCTCTGACTATAGATATTATTACTTTAATAATGATTTGGATCGGATTTAGATTAGAAAACCCAACTTTAGAATGCAACGCCAATCTTTGCTTATATATATAGACGAATTTTGAATGGGTATCCTCTCATTTTTGTGTGGCTCGTGTTGATTCAAGGGGTCGTATAATAATATTTGCGAAAAGCGGTAGATTTTTAATAGTATTTATAAAGAAAATAATAAAAAAAAATTCAATTTTGTATTTAATTTTAATTTTTTTTTATAATTTTTGTAGAATTTTGATAATATCATATTTAAGGCGTATCAATATTAAAATATATATTTTGAAAAATTAATAAGAGGATGTGACCTTACTATTAAGAACGTAATTGTATATTTATTTATGAGCACGGTATTCAAATTGAACACGATAAAGTATAAACCAAAGAAAGAGATAATATTCATAATTGCATTGTGTTCCATGATAAATCTTTTGTTTATTAGATATGTATATTATCTTTAGGAAGCGCGTTCAAATAAAAATGAATCGGTCGCTCAAATCTAAAAGATGACACTTTATTTTTCTAATGAACAATGCCACCGCTAGCTAGGGTTATGGTACATAACGTTAATATGTTAGTTTTATAACTTTATTAAAACTATCTATTTTATTTTTTATTTTTATGGAGAGGATGTACACAGTTATAAATTAGACAAATTAATCTTAGTATATTTGAAAGTTATATTTTTAACCAATCAATATCATGAATTAGATTCTTAAACTTTACAAATTTGTTATCATATATAACTGAAAAAAAAACACTAATTATTGTTTTCTAACTATTTTTTCTATGAAAAACAAAGCCACGGATGCACGCTCTAACCTGCAGCCCTGGCCGGAGCACACCCTCATTGGCGCATATATATATATATATGTATATATATGCGCAAGCGATCGTGTGTATTTTCTATATGAACCAAAGCAAAATATTAAATAAAATTAGGGATAATTTAAGTATTTTATTGATTCCGCTTTCTTGTGATCCAATCACTTGAGTCGATCGGGTTTTGGAAAAACATTATAGCAAAAATGACATCTCTATAGTTTTAAAATTGCAATGATAAAATAATATGAAATGAAAGATACAAATACAATCAATCATATATTATATTGAAAGAGATGGCACCTACATTTTTTTTTTCTGAATGATGTTGTAAATAAATAAAATAAAATGCGTGAGAGATATAGATAGCATCATATCATATACCTGGGTGGTCCCTATATATATGTATGTATGTATATGAATATCCATATATGTTGGATATCTATGCATTAAATACATGTGCGCACACATGTAGGAGAGCAATGTAACTCTCTGAAAAGCGAAAGGCAAGAAAAAACCATGCCGCCCCACTCTTCTTCCGGGCCAGGCAATACTACATGCAACAAAAGAAAACTGTATCAAAATTATTCAGAAAAATTGTAATATTATTATTGAAATTATATAGTTCACGAGAAGAATTAAAAAGGAAGCTTAAATAATTAGTACTATTCAAACTCTAATGTACTAATTCTCGAGAAGAATTTAAAAAGGAAGCTTAAATCATTCAAACTATAGGTTTTGAAACTGCAATATAAAATTTTTATGAAGCATTTTAGAAAACTAGGTTTCAAAGTGAGAAAAATCAAATGCGTAGGGAAATGAATTGGAGCGTTGATTAAATTACGTATTATATATGGGACACAAATACTGTTAATAAAAATTGTAAATTATATGTTCGTTGTCCTATACTATCTTTTTCAATAAGAATTAGGTAAACTTAAAAAAGAAAAGTAAGGATTTGACTCTAAAAGATTTGTATGATTAGTTGGTTGAAACATTGTGCATGCAATTGGTTGATTCAAGCTAGACAAGTATTTAGAAAATTAAGAAGGATAATACGACGTAATAATTGGCAGCAGTACGTAGTAGAATGCCATAATAATAATAATAATAATAATCGTCCCTATATATTTAAAAACCCTTAAAAAATTTATTACATCGACGATACGAATTACCTCTAATTAATATCAAACACGAGGCAAGTGAGTGAGCAATTAATTTACGGAAAAGTTTTATAAATGGTTTGAAGAAGAAGAGTCATGTGTTTTCATGTGACAGTCATATTCAATTGTAGTCCCATTTTGTGTGGCTCAACAGAAACATAAAGTGACAACACAGCCATACAATAATGGAGTTTGATCAAAGCGATAGTACTCATCTTCATCAATTACTTTCATAAGCTCGGTGACATGTCTATCATTGGTCGCCGATGGATGCCTAATTAATTGATTTTTTTTCAATAGTCATCCTAATTTGGTATAAGAATATAAAACTGTTACACACGGGACATACATATTTGTTTCTGGAAACTTCATTATTATCGGTGTTAGGGTCATTAATCATAGATTAGCGACCCCCCTCCTATAAAAAAAAGCACTAAATTTAAAATATTTTTAACACTACTTGAAGTATATATAAAGGTATTTTGAAGAAACATGCAGTAAATTTTATTTTTTTTAGAAGAAAAATAAAGTTTTACTAGTGTTATTTTTAATCGCAATGTTGAGGTGACTTCCGGCGAGCGCTTCAAATCTCATGAAATGTAAAAAAAGTTTTGGAATTATGCCAAAATTATATTTCCCATCATCTAATATGGGGTGGAGGATTTATCTTGTTTCATCTCAATGTCTGTGTACCAAATCATGTAATCTTGAACAATAATATCATTTGCGCTTGCATTACTAATATATTATGCAATTGGCCAATAATATCACTTCTAAAAAAAATATATGAAGAGTTTTTTTTTTTCCACTTTTATGACATGTTATATTGTGGAGAGAAACAAATGTGTTAAAAATATCATTATTTAATATTGTATTGGTGTAATAATTGTTTTCATTTAAGTTTTCTATCATTTTACGCATCTCTCTCTCATCGTGATCCAGGGGAAAAAATTCTCCATTCACTCTCTCTCTCTCTCTCTCACAGTGTTTCTCATGCTCTCTCTGGTCTCTCTCTTTGCTTTCACTCTCTCTCGTGCACGGGCTCATCCTCTCTCGTGTTGTCACTGAGATCAGCACATGTCAGTGGAGGTCGGTGGAGGGTATCGGCTTCTTCACCCATGAAATCTTTGACATGTCAATAAATCTTCATTAAAAAGTGTATTATGTCATAAAACGATTTAATGACATATATATGTCACAAAAAGATTTAAACTCTACAACGATTTAACAATATATATGTCATTAAAACTGTATTATGTCATAAAAATCATGAAATTGAGTCAATTTACATGCTTATTTCACTTTATTTATCTAGTATTTGAAGATATATTGCTATATGTCAAACATAGTAGTACATGGATTCAACCTTGTATGTATGAAGGTTGTTCACTTTTAGTTCTGGGTGATGTGCACCTTTCACTCCAATCATACGATTATTGTTAAATACAAGACACATTTTCAGCAAAACCAATAAAGATGATTTCTCATGATAATGGCGTGAAAAGTTATTTGTATTTGAGGAATAAGAACCTTGATGTGTCGAGTTATACTCTAGTACTCTAGTTATGGATTTAATTAAGGATCCATGGATGGAGCAGCAACTACGGGGGATGAAAGTGTTAGCAATATTACAAATAATATTGACGTAAAATAAAAGACAAGTTGCATGAAAAAGTTACACGTAAAAAGATTACAAAAAACCCGGTTAAACCTTTGAACTTTGAACCGGAGAAAAAACAAATCGGAAAAAGCCGAGGCCCGTTTGACGGTCTCCTTGAAGCTTTTTATAGCCCTCCCACGGATGCTGGAACACGTGAGCGAAAGCCTCCCACGATACAACGACTTGCAGAGACAAGCTTAGCACCAATCCACTTGACTCTCTCTGCGAACTAGAACCTGTGCGAAACTACCACCACGACAAACAGAAAAAGATATTTCTGGGAGAGAAGGGAACACGGGAACAGTGGGGAATACTTATGGAATTCGTGTGTTCTCTGTGTGTTTTTGAATGAGAGATGAAGCCTCTTTATATAGGCCATGGCTGGGCTATCTCGGTTGAAGTTCACAAACGCTCAGCCTTAAAGGCATTTAACGCAGGTTATAACAACTATGCATTTAACTCAACGTTCTGAATTCAAACCATGCGAAATCGTCCAACGTTTTTCAGCCTTAATGACATTATTCCTCAACCATAATGCGCATTAAAAGCTCAAAAACCATTGAGTTAAAGCCCACAAACCGTTGGCTTTAATTCTCAAACGTACAGTTCTTCACCTCGTCTGGTCGAGCTCGTTCAGTCGAGCTCGTCACCTCGTCTGGTCGAGCTCGTCCAGTCGAACTGGAATGACTTCGTCACCACTTCGTCTGGTCGAGCTCGTCCAGTTCACCTGGTCGAGCTTGTCCAGTTCGTCTGGTCGAGCTCGCCCCAGTCGAGCTCGTCCAGAAATAACGTCGTCACTTCGAGTACGTTGGCCTAGCCTGGTCGAACTGGAATGACTTAGTCACTTCGTCCAGTCGACCTACCCAGTCGAGCTACTCAGTTGAGCTCGCCAGTCCAGCTACCCAGTCGAGCTCGCCAGTCGAGTTCGTCCAGTCGAGCTGAAATGACTTAGTCACTTCGTCCAGCTCGACCTCGCAGCTCGTCACTTTCTCATTCACCTTAGGTCCGATTTTGGCACACAAATATCCAATTCCGATGAGTGGAATTGTTACCACAAATCAGCCAACCACATGTTAATAAATAAAATTTATTAACTTTATTCCAACAGAAAGTGTCTGAAAGGAGAGAGGAAGAGAGAGATACTAAAGGAAACAAATTTCAAGATAATAATTTGGAAGAAACATAGCAAATGTTGAAAACGAGATTGATAAATTGATTTTATTGTTGCATCATATAATTCGACTATTTTTCTGAAAAAGTTCAAACTGGTCATTTTGCAGTCTTCCGCCTAAATTATTATAAATTTTGCTATTAAGTTGATTTTCACTACAAATAACATTGATATGAAATTGATAAAATTAATAACTCCATGACCCTTTTTCTTATAAAAGAATTAGTGACCTAAAATTAACATCCACATAATAATTTAGGCATACACAATTTTATTTTTATTTTTTATTTTTATTTTTTATTTTTATCAATTTTATATATTTATATCATTGTCAAAAGATGCTTAAAGTTAAATGGATGCCGTCAAAGTCAAAATTATTTCTGTTGAAGTAAGCAGGCACTTTTTTATATTAAAAAAAAATAAAAATTATATGAGTATCTCTATGACTCAACCTTTGCATTTAGCTTTAAGCATCGCGTTGCTATGAGTTGTGGGTTCAAAATTTTCAAACCGAGTAATATTTCTGAAGGCCACATTTGGCAGAATCTATACCCAATCCACACCACAGTCTCTTTCACGCCCATATTCTGATCACATGAAAATGAAAGAGATCTAAATTTTTCTCATGCTTGTACATAAAAGTTGGAAATATTTTCGAAAAAAAAAACATATACATATATACACAGTAAAGCGTGTGATGCTCATAATTTGGAAATGAATTATTATATATATGACTGCAAAATTATGGCAGTTGTGCGGTTTTGGTAGACTGTTGGAACGTAGTGGGAATATATAGTGGAGATATTATAGATGGAGACAGTATGGCACTCGAACCAAAAGACAAAATAATAGAACAAAAAGTAACGTGTTTGTTTTGTTTGTTGAATTTTTATGGAGAAATGTCTCTGGATTATGGTTGAAATTGAGGTGTTGAACTTAAATACATCAGCCGTGAGATATTTTTATATATGCATGGTTATGATTAAAAATCATTGATTTATAAAAATATCACTTTGGGCTATTTTATCACCCAAAAAAAAAAAAAATTCAATCAAGTACTTGAACAATTTGCTCGTTTTAAGTGTTAGAAGTGTGAGCTTAACATCGATGATGTTTGACTCTAATATAATGTTAGAAGCGTGAGCTTAACTCACACTTAAAAATTAACTAAAAAATCACACAATAATTATAAAGATCAACACACTACTAAAGTACCTAATCAACGTGAGCCATTACTCTTAGTTATATTTACTCTAAAAATATGCATGCGTTTCATAAATGAGCTGAATAGTCAATATTTTGATTTTCAGTCATATAATGGCCCGACCTAAATACATGGTGTAGTTGACTATAAATATTAAAGTCTTATAGTTAACTCTTAATTCGGAAACAATTGTCTTGTATATATATCATTAAGGATTCTATTATTATTATTATTATTACACGAGTTCGTAAAAAGTGTAGAAAAAATGAATTATAAGTTTAAGTGAAATGTTACGTTCGTATTTTCGATTTTCAGACAATATCACACTTGTATTAATTTTCAATTTAATTACTATATATATATATATTTTATATATATATATATATTTTATATATATATATATATATATATAATAGAGATATGCCTTAGATTCATAAATGTGTCGTATATATACTTTCTCTTGACTTTAACTGAGAAATTTTTCAAAAAATTACTCACCCCATTTAACAAATTAATTTGAAAGAGAAAGAAACTCTCTCTCTCTCTCTCTCTCTCTCTCTCTCATTCTTCTTCTTTACGAATAAAAATTGAAAAATTGAAAAACCCAAATTTCATCCGAGCACGTCTCACAGTCACCTTTTCCCTCTCTCTCAGCCCAAAAACACTTGATTTCTTTAATTACAGTTTCATCAATATTAATGACTGAGTACCTAATAAATTCGAAAAACATTAGCATAATTGGATACACAAGATCCAAGTTAAATATATATGGACTAATAATTAGAAGTTTAAAATGATTAAAAAAAAAAAAAAATATTGATTGTGATTTTTTAGTGTTAAAAATTGAGTATTGAGTTGTAGATGAAATACTGTTTAAAGTGACATAAATTACACTTTAAAATGTAATAAACTGCATTTATAGAGTTTTGAGTTGGAGATGGTCTAAACAAAAATGTAGACGTGATATTTCTAAAAATTGAAGTACGAACATAGCATTGTATTAAATTCATATAAATATATATATATATATATATATATATATATATATATATATATATATATATATATATCCTTTTTTCCACACAAAAAAGTACAATCATATTTTGACTCTTTTAGCCATACATGTCTGTTTAATTGTTGAATCTTTTCTGAATTAAAAAAAATATTGTCGTTCTCTGTAGAATTCTAGGCCTTCTAACTTATTATAAATAATAAATCACCTATGGTCGTTGTAAAAAAAGAAGGAGAAAATGCATCACGTATCGCCGAGCAAATTGAAACTATTTTGCTAAAATATAGAACTTCAAAACCCGCTTGAATATATCATGGAATCAATTCTTAATGTTTAAATAAGTATTTGACCCTTTCTAAAAAAATATATAAAAAAGTTTTGACCTTCTTTTTATATTAGATCTACTTGTTATTCGATGATGTGAAATCGAAGTCGCTAGAACTTCAACGGTGTATAATGTTGTACTTCTATTACATTTTATTGAGTCTTGGCAAAGAGAGTATTTGATTATTTAAAAAAAAATTCTATAAGAAATAGATTAATAATCCTAGGATGATCTATATTATATATACAATGACTCAGGTGTTTTGAAGATAACTTTTGTTATCTTTCAACTATATATATAGACATATAAATACAATGTTGTCCTTATTGTCTTATGGATATGGTCACAAACACCATATTACATATTTATTTCAAAACTTTATCAATAGAGGTTATTTCAAATTATTATTAAATGAAATATTTATTATTATTATTATTATTATTATTATTCTCTATTTTTGTATAGATATTTTTTATCAGGTGGAGATTGAACCCACAAACTCCATTTTGGAGGTGGTGTGATATGAACACTAGATCAAATTATGTACCAACTTTACTATCTATTAGTAAATTTTTTTTTTTCACTTTTATAATCATGTATGTAATAAAAATTGCCTTTAGTGACAAATATGTTATAAAATCTGTATTTAATGACAACTTAATTTTGAAAGTGAAATAAAACCTCAATTAAAAAATTTTCTAATTAGTCATAGTTTTTTTAATAATCGCCTCTTATATAAATATAACTGAGTTAGCCAATGAATATACGCAACGATATCAATGGGCATGGAGCCATGGATTAAAGATAAATCGTAGAAAATAAGTCGCACTACTAGCTACTTGTGTATTCAAGAATAATTCCCATGCAAATAAAAGTTAATTCTTCATCTTTTTCTTTATCTTCATTAAGAAACTGAGAAATCTCAACAAGTCAAATTCGATTTCTATTTAAACACGAATCACGTAATTCTCTGATTCTCATCAAACTTCAACAACGTAGCTTGACAACTTGGCCACGTTAAAAGAGAAGTTTTCTATAAGATCGAACAATCCATAATAATAAAGGAAAGATAAAAAGAAGAAAAATTAGTTCCACGCCACCACCTTACTATTTTTGATATATATATTTTTCGTTAATTATAATAACCCTCTGGCCAGGTGTACACATAACTTTCATGTTTGAAACTTTGAATCCAGACAATAAGACGTAAAAAACGCATTAATTAGGCATATTTTTAGTGTTTCTTGTTTATTTCAAAGGTGTAAAAAGCTTTGGAAAAAAAATGGAATATTGGTATCTAATCCCAGTCTATATATATATATATATATATATATATATATATATATATATATATATTATAGTAAGCACATTGTATACTTTTATTCTCCCACTGTTTGGTTCTTACACAGAAATATGTATGTTTAACGGAAAGCAGAAAAAGCCGATATGCATTCATGGATATTAATTGTAAGCTTGTACATATTCATGCATGCTTGTTTAGTAGCCTACCACGTATATATTATACTTTGGATAGATTTTAAGCAAGTAGGCTTAGTGAGACGTGTTTTGGAAACTTTACATGTGTGATTGAGTCACTACAATTCTGTGTTGTACTCTTGATGTTTTAAAATATCATCTAAGATACTCTTCCCCCAAAAAAAAAAAAAAGATATCGATTTAGATATGTATATGCGTGTAATTGGGGTTACATAAAACAGATGGCTATTTCAAACATGTTTGATCTTTTTATATTAACAACTAATTATTATTATTGTTTTTATTTTTTTGTTTGTAATTTACTATTTCACTTGCCACTCACATTTCTATATTTATCTCATCACAAAATAGTGTCCACGCACATGAAGGTCTCGATAATATATATATATATATATATATATATATATATATATATATATATTGACATCGATGAAAGTATTAATTTCTAGCTGGACTAGCTTTAGATCACACATGTTATAAATGATTATCTGTATATAATTAGAGTCTATTATATATATATATATATATATATATATATATAGTCATATTTACAGTTTTACATTGCTATATAATCAACGTTTCGTAAATTTTAGGTGAATAGCTGCGTCCATGTATTTACACTATAAAATTGATGTAAATATCTCACTTTTTTTTTTCAATGAATGACAAATCAAGAATGTCAAATCATCTTTATGATTATTTATATTTAAGATTTACAAAACGTTGGTTATATAATAATTCCAAACGTTTTAATTGGCTAATTATCTAATTTTTTGATATAATAAACTATGGTCTTTTAATATATACATAGTGTGATTATATAAAATAATTTGATTTACCCGATTTAGTTTATGCGATACAAAGTACCAGATGGTGTAAAGAAAGCATTTAGAAGTTAATTAACAAATTTCACAATAGATTTGAAATTATATACATATATAATATATTACTAGTAGCATGCATATCCTTTCGAAGAAGTTTGCAGCTCTTTAGGCTATTTTGCTATAAACCCTATATTTGTATATATATATATATATATATATATATATATATATATATATATATATATATATATATTATTAAGATGATATTTGTAGGGTCTTAAATGCTACTGCAAGCTTTAATATGGAAACCAATAAATTATTTGTGCAACTTTCTTGACATATTATTCATGGTTTTCGGTGTACTCGAATCAGTAAAGTAACTTCAAGTTGGTAACAGGACAAGGATTAAAGTACTATTATTTTAATTTTACCGAGAGATCGGTTCTACTCTTAAAGATGTGTATGTAATCTAAGTTTTTTAAAAAAAGTTGTGTATGTAATCTATGTGTATTCCATTAAATTATATAAGTAAAATTAATATTTACCAATATTCATATAATACATATTACAAAATCTAAATAGAAATATTGAAAAATTTATCGATAAATGCAATTGTGTTTTTAATAAAAACAAAAATCTTAAATTGAACTTGCGTAAATTTGAAAAACAAAATCAGAGACATACCACATAAATACCGTGTTAGGATAACTATGTTTCCCTTAAAATTAACATATTATATATATATATATATATATATATATATATATATATATATATATATATATATATATATATAAAGCAAAACCCACTTTTTACTATTCACGTTACATGTTATGTTACAGTAACTCTCATTTTTTTTAAAATTTCCAAAAATACCTATTTAAGTTTTAAAATTACATAAGTAATCGCATAACGAAATTCTAAAAACAACTTTAAAAAACGAAAATTCCAAAAACAACTTTAAAAAGCGAAAATTCTATAAACGACTCTAAAAATGAAAATTCCCTAAACTAACTTTAAAACGATAAAAATTATTAGTCGATTAATAGCTTTATAATTCAAAGTTTTGGTTAATCATAATTTTTATATTGCTAAAAAACAAATTGTGTTCATAATTACAACTTACTATTTCTAATTTTTTTATATCTAAGTTATTATTTAATTAAATGGTTTAAATATATATTAAAAGTGGTAAAAAAAATTGCTAACTTTTACGTATGACAAGTGACAACCAACAATTGCAAACTGTTCACATTATCATCTAAATTAAAATTTATCAAACCTCCCGGGCAACGTCGGAGCCTATTGCTTGTTATATATATATATATATATATATATATATATATATATATATATATATATATATTTACACACATATATGCATGCGTGTGTATTTTATGAGGCGTCTATTTATATATTTATATGCGTCGGCTGCCGACTTTTGAAGCAAGTTACAGGTCGGTTGTTGGAAGTGATAAGAGTGGCCAAAATAAACGTCAAAAAAATTCATCATAATAATTAAGCGTAGACTTTTTGACTTTTATATTGAGTTTCAGTGTACTAGTAGTGGAGTTAATTTTTTGGCCTTTCTTTGGGGACCCATCAGATTCATTACCCATAAGGACAATACGCGGATTACACGGTTTTACATGAATCAATCTACCATGGACAATTTCAACAATTTAAAAACTTGAAATCATCACAATAATTTGTAGTATATATGAGAGATGTGTGTAACTAAATCCGAGCGTTCGAAACAGACGTGAAACCAGAAATTCTGTTTCGTAATTGGGTTTTGCAGAACTCGAATTTTCATTTGGTAAACGGAATTTTTTATACTGTACTATTTCAGTTTCCTTTTAGGAATTCTGTAATTGTATTGTGTAATTGTTTTGTTTATGTTTATGGACCATCCAGGACTAAGATGAAGCTTGAGTTTTAAAAGAAGGTTATCATTAAATGAACATCTAAAAAAAATAATTGGTGAATAAGATACAAAAATTAAGTTATATATATAATTAAAAAATGAGCAACGAGATAGAAAAATTCGATTCACGAATGGAGACCAGTCAAAATAAATTGATAATAATTGCGATATCAAATAAAAGAACATCAACCGAGATAAGGCTTTGGTCTTTAACAGAAGAAAGACTTCTGTCCATTATCGGAATTCGATCAAACCATAATGAAAAAAAAAAAATGGATAAATAGTATTGGAACAGTACCGAAACTTCTTATTCTGTGAACATTACTATCAAAAAGAATTTTCGATTCCACGAACAGTGACAGAGTAGACCGAGTTGAAATGTATTCCTTAAATTTCAATCCATATCCCCATAAATATCAAACTAGATTTTATAAGCCATATCGCGCGGATTGAGTTTGCCACGTAGGTGGATTGAAATGGGGAAGAAAAAAATGAACTATAAGTACGACATTAAACGCTACACATTAATTATTATTTAAAAAAAAAACACTTGGCTTTGAATGCAATCACGCTTTGATCATCATTCATCAGTACATAAAAAGCCACTCAAATTTAATTCTGTAAATTATGTCCCCGTCAAATCAGATTCTCCAACGACTTCAATCACAATGAACTATTTTTCAACATCAACAGTAATATTGTTTTTTTTTTTTTGTTATTTTCAATAACTTCAACTCGGGTGTAAAATTGAGTTGAGTTTTTGTCAACAAAAGTTTAGGAAGTTGTATTTTTACCGAACCAATCGGGAGAGTTTTAGATGCATACAATCACTATTTTAGTACATGATTTCATTAGTGGAGTTGCAATGTGCAATGATTGAGCATTTGTGTTCACATTATTTGCGAGCGTTATTTAGAATTATAAGAAGAAAAATTAGTTATCACGTAATCACTAATCAAATGCTCTTTAGCGATGACACAGTCATATTACATATAAAACAATGATAAAGTTTTTTTTTTCTTTTTTTTCTTACTAGAATTTGAATTCGTGATCATCAGAATTTTACCGGCATTCATTAATATATGTAAAATTATTTTGGACAAAATTAACCAAAAGTGGATGTTTAAAAAAACCCTAGACGTCGCTCTCTCTTTCAAAAAAATCAAGGCTTGAACTTTCAATCTTCTGTGTCGTCGTCTCCTCTACGGAGACTCCGATGGTATCGACCAATGAAAGACTCTCGACCAAGGAGAATGAATTGGAGATCATCATCAGCAACTGATAGTGTTAGAATAGTTTTCTTATTAGTTTACACCTTATCACATAGCTCACTCGTTTATTGGTTGTGAACATTTTTTTTATGTCGTTTTATTTCTTTTTGTCGTTTGTGTTTTATGCTCACTAAGCATTATGTAGCTGATAAGACTTGATACCGAATATTTAAAAGCTTTTGCAATTTTTTTTCTTCGAAATAATCAATTTATTTTCTTCTCTGTTCTCACATTGAGTCAGAGCTTTCTTTAATCTTCTTCTTTTTCTTCTTCGAGTTCTAGCAATCTCAAAATTACAGACAATACACAGAAATATTCAAGTCCATAAGAACTCATTTCTTCTCAATTTATTTTCAATAGGATTTGGTATTATAGACACCATGGCTGATCGAAGCTCCCAAATTGTCCATGCCTCATCAATGACTGCCCTTCTTCTTGAAGCTTACCCAAAAGCTCTCCAAGCTCTCTGCACAGGCACGTAGTAGAGCTTGTACCGATATTTGATATTGATAATGGCCTCCTATATTGATAAGATTTATATTACTTGCCTATAGTTTCACATTCAATTATATTTCAATTTTTACACATACCCATGTACCTAGTGTAAAGAGGCATATAAAATTGTTCATAGATAAACTCTTTTTTATTATAATAATAATAATAATTATTATTATTATTACTTTTTTTTATATACATAGATAGACTAGCAAGTTCACGCATGTTGTCACCTTCCTTCTATATTAGTCTTTGGCTTCTACAACCACCTCCGAACTATTTTTATATCCCGACCCGTTAACCTACGTTGCCATCGTCTCGCTATGTTGGATTTGAGGTATTCCAGGCACACTGCTTATGAATTTTGACTATAGAATATTCTTGAACCCTTATTTATGCATGCACGATGCTACGAAATTTAGAAGAGAGAAAGAGAGAATAAGAAAATTGATTCAAAGATTAACTAAATCTTATTTTTATGAATTCTAAATTTTCATGCAAAGAGCCGAAATTTCCAGTTCCGACCTCCCAAAAGAGTTCCAAGGAACTTCCAGTTCCGATTTGTCTTGAACCGATAATTGTAATTATGTAAATAATTCAAAAGGAACAACCCGAAAGTCCTGACTTCCAAAAAACCACGGTTACATTATTTTTTTTTTTCTTTGGACGACTTGATTTCCTATTGTTTTTTTTACAAAAAATTAGAAAAATAGCCAACTTAAACGTTTGATATTGCTAAATAGCCAAAGTTTGGTAAATATTAAGTAAATAGCCATAAATGATGACGTGGCTTAATATGACAGTGACTATTTACTTGATATTTACGTTTGTAAATATATAAAAATGGCTATTTGCCTACTATTTACCAAACCTTTACTATTTAGCAATTCTCAACGTTTAAGTTGGCTATTTTGCTAAATTACCTTTTTTTTTATTATCTATCACGTCATCATCAATGTTTATGTTATTTGATATACGTATAAAGTGATGGATATTAGTTGTTTCTTTATGTGTATTTAAAAAAAAAATTATTATTCACGTAACAAAAACATATAAAAGTAATGCTTGAATCATTTCTAAACCTAGCTTTTGGTCATATACGTGGGTTCCATAACTCACTGACTCAAATTATGGGTACGAACGCTAATGCCTTTGCCTCCCATATGAATATGAAATAGTATTGAATTTTCCTTAAATAAAACGTTGAAAACTCAAGAATCATAAACGTGTACACGTGTCGCACGTGGTCCTAGTCGTTGACTGAACTAATAATTATATTAGTTGAAAAGAGGGAACCAAATTGACACTGAAATTACTGAGGATAATAGCTGTCCTATTTGTCGGATTTTCCCCTTTTTGTTTGTAAATTTTTAATCCCATCCATGAATTTTTTTTTACTTACTTGTGTGAAAATATTTAATATCACCCCCTAGGCTCAAATTCTTAGTACCCACATCTATCTAAATTATGTAATGTAATGTTTTTCAGAACTTATTTTTCAAATATCATCGCTCAAAAAATTCAATCACATAAAATATGTCTCTCTCTCTCTCTCTCTCTCTATCTCACACACACACACACACGCGCAACCTTAATGTTGCTTCAACCCATTTAAAAAGGTCAAAGTATACTAATATATTATTGAAATCAATATATGCAAGTCGTGTGAATGTATATGTACGTATATAAAATAATATATATATATATATATATATATATATATATATATATATAAAACTCAGGTTGAGAGTTTAAAAAGATCTCTTCTATATAAATTTATTTTATTTTATCACAGAATATGTGTAAAGTATAGACTTTTGTATAACTCGATTTGTAAATTTGAGATCAATAAACGAGCTTCCGTTGTTACAACTAAATTCTCGATTGAATTATGGTCCAATAAGTTATCGAATTAATTTGAATTATTTTAAGGTGATGTGAGAATCTCGAAACGAGTAAATGAATTATCGAGCTCGTCTCGAATAAAAAATTATTTTTCGAAGAAACATTTAAGAAATTAATTAAGTAAATAAATTATCAAGAGTGAGAATTAATTCCGAGACACCTTAAACATATTTAAATTTAATCAAAACCGAACGAGAAAATTCTCGGTTTAAATCATATAATTATAATCCATTCGAGTATGGATTTAAATAAGTAATTATATGAGTATGATCTATTTGTAACAATTTCCAAGGACCAATTTGAGACAAAAAAAATAAAAATTGGGCAAAAAAAAAAGAGAAATCGGCTAAAAGCTGATCGACTTTGTTCTCTACTTGAACAAATAGAGATGTAACAAAAAGGAAAGTCACGAACAAAGGGGAAAAAAAACCCGGACAAACACGGGAGCCAAGAAGAAGCTTCGCAAATCCAAGAGAGAAGATGAGGAAATTGGCCAGAGAAGAAGAAGAGGGCCTGCCGCAGTGAGATGAGACCGATATCCTCTCTAATTTCTTTCTCTCGTTATCTATTTTCTCCGATTTTGGCTTCAAGAGATAGTTAAGGTTTCAATTTCCTTTCTCTTCCTCTCGGTTTCGGGTAATTAAGCTATATAGCCTCCTGAAAATAGGTAATTTATTTTTAGGCCACATTTTGTTAATAAATGATAAATAGCCAGGAGAATTTATTTACAGCCAAAATATGACTAGACTACCCTTTTGTTTTCCCGCCCAGTTTCTATCGGCTATTTACACGTAAACAATTCAAATATTTGGTTATTAATGCTCGCAAATATCAAGGAGGTAATTATAACCGTGTAGCTGCGTTCACACTTAACCACAACCGCTCACATTTATAATTTTTCAAAAAAAAAAAAAGAAAGATGAAAGAGAGCCGAGAGAGAGAGAGCGAGAGCGAGAGAGAGAGAGAGCCGAGAGAGAGATCGAGGGAGTGAGAGCTCGAGGAAGAAGAGAACGCTCGACCGGACCACCACTAAACACCCCGTCATGAGCGGACCCAAAACCCGCGCGCGCTCGGACCAGGGAGTCGCCGCGAGTTGCCGAGAAGAGATTGACGATGAGTTCCGCTGGAATCAAAGAGGACCGTCGAAATTCATCAAATTGAGAAGGTATTTCCTGTGAAAATTCATCAAATTGAGAAGGTATTCATCAAAGAGAACCGTCGGAATTCAAGAGATTGATTTTTTTTTTTCTCTCGTGCTCCCTGTTTGAATTTTCCGAGAAGAGAAGAATCTGCGTCCAAATGTCCCGATCGATATTATGGACTCTGCGAAGAAAAGTTTTTTTTTTTTTTTTTTTTTTTTTTTCAGTATGTTCGTGTAAATAGAAATCATATTTACAGTATATTCGTGTAAATACGAAGCTTATTTACAGTATAATCATTGTAAATACAAAGCATATTTACAGTATATTCACTGTAAATACAAAGCATATTTACAGTATAATCGTGTATTTGAACTGAAAAAAATTCTGGAAATATTTTGAGCACGAAAATTCTGGAAATTATGAATATATATGGAAGACAAAATAATATCAATAAATGAAGAATATATTTACAGAGTTTATACATATAAATTGCCACGAAAATATATACTAATTACCTAAAGTCAACGCTAAAAACTTCCAAAAACATAACAATAAATGGGCTATTAATTTTCAAAATCTGCAGGTAATTTCAAATTTCAAATTTTGAAAACTTCCATATTCGGTTTCTCCGAATTAAATAAAGGCAAAAGTGTAAACCTAATTTAATTAATAAGCTGCCACGTAAGCAATATGGCTATTTACAGCATATTAACGAAAGGTTGACCAATTTTAAATTGCTACACATTCCGTGGCTTAAGCAGCCAATTTTCTGACTGATATCCTCTCTAATTTCTTTCTCTCATTATCTATTTTCTCCGATTTTGGCTTCAAGAGATAGTTAAGGTTTCAATTTCCTTTCTCTTCCTCTCGGTTTCGGGTAATTAAGCTATATAGCCTCCTGAAAATAGGCAATTTATTTTTAGCCAACATTTTGTTAATAAATGGTAAATAGCCAGGAGGATTTATTTACAACCAAAATATGACTAGACTACCCTTTTGTTTTCCCGCCCAGTTTCTATCGGCTATTTACACGTAAACAATTCAAATATTTGGTTATTAATGCTCGCAAATATCAAGGAGGTAATTATAACCGTGTAGCTGCGTTCAAACTTAACCACAACCGCTCACATTTATAGTTTTTCAAAAAAAGAAATAAAGATGAAAGAGAGCCGAGAGAGAGAGAGAGAGAGAGCCGAGAGAGAGATCGAGGGAGTGAGAGCTCGAGGAAGAAGAGAACGCTCGACCGGACCACCACCAAACACCTCGTCATGAGCGGACCCAAAACCCGCGCGCGCTCGGACCGGGGAGTCGCCGCGAGTTGCCGAGACGAGATTGACGAGGAGTTCGGCTGGAATCAAAGAGGACCGTCGAAATTCATCAGATTGAGAAGGTATTTCCCGTGAAAATTCATCAAATTGAGAAGGTATTCATCAAAGAGAACCGTCGGAATTCAAGAGATTGATTTTTTTTTCTCTCGTGCTCCCTGTTTGAATTTTCCGAGAAGAGAAGAATCTGCGTCCAAAGGTCCCGATCGATATTATGGACTCCGCGAAGAACAGGTTTTTTTTTTTTTTTTTTTTTTTTTTTTTTTTTTTTCCAGTATGTTCGTGTAAATAGAAATCATATTTACAGTATATTCGTGTAAATACGAAGCTTATTTACAGTATAATCATTGTAAATACAAAGCATATTTACAGTATATTCACTGTAAATACAAAGCATATTTACAGTATAATCGTGTATTTGAACTGAAAAAAATTCTGGAAATATTTTGAGCACGAAAATTCTGGAAATTATGAATATATGGAAGACAAAATAATATCAATAAATGAAGAATATATTTACAGAGTTTATACATATAAATTGCCACGAAAATAGATACTAATTACCTAAAGTCAACGCTGAAAACTTCCAAAAACATAACAATAAATGGGCTATTAATTTTCAAAATCTGCAGGTAATTTCAAATTTCAAATTTTGAAAACTTCCCTATTCGGTTTCTCCGAATTAAATAAAGGCAAAAGTGTAAACCTAATTTAATTAATAAGCTGCCACGTAAGCAATATGGCTATTTACAGCATATTAACGAAAGGTTGGCCAATTTTAAATTGCTACACATTTCGTGGCTTAAGCAGCCAATTTTCTGACCGATATCCTCTCTAATTCCTTTCTCTCATTATCTATTTTCTCCGATTTTGGCGTCAAGAGATAGTTAAGGTTTCAATTTCCTTTCTCTTCCTCTCGGTTTCAGATTCGTGGACGTGTTCGGACGAATAAGAAGGGTTGTGGATTGTGTTGTTCGAGTTTCACAGCAAGATAAAGAGATTTCGAGATTTTTCCCCAAATTTCACTCCGAAAATTTAGGGTTTGAGTTAGGAATTGGGGATTCTTGTTTTTCGAATTTATTCCATATAATCTCTGGGTGTTTGTCTCGGATTAGGTCCGTTTTGGCTTGAGCTTATGTATTTCATTGTAAATTTCTGGAAATTTGGTACCTTGGTTTGAATTTAATGAACTGAACTAGTCTGTCTGATAAAACGCACGTGGGAAGTCCAATATAGTATGAGATGATTTTTGTGAATTCTCTTAATATCCTGGACTTAATAGATTATATATCTAATTTATAGTATTTAGATTAAATAATATAAAACGAGTAAATACTAAAACTCTTAAAACATTTTTTTTTTATCATATTAATAGAAATTATTCTAATAAGAATATAAACATAAAAAAAAAGTCTGGGCTCTTTTCTTGATTGATTTAGTGGACATAGAAAAAACTCCTTCAATTCTTTTTTTAATATAATTTCTTAGGAGATACTACAAGGGTGCCATTTGGTAAAAGTATAAAAAGTGTCCGTGCAGCTCGTTTTTCCACGGCTCATCAGTTGTTTCCTTCTCTTTTGTGGATGGACTATTTATAGACTTTTTCCAGAACTACAAGAATAATAACAACATGTATTAACAAGGGACGATAACAAGAAACGATACCATTATAGAAATGCAACAAGACCGACTTAGTAATTTGCCTGGAAAGTATAATTAATGTGGTTTCTAATACGTCCAAGAACGTGAAAGTGAAAATCTATTTAATATTGAGTGAGTTATGATTTTTCGAAGACAGGGTTTCAAAGCTGTGAAAATCTAGAACTTCGAACCTGTAAACCAATTTTGCGGGCTGTTTCTAAGATAGTTGTTATCACTCAAATTTGGTTTGTATTATCTCGTTAGACAGCTACGGATTCTAGCTTTTCTATGAAATTGGAATCGTTGGACTTAAAGTTGTGTAGCCGAAGTTATGTTACATTCTTTACGTAGTGCCGAAGATGAATTGATTCTGAAACTTGAGTCAGACACTGTGTGAATTATTTGTGTCTTGTGTTTGAATCTGAATTGGTTTTTTCTGTTTTTTGTTATTTGTGTTTGGTTTCGGTTTCGCGGTTTTATGTTTGTTTTGGTTCTGGTTGTGAGCGTGTTGTAAACATGAAATTGGTTTGTTGAGACCTACTATGGTTATGGTTTGACGTTTTGGAATTGGAATGATTGATGTGGATTAAAATCTAATTATGTATCCTGAGTACATTGATTTCAGTATGTATATTGTGTTAAATCGAGTCTGTTATTTATGTTGGGTTGGCTGATTATGTGTGATTACATGACGCCTCGGAACTTAGAAGGGTTTTGTTTGTTTTGTTGTTTGTCGGGCTGATTTGGCGATCTCTTATCTTGTACTTTGTTCGGTTGTGGGTCTATGTATTGGAATTTCTGTTTCGCTTGGTTTAGTTTCAATACTTTGGATAAAGTAGTGTGTTTTAGTTTTGTCTAGACCGTGTTTGTGATCTTGAGTCTGATTTTTTATCACTTGTATGAAACAAGCAGCGTACCGTAGATCATTAGAGGCTTTTTACAATTAAATAAACTAAAAAACGTAGATACACAAAGACTATTAACGACAATTTACAGTTATTACCGCCACAGACGATGAAGATGGATACAAATGGCCACATATTAATAGAAATTAACGATTATAAAACAAGAAAATCTATTGACAAAAAACACTGATTATTAATTGAACCGATTATTACCGACGCGGTGCTTCTCTCCAACGCTATGACCTCTGGATCTGCTCAGATCGCCGCGCAGGTCCCTCAGTTGGCCTTCTACGCGCCATGTCCCCGTATAAAACTTAGCTCTTGCCGCAACTAAGAGCAGAGGTCTTTATTAATAGTTAAAATTCTTTTGAATGCTCAACATTTTACTTATTAGTACACAAATTGTCACGACCCGCCGTCAGCTCGTCCACGATCCGCGACCGATCAACCCAAAATCAAACATAAACCCATAATATAAATATGCATTAAACAAAGAATCGCGGAAGTTTACATATATAAAAATAGTTTATAAAAAATCCGAAGTAATTTTTCGCTTTTACAAACTTAGAGTCATATAGCAACTCTTAAACATGTACATTCCGGAACGCTTTAACAAATAAAACGAATCCCCGGTTTCTTAGACTCCATAGCTCATAGGTCAACGCGATACGCGCTCGGTCTCGGTCTTCAACTCCGCTTCCCACTTACGAGTTTTTCCCTTTATCTACATTACCTAGGGTCATAAAGCTATGAGTCGAATGACTCAGTAAATCGGAGTCTATCTAGAAAAGAATTCGGATCAGTAAATGGGAGTCTATCTAGAAAAGAAAATAAACTAGATGTCATGTGACGTGCAAACAAGCACATAAGAATGCAAAATGAGTGCTAGATGCAGCTAGACTCTAAGGCTAGAGCATGTCTGACGCGTGAGTCACACTCTACCTACATACTTGCCACTCCGCAAGATCGTACATCATCTCCTGCTACGATCTTCAGAATGAAAAGAAGTCACCCTCAAACCTCGAGCAGCAGTCTTTTGGGTGATTTGGTGTTTTAAGCCATGTCTGTAATTCACTAATGATACCATCTTCATTTGACGTCGACGCTACCCCCAGGCCCCTATAGCCTGTTGAGGTTTAGCCCTCAGGCCCCCATTGCCTGTCGAGGTTGGGTTCGATTCTCGTTGAGTACTCAGTGCCACACATGCTCCCATGGCCCGCCCATTTCCAAGTCATTGACTTGTGGTACCATCGAAGATTCTTAAATTAAGGTTTGGGTACTATGCTGCACGCAGAGTACACACCTTCATTAACCACAAGAGTGCACCTCAGGATAAACTCCGAAAGGATTATCGTTTTCCTTTTATGCTCGTTAAGTTTTTTAATATCCACTACATTTAGCAAATGAGTCTAACTAGAACAAAATAACACGGTGGCTAGTTCAAGTTAGCGTTTGAACCTAACGGACAAGACCTGAATCTACAATTTTTAGAAAAGATGGCTGAAGCCTTAATCTTATTAGTGTGTGTGTTTTAAGGTCTCCACCTAGTCTTGTTTACTAGCACATAAGATGCACGTAAAACAGAATTATTCGGAATATCAAGTCTTCTCGCAGCTTCCTGGCGTCGACGCTTGGTCTTGCATGGTTCTCGTGATTACTAATAGAACATGCGGCACATCACGTGAATTAAGATTCCTCGTCGGAATTACGGTAATCACTAGTCTCACAGGAATTCGAGGAGACTTGGGTTCATTGCCGGGAAAAACCAGTTTCGGATTATGTTCAAGAATCAAACTCGTTAATTTCTTGAACATTGGGAATTTAGTTCTTATTTAAGACCCGAGCTTAACTTGTACAAAAACGGTACTTAAACAGACTCTGTATTTCATCAATAAAAACTTCAACCGAACTTCTACGATTCATAACAGTTTTCGATTATCATTTTTAATAGGGTCTTAAATAAATAAATCTATAAATCTTACACTTCAAGATTTTCAGATGCTTTTATCTCATAACTAAATTCCCAGAAACCAAACCAAAACAAATTATTAAACCACATAATCCGAAACGAAGATTCGAGACATCTATGTAACGTTTTGAGAACAACCTAAATGCTGACGAGTCAAGGTACTCATGAGTTCGCCGATCCCTTCTTCCCTTCTATCACCATTCTTGTAACTGTTGAACATTTCGATACCCACTCACTTGTAAATCGTCATTAATAATTGCTGGTTTTCTAGGTATCTATATTTTATGATTTTTATTCAAATTTCGCAGTTAATAATTGTTTCCCATTTTGAATTTCTGCAATTTCGATTGGCATAATTATTTTTTACGGTTATATTTGTTGCTTCTTCTGGGATTAGTTTTTTAAATATATAAATTCATGGTTGCTTAAATTAAGGAATTAGTCACAATTTATCATTTCATTCAGAATAAAAATTATTTTAGGGTTCTATTTAAAAAATATATGTAATTTTTTTTTATTATCGGACTCCTCACAAGAATTATTTTCCACGTAACACGAACCACCACTTGTTTCAAATTGCATTATAGGAAATCTCGTGTGGCTGAGAATAACGCCCAAAGAAAAACAAATCATACCTCGGATTTAAGGTTTAGATCTAAAGAGTGGAAGTTAAAACCACTTTTATCAAAGATACGATGATTCAAAAGTCAAGATTCATCTATGGAGTAACTAGAGAAAATTAAATAATAAAAAAAATTCTCCATTGGACACTAAATCGATGCTAGCGTGCACGAAAGAGACGGGCTACTAGTGGCGGGAATAACGACGATAATGAGCACCGGACGACAGCCGTGAAGAGTCAAGAAGTTCCATATGACGATAAACTTGATGGAAATCTACGAATACATAAGAGGAAAATAGAGAAACACCTTCCCTCAAGACGAGATTCATTTGATGGTTAAGACTACCGAAGTCTCACGTTAAAATTTAAACCCTAGTATTTTTTTGGGAGGAGAAAAGAGAGCGGCTTTAATTTTTTTTTTTTTTTTTGGAATTGTTTTTATTTAAAAATACTATATTTGTGGGTGCTTTTAAAATGCTAATAAATAAAAATGGTATCTCCGGAAGTTTAACTGGCCACATAACTTTTTGGAAATTACCTCAAATATGTTATTTTCAAACTTAATTCTTCAAGTGATTTTTATTCTATAAATATTTATATAATTTTCTTTCCATTTTTATTTAGCTTTTTTATTTTTAATATTCATAGTTTTTTTTAATATTTGTTTTAGGAAAAATTGTACAAAATAGCTATTTGAAACTTATTGATTAGCAAAATAGCCAAAGTTTCAATTTTTCAGCAAAGTAGCCAAATTTACGTGTTCAAAATTTTTATGACAACCAGGATTAAAATTTTTTACGATTATTATAAACAATTTATCACTTTCAAAAAAATTAATCTTGGGGTCAATTTTTATTTATTTTTTTTTCAAACCAGATTGCTGCACATTTTTGCTATTTCACTCAATTAAGACAAACCTTTGCTATTTTGCAAATTCATAACTTTAAATTGGCTATTTAGTTACATCATCATTTTTTTTATGTGTTTAAGGTTTCATAAAATGGAGCATGGTATTCATAATTTCCAGATGCCCCACCTCTACTCTACCTGTATCTTTTAGAAATTATTCCTAAATTATGACATTCAAACTAGTTTCGGACCAAAATTCATTATGTCTAATTTAATCCAACACTATGACTAGCTTGCATTTTTTTGGTACAAAATACCCTAAATAAAATATTCTTTTGTTTTTACTCTCTCTCTCTCTCTCTCTCTCTCTCTCTCTCTCTCTCCTTGTGCTATGCTTAGCTTAGAAGGAGAGAGAGAGAGAGAGAGAGAGAGAGAGAGAGAGAGAGAGAGAGAGAGTAAAAACAAAAGAATATTTTATTTAGGGTATTTTGTACCAAAAAAATGCAAGCTAGTCAAATTTCGCAGTTAATAATTGTTTCACATTTTTCAGTGACTTCGTTCTAAAAAACGATTCTTAAAATTCTGAAAACTTTATAAAAAATTTCTGAAAAATCCGGGAAATAAGATTTATAGACATTGTTATCTTTTTATTGACATAGATGTGAATAAATCTTCAAACGATTATGGAAAAATCCTTTCAAAATTTATTGACATCGATGTCAATAAAAGACAAAAATACCAATAAATAGTAGATTTTTGAAAAATATGGGAAATCGTTGAAGTTTTATTGACATAGTTGTCTTTTTATTGACATCGATGTTAATAAATCTTGAACCAATTCTGGGAAAATCCTTTGAAGATGTCAATAAAAGGCAAAAATGTAAATAAATCTTTAAATGAATTCGCTGATTTTTCTTTTTCCCTATTTTTCCAGATTTAAAAAAAATCTTCCTGGTGAGCTTTCTCTTTGTTGCATAGGGTTAGGTAATCCTAATGTTTCTGATAACGTGGGTTAGTTTTTTTGAAGATAAATAAGAGAAAAAAGTAAAGAAAAAGGATAAAGGGTCAAACATAATTGCACAAAAAGTATGATCATTGTTTTGGATTAAATTAAACATATTGGATTTTGGTCATAAACTAGTTTATAGGTCATAGTTTAGGAATATCCCTATCTTTCATATCAAAACCCTAAAAGACTGGACCCACCCTTATTTAACAACAGCTGTTCACCAAGTCCCAAACTACCCTATTTTATTCTTATAACTACTAACTAATAAGCCGGGTCGTATCAAAATGTAACATTTCAATACTTCATCCTTGGGGTTTATACTCGTTTGTATTCACTTTTTCCATATTCTTGTAGAGAAATTGCCCTATCTGCCACTCTTTTGATAACTTTTTCCCACATTCCACTAAAACCTTAATTTGTCCCAAAATGCCACCATGACAAGAGTAAAAAGTCAAGTTTGCCCTTCACCCATTTCGTCTCTACAGTAACTCTCATTTCTCAACCCACTCAAACCCATCACTTCTCACCCGAACCCCTAACATCGAGAAGAAAAATGGCGGACTCAAACTCATCACCCCCGCGTCCGACACCCCCGCGTCGGAGTACGGCGAGTTCGTCCGACATGGAAGAGGAAGAACTGGTTCCCAAAAAACCCCGTACAAAAATGGGAACTTTAAAGGTTAGTCTTTGATCCAAAATCCCTAACAGTTATTCTCTTGATTTATTTCGATTTTATTGATTTATTTTGGGTTAGTGTTGTTGATGAAATTATGGGTTAGTGTTGTTGATGAAATTTTCTTGATATTTCGGAATATTAGTCTCTGAACATGAGAATCGGTTCGTCTTTGAATATTTTTTGGTGATTTTGTCTCTGAATACTTGTTGGAATATTTGTCTCTGAACATGGGAATCGGTCTTGTATTTGTCTCTGAATAGATATCAACAATGTTGACATCGACGATGTCAACATTGTAGACATATATGTCAACATTGTAGACATTGTAGAAATCTATATCAACAGTGGACAATGATGTCTGCAATGTAGACATCTATGTCTACAATGTAGACATCAGATGTCTACAATGTTGACATCTATGTCTACAATGTTGACTTCAGATGTCTACAATGTGGACATAGATGTCAACAATGTTCACATAGATGTCAACAATTTATTGTTTTTATTTCTTGATTCTCATATCATTTCCTTATCTGATAATCTTTATTTTCAGGGTTGGTCGAGATTTGTTCCCGAAGAGAACATTGTAGACCATAATTTCAGTTTTTCAGGGTTGGTCGACAAGGATGAATGAGCTAAATTGATTCATAAACTCTTATTTATTTAATATCAGTTTTTGTTGAAATTATGGTACTTTAATGATTATGGTATGTAAAACTTTAACTTAATCTTAGTTTTTTGTAAAAATTATGGTACTTTAATGATTATGGTATGTAACTTTCCCATTCACTCATCGTGTATGCCTTTGCGGCACCGTAAAATTTCCACTTCACATCCTTCGAAATCCCCTTAAAAGCAGTCTTCAAATTACCGGCGAGATGAATTTAAATTTAGTTCTTCACTTAGACATGCAATTCACATCATTACACATTATAAAACATAGTGTAAATAGACATATTAAGCAGTTTCAAGCATTCAAGTCATACAAAAACCCATACAAAAATATAAATATTACGAAGTTTAGACCAATGATGTGAGAAATTCATCGTCAGAGTCATTTCTTGTTGATCCTCATCCTCCTATAATAGAGAAGTTCTTCTCTCTGTGTTTTCAGCATAAACAGTTGTGTCCCCTTGGGCACGACTTCCATAAAATCTCCTTTTTTCTTCAACTGAGTCTCCCAGTCGTCTCCGATGATTTCTTTCATAACACTTTCGAGACACATGATCGGACCCGATTCAGTTTCACTACAAAAAGTATCCAAGTACCATATGTACTCAGCCTGGCTCATTTGAAACTCCGTGAGTTGTGCATCACCGAGTTCCGATCCGCTTGCCTTATTAACATCAATTGACTACAATTTTAGTAATTGTCTACAATTATAGGTATGAATGTCTACAATCATAAAAAATAATAACAAAAAATCAGCTTTGCTTGGCATCAAAATGTACCTCATTTTTAGAACATTTTCTCTTTCGGGGCTCGAAGTCGTCATAGTTTGTCACCGGAGATTCAATGAAGTGTTTTTCTGACATTTCTGCATATTTTTGACAATATTAGAGTCAACAACGTTCATTAGTTGTAGAACAAAAACTCACCATCATGTAATGCAAGCAAATGAATAACTAGAAAACTTCAGGCCACAAAAAAAGCATTCAAATGTCAACAATGTTGACTTTAGATGTCAACAATCCCTTCACATAGATGTCAACATTGTTGACATCTGATGTCAACATTGTTGACATATATATCAACAAATAAGAACGTCATCTTCAAAAATCACATAACATACCCATAACAAACCCATGCTTTTAAACAACAAAAACGAACGAACCTAGGGTTTTATTTCGTCATCTTCATTATTTCAAGACGAAAAGCTTTTTTATACCCAGAAAATGAAAAAAAAAAACGAACCTAGGGTTTTATTTCGTGGATTGCAACTTCTTTTTTTTTTGGTCGGAATGCTCCTCCGACAATAACTGAGCTCCTCCGACGAATTTTTTGAGCCGTGGTCACGAGTTTTCTCAGCTTGGACGAGATGCGGGAGAGTGAGGGAGAGAGAGATGAGATCTGGACGAGAGAGCTTGGACGAGATGAGGGAGAGAGAGAGAGAAGATCTGGATGACAGACAGAGAGATGGACTGGAAGAGAGATAGACTGAGACCTAGATGTACTGGACGAGAAAGAGAGAAGAGATTGACGAAGGAGAGAGATTGACTGAGACTCACCTATTAATCGGTCTTCATTTCGGGAGAAAATGGGTGAGTAAAGATGTCTGCCAATTTGTAAAGAAAATAGATAGTGAAGGGCAAACTTGACTTTTTACTCTTGTTATGGTGGCATTTTGGGACAAATTAAGGTTTTAGTGGAATGTGGGAAAAAATTATCAAAAGAGTGACAGATAGGGCAATTTCTCATTCTTGTATTGCTTAACTGTGTTTTACATGCATACCTATACAAGTTTTATTTACTTCAAGTTAATTACTTTACTTCAACAACTAATTAATAAACTAATGAGTGACCAGTCTTGTATACATGTCAACTATTTATTTATTTTTGTTGATTACGGAAAGAAATTGAACCGATATTCCACAAAGATAAAAACTAAAACCATCAATTTTCTGAGTATTTATTATTATTATTATTATTATTGACTTTTGTGCTCAAAAGGATGTTGAGAATATATGCAAAGGCTCTTGTTGAGATAACCAAGTGTCTAACTGAAACCATGTGTCGGGTTATCGGATAAGATGGTGGATCTTGTAAAACGTTGTGTAGGCTCGGCGTCGAGTGCTAATTTGCTCAATGGAAGCCCTCTCAAGAGACTCATGCTAGGGAGGGGATTAATACAAGGAGATCCGCTATCTCCGTATCTTTTCATCATAGCGTCGGAAGTGTTGAGTAGACTTCTTGTCAGGGAGGAGTCTAGAAATAATTTTCATGGTGTTAGCATTGGAAACAATACTCCATCTATCTCTCATTTATTTTTCGCCGATGACACCATACTTTTTTGGTGGGCTTCAGAAGAGGATGTTGAGTCCATATGGAGTTGTGTTGAGAAATACCAAGTGTGGTAGGGGCAAAGAGTGAATAACTCCAAATCCGGGTTTCTTTTCTCTAGAAATTGCTCTGATGAAGTGAGAGACAACTTGAAGGCTAAAATTGGAATGGAAGAGTGCAATGAGAATATCCATCATTTGGGTAATCCTCTTAGGTTGGAAAGAAGCAAAGTTGCAAGCTTTGATTATTTGGCGGAGAAATTTCATGGGAGATTCGAGGGGTGGATGACTAGAACTATTTCTAGAGCCGGGAGAACTACATTGATCAAGGCGGTGGTCCAAAGCATTCCGATATATGTCAACCCATAAACTTCCTAAAACATTTTGTCAAGCCTTGGAAAAAATGACTAGGAAGTTTTGGTGGTTAGGCAAGGAAAAGAAAGATTGTTATTTAGCCTCGGTTAGTTGGGAGAGGTTATGTGCCCCTAAAGGATGTGGGGGGCTCGGTCTCAAAAAGTATGAAGACATCAACAAGGCCTTATTAGCTAAATCGGGGTGGTTTCTTGAGGCTAAGAAAGATGATCTATGAGTTTCTCAACTTCTTTCCAAATATTGTCAGGGGGAGAAATTTTCTTCGGCTAAACATTCGCATGAAGATACTGGATGGTTGGAGGGAGATTTTGTCCACTCAGAAATTTTATTAGAGAGAATACCTGTTATTTGGTGGGAAGTGGTACGGAGATAAACATTTTCTATGATAAATGGCTTTTAAAGACAGGTTAATTGAAAGGCAGAACAACGATTCCCCGTCTCGGTTGAAAGTGCATGATCTATTTGTGGAAGTTCAAAGGAAATTGGATCTCCAGAAAGTTGAGCAGATTTTCGGTGAAGGATCAGCGATTCCCATCGGAGCGATCAAAATTCGTGAGGAACCGCGTAAGGATATGTCGTGTTGGGTGGCGGAGGAGAATGGGCTCTTTAGTGTCAAATCGGCGCTGAGATGTATCAGAGGCCGTCCTACAGATCCCGAAGTGAACATGTAGAAGAAGATTTGGGAGATCAAAATCCATATCCATGCTAGACCGTTCTTCTGCGAGTGACGACCGGGGCTTTTGTGTGGGGGCCGCTCCTTGTTAAAAGGAACATATCAGATGATCCTAGTTGCTGGATTTGCGGGTAAGAAGACGAGACGATCACCCACTTATTTTTCCGGTGTGATATAGCCAAAATGCTATGGTTGACTGTTGACTGAGGACATGGGGAGACGGTGGGGCTGGGAAGAGAATGAAAACAGAAACACGATCGTCAAAGCTTTACTTGAGCTGAATGAATCCCTCAATTCGAATGGGTTTGGGCGCAATGATTTTTTGTTTCGCGCATGTGCAATAATGGAAGTTGTCTGGTCTTTTAGAAACAACAAAATTTTTGGGGAGGATAATGAAGAGGAAGACCAGCTAAGGAGGTTAGAGGGAGGGCTCGTGAATTCAGGGTAATTAACGGCTCTATTATGGAGGTCTTGGAGATCCCTAATACGGAGCGAAATCTGCAATGGAGGCCACCAAATATAGATCGGTTTAAGCTGAGTGTTGATGCGGCTTTTAGTTCCAATGGAGTTGTAGTCGGGGTTTTGGCTCGGTCTCATGAAGGGAAAGTGATGTGGATGTGGCGTAGTCCAATCACGGCGTGACGGCGATGTAGGCAGAGTCAGTAGCAGTGAAATGTGCCTTGCTCTTAGCAAAGTTTAGGAATATCAAGAAGGTCGAGATTGAAGGCGATAACCGAACCATAATGAAATCTCTTGAGAATCGAAACACATGCCTTTCTTGGTGTTTAATTCCTCTGTTTGAGAGTTGTACTCAATTATGTAATGAAATTGATTTTTGTATTTTGGATTGGATTCCCAGACACAGCAATGATATTGCTCACTCTCTTGTGTCAATGGGCAGATCAGTCAAAGAGTCAAGGTTTTTGTAATTTCGAGGATGTTCCGCCCCTTATGTGGAACCGTTTGATAGGCTTTAGCCGGTTAATGAGGAAAAGGGTAACACTTTCCTTTATGTCGCAACTTCTTAGGGGGCGGATAGATTTTGGTACGGCCTCAGGTATTAAAAAAAAAACTGAAACCATGTGTCTGTTTTGTAATGTTTTTAATTTTTTTGCTCGTCAGTTTTGTTTTGATAATTATTGCTTTGGTATTTTCATTATTACTGATCTAAAGACATTTAAACATAAAGCCCCAATACTCTAATACTTAAGGAGTTATACAACAAAAATAATGTATAGTTGGCAGTAGGGGTGAAACTGGATCGGTTCGGTTCGGTTTTTGATATTTTTAGTATCCGAATCCGAATTTTTGGTTTTTAAAAACTCGGTCCAGTATCCGATCCAATTTAGTCTAAAACCGAAATTCGGTTATCCGGATATTCGGTTATTTGGTTTCTTAAATCCAGTATCCAGTCCAGTATCCAATTTTTAAAATTCGGTTATCCAGTTTGTAAAATTTCAGATCCAGTTTAATATTCATTTTTATAAAGTGGATATCCAGTTTCTAAAATCCAAACCCGGTTTGTAAAAATTCAAAAAACGAGTAAAAACGACTCGTATAAAACTCCAAAATGACAATACGTAATCTAAAACTGAGTAAAAAAATAAAATTCAAAAGGACACTCGTGTCCAACTACCTACACATGTAAATATCATAATATAAAATTAAAATTACAACCCTAATGATCATAATAAACCATACAACAATTGAATTTGTATGTTACTTTTATAGATCACATAATCAAGTTGTAGTAGCAGTATGAGTTGATATATGAAAAGTTTGTTCTTCTATGACAACTTGACCATCATCTGTTAATAATAATGAAAAAATTTAAAATAAATTTGTTTTAATAAACAAACAACAAATGAATATGTCAAATAAAATATCAAATTAATTATCTTACCCGAAACAACTTGCTTAGAATCATTTAGTGCTTCCACTTCTGCAAAATCTTATTTTGGAAAAAAATAAAAACGCTAGGTCTGTCTCAAAATTAGGTCAAGTCTTTTTTTTAATATATATTTATTTTTAATTAAAAAAATCGGTTAAATAACCGATATCCAGATTTTTCCAAAATCAAATCTGATATCCGGTCCAGTTTTATAAACCGGATCGGTTATCCGAATCCGAATTTCGATTAGCTGACGTGGCTCCAAATTTCGGTTTCGGCTCGATTTGGATATCGGTTTTATTCGATTTTCGGTTCGGTTTTTTACGGCCCTAGTTGGCAGTCTTATATGATTGTGCTGTGACTTAATTTAGGTTTCACATCAATTGACTTTTCATTTTTGTTCATGTAAACAAGATTTTAGATGAATAGTTTAGTATGTGCTTTCTCTTCAATTATTTTTAACTGCCAAACTTTTATTGTGTGGTAATTAAATCGGTAATGTAGTTATTTTGCTGATCAATATATTGTTTGATTTTATTTTAGATTAGCAGTTAATGAATTTAACTTTATTATTGATCTTGGCCTCTATCTTCTTTTACAGTCCAGTCCTACTTAGCATTTATTTATATTAGTATCTTTATTATCATATGAGGGTTATCTCGAAATCTCATACAATATAGAGAAATTATCCCATTTACCACCAATTTTATAATTTTTTTCCCACTTTCCACCAAAAGATTAATTTTTCCCAAAATGCCACCATCTATGTCAACAATGTTGACATCTATTTTTGCGCTTCATTATGAGATGTCAACATTGTTTACATAGATGTCAACATTGTTGACATAGATGTAACAATGTTGACATCTCGGTGACATTTTGGGAAAAATTAGTCTTTTGGTGGAAAGTAGGAAAAAAATATAAATTGGTGACAAATAGAGCAATTTCTCTTCAATATATCATCTCAAAATATCATTACTCTATTTCCTCTTAGAATAAATGACATGTTTGCCCCCTGAATTACGGTCCTTGCCACAACGTGCCCCTCGTAATATAAAATCCCGATCTTTGCCCCTCAATATCATGTTTCGTGACATTATAGTCCTTTTGTTGATGGTTTCTTTCACACTGTCAATTAGTTGACGACATGTCTATCACTGATAGTTCAGTTAAGGACATTTTCGTAAAGTCCAAATACTATCTGATTACATATTCTAAAATAAAGAAAATAAGTTTAATAAAAAAAAAATAGATATTTTTTAAATAAGTTTATCACTAATTGAGATTATCATTTCACTCGAGAGATTGGCGGTTGCCGCCGTGTTCATCTCCGCCGAGTTCAACAAACCCAGATCTGTCAGCGGAGACACCGCCATCGCCAAAACGATCTCTAGCCTCACCGTCGACGAGCCCAATCTCATCAACCTGAATCCATCGTCACCGAGCCCAGATTTGCCCTTGCCCATTCGAGCCCGAAAAGTCGTCGCTCAAAGCGCCTGGTTGAGTTCAACACCACCATTCACTTCCTCGTCGAGCTCGTCACCGTACCCGAACTCGAATATAGAATTACCTTTAACCCCAAGTGAAGAAATTTTCAAACCTTGAATTACCTTGAGCTTTTCTAAAGCCTCATCAGAGTTACCCCTGACAAAAACATTCAATTTATCACAGAAGAAAAAAACATGGAAGAGAAGAAATGCTATGCTAATTAGGAAACAAAAAAGAGTGCACCTTCAGAGGATAATGTGGACATTTCCATGAACAAGCGCGCCAGAGGATAATGTTTTGTTGGACTTGGCGTGAGAGAGCGCGTATTTGTCGCCGGTCAAATATCTCTCCGATCAATTGTCGCCGCACGCGTCAATTCACAACCACCATACCCAAAATCTTTACCCTTTTTTGACACAACAAAAGCTCCAGATTAGAGGTCAGGGAAGAGAATCCAAATTCTTCAATACGTGGTGTCAAAATGGATTTGCACATCTGATAGGCGTTGAAATCGAACTGATCGAAATCTTCAATAGCATCGCGCGGTAGAGAACAAGAGCGGAGACACTGCTGTCACCAAAATCGAAGACTACAACCTCGCCGTTGACGATGTTTCAAAAGGGTGTAGAATATATTGTAATTTCATTCAAGGCTTACACAAACGATCCCCTTGCAATAATTATATGAAAGAGTAGATACCGAAATTTGGGAACTAAGAAATAAAATCCCTCAAGTTCTTCTGGGTAACCATGGATGATGAGGGGAGAGAGTTTTTCAGGGTAAAAACAATGAAGAAATTTTAAAAAAAAAACCAGGACGTGGCTCGGTCATCGTCGGTGACTAGACGGAGAGAAAATAAATTCTTTACCAGCTCTCTCTCTCTCGTAGAAGAAGAAGAACTTTGTTAATTAAAGGGTAATTTTATTTTTGTAAAATAGGAGAAGTAATTATTAAAGGGTAATTTGATAATTTCATATGTTGAGTGAGTCACATGACAAAAACGTGTCTTTTTAACTGACGTTTAACACTGAAAATAGACAGAAGGACTGTAATGCCACTAAACATGATATTGAGGGGCAAAGATCGGGTTTTTATATTACGATGGGTATGTTGCAACAAGAACAGTAATTCAAGGGAAAATATATCATTTATTCTTCCTTTTACTACTTTCCTTTCCTTTCCTTTCCTTTTTCACAATAAAGTAAGAGCATTATATCAGAGTTTGCTTCTTGTTTTTGTCTGTCAAAATCTTTTTGTAATGCTGTGAATCATTTGTATCTGATATACGATGGCAGTCCTCTTTTGTTTTTAAGTGGAAGTGATTGGATGTGTAAATCAGGCAGGCTTTGAAAATAAATTCAGTCATGGAAATGAGTTTTTTTTTTTTTTTTTTTTAATTATTTATTTTATATAACTTCTAACTTTGTTACGAAATTGTGACGTGATTACCATATGATGTAAAAAAAAGTCTTCGAGTATGTTTAAAATTAATATGATGAAAGTCTTTGAGTATGTTATAATATGTTTTGCAAATATATTTCTTATTTTTATATGTGCTACTTGTTACTACTATTATGTATTAACATCATACTATTATTTAGCAATCACTACTAGAGTGTATTTACACGTATGTTGCAGTATATTTTCATTTCAATAGAAAGACAGTATGATTCTGAATGAAAACTTATTAGTTTCCACCGTTTTTCTTTTAATTATCTTTTAATTGAGGAGTTTAATTAATTTTTGGACTCAAGTCCGTGACTCCACGACCAGCTGTGGTCTACTACTCTACTCTACACTCTATTGATTTTTTTTTTTTAATAAAAAAGAAACAAATTTCTCATTGAAAATTTGAAACAAGGACTT
Source organism: Urtica dioica subsp. dioica (assembly GCF_054948205.1). NCBI lineage: Eukaryota > Viridiplantae > Streptophyta > Magnoliopsida > Rosales > Urticaceae > Urtica > Urtica dioica. Next base: position 48,517,716 of record NC_142757.1, on the reverse strand, counting down.
TAATTACTACTGTACACCACACGGGGACAATATTGGACTACAATAGACGTGCAAACCCATTTTTACTCTCTCTCTCTCTAATGCACGGTAACTTTTCTTCTTCATATTCACACTCAATAATTCTTAGAAATATTTATTTTCACGTTTTACTCTCTCTTCCTCGAAATCCTCTCAATAATTCTTAGAAATAATTTGTCACATCTGAATCCTTTGTGTATTACCAGCAGCCACCATGGAGCTTGAAGCCACGGGAGGAGACGATGAAGACGAAGATAAATAAGAACACAAAAGTTACTGGTATCGCACTCAAGTAATTTTACAAATTTTAAGGTAAAATTTTCATTTACACATAGAGAAATGGCCGGATGTAGTAGTGTTTTTAATGATTTGGACCAAAATATAAAGTTTCTTGTTTTGGACACTTTTAGTAGTTGTTGAAGTGAGTAAGTACATATTTGCCTTTGAGTTAATTTTTTGTTTTGAAAATACCCATTTCCCAAATACCGAGTATATCAAAATCATAACGAAATTGAAACCCATTTTCATCTCCTTCTTCGCGCGTATCTAAAACCCTCACCCAGTTCGCCTAAATCGCCAGGTGCCCTCGCCGAAATCGCCGGAAACCCTCCCCCACGTCGCCGAAATCCTGGGAACCGTCACCCACGTCGCCGAAATCGCCGGGGCCGTTTCTAATCTCTCCTAAATATCTCAGGTTTGTTGCTAATCTTCATTATTCTTTCAAATCTCTACGAATCCCATTTTTTTAAACCCAAAATCGCAGAAAATGACGGCCAAAAAACGCGCGCCGGTTCGGAAGAGTCCGATGACGATGAAGAAAGCTCCGGCGCCGCTGAAGAAAAATCTTTCTCCGGCCAAGAAGCCAACAACGTCTCGAGTGAAGAAACCAAAACCGGTCATTGACTCACCGGCGTCAAATTCAGATGAGACATCGCAATTTCAACTTAGAAAACGAAAACCAAGTGTAAATGAGGTAAATTTCTTCACTTTGAGTGTTTTGAGTAACTTTTTTATGGCATGCAAAACTGAATTTGGGTTATTATTGATGTGATTGTAGAGTTCTTTGATCTACATTTTCTGTGTTTTGAAAATTTCATAGGTTATAATTTCTGTAATTGTAGACATTTAAAGCTATAGTTCCTAGAATTGTATATGTTTATGTCTACAATTTCACACCATTTTGTTGTTGTAGACTATTTTTTTCGACATCTACAATAGCTGTAATTGTAGACTTTTATTTCTAGAATTTTTGTGAATGTAGCATTTATATGAACTTTAGATGTAAATGGATACAGTCACGAGAATTGTAGACATACAGGTATACAATTTCAGAAATCGTAGACTCTTTTTTGTATGAGTACTGTTTGTGTAGATATAATTCTGGTGATATGTGTAGATTTTCATGTTTTTTTCTTCACTTATGAGGTAAATTTCTCCACTTTGAGCGATTTGGGTAACTTTTTATGGCATGCAAAGCTGAGTTTGGGTTATTATTGATGTGATTGTAGAATGTTTGATCTACATTTATAGTGTTTTTAAAACTTAATAGGTTATAATTTCTGTAGTTGTAAACATTTATAGCTATAGTCACTAGAATTGTAGATGTTTATGTCTATAGTTTCACACCATTTTGTTGTTGTAGACTATTTTTTTCGACATCTAAAATTTCTGGAATTATATAGTTTTATGTCTAGAATTTTTGTGAATGTAGCCATTTATATAGCTATTTATATGAACTGTAGATATAAATTGGTACAGTCACGCGAATTGTAGACATAAAAGTCTACAATTTCAGAAATTGTAGACATAATAGTCTACAATTCCAGAAATTGTAGACATAACAGTCTACAATTTTGGAAATTATACACATAACAGTCTACAATACCAGAAATTGTAGACATAACAGTCTACAATTCCAGAAATTGTAGACTGGTTTTTGTATGAGCACTTTTTGTGTAGATATAATTCTGGTGATATGAGGAGTGTTTGTGTAGATTTTCATGTTTTTTTCTTGGCATATGCAGGGATTTGTGAGGTTTGTTGCCGAAGAACAGATTGTCGACCATAATTTCAGCTTCTTCGGCGCATTGGACAAGTTTGAGGAGACGATGGCCATGTCTCTTGAGGAGAAGGAGTTCTTTAGTGCGTCGTGTTTCGGTCAGTTCCTTGATCATCCAAAAATCACCAAATAATCTAAGATTATTAATCACCTGTTGATAAGGGTTGGTGATTTTAAGGGGGTCGAGTCAGATGACGCGATCTACATAGAGATTGGCGGGGAACCGAGTCCTTTTACAGCAAAGCAGTTCGCGGAGATAACTGGTCTTCGCTACGTCGATGACTACAGCCCCTGTGACGTGGAGATTACCGATGTGGAAGGTAGCTTGTTCAAAGAAATCTTCCTTGGAGGCGTCATGAAGAATCGGTGAGTGTTGACGTCAATGCTAAGTAAAAGCAAGTCTTGGGAGAACACTCAAAAGCGAGTGAAGTTGTTACTACTTCACTTCCTGACGAACATTCTCCTCGCCGCTCCGGCTCACACCCCGATACAAAACATGTCTTGGGCAATACTTGTCGAGGACTTGGATGAATTCAACAAACATCCATGGGGGAACGTGGCGTGGAATTTCTTCCACGGACAGGTGCGGAAGTATGTTATGAAGATGGCCTCCAAGGCCGAGTCGAAGCAAAAAATCAACTTCCCGGGTTTCGTCTACCCGCTTCAGGTCTGGGCGTACGAGTGCCTGCCTATGCTGACTGCTCTAAAGCTCTGCCAACAAGTGTCTGAAACCGCCGTACCACTTATGCGGCGGTGGAAAACAAATGATGATGATGGCCTCAAACTCGAGGAATGATGATGGCCTCACATAGAATAAAAGAATAATTAGAGTAAGTCATGTACGTGTAGACATATAACTAAAATTGTAGACGTAGATGTCTATAAATACCTGTAACTGTAGACTTCAATGTCATTGTAGACATCAATGTCTATAGTTTTATACAAATTGTAGACATCAATGTATATAATCACTACCAATTGTAGACACCAATGCCTACAATCACTGCTAATTGTAGACATAAATGTCTACAATCATCACAATTGTAGATGACGTATGTCTACAGTTAGAACACAAGACTGGATAAAATAAAAAAAAAGATCAACATACCGGCATTCCACAAGCTGCAGCATAGTTTGTCTCTAGTTTCTTCTGGGCCTCTTTGGTCAGTAACGTTGTTGTTTTTGTTGCCGACTCTCTACGTTCGTGATACCATCCTAGACTTCTTTCCCGCAACCAGTCGAACAACTTAGAAATAGGAAACTCTCTAGGCTTAACGTTGAACGCATTCAATGATTCCGCGTTGTTGTTCGTCATGATACCGTACCTGTTTTCACGAAAACAAGATCGTGCCCACCTTTGATACCCAACCTCCTTCTCCAGGTATGGGCGTATTTCTGGATTTTCAGAGTCCAACATACACATGTACTTCTCAAATTCCGGCTGAGTGTACGCCTTTGGTGCAGCGTAAAATTTCCACTTCACTTGCTTTGTTATGCTCCCTTTGAATGTGGTCTTCAAGTTACCAAGAAAATGATGTACGCAAAAACCGTGTTCACGGGTTGGATACACCTCCTTGACTGCATTAACTATTCCTTGGTGCCTATCAGATACAATTATCGTATGCTCCCTATCCCCAATAGCGTCCTTCAACTTTCTCAAGAAGTAAATCCAAGTCTCATTAGATTCATTAGAACCATGACAGAAGGCGAGTGGAAATATTTGTTCATTTCCGTCCATGGCACACGCTGTATACAAAGTTCCTTTGTAATAGTTCTTCAAGAAAGTAGCATCGACAATGATAATAGGCCTGCAATACTTCCAACCCCTCCTCCACGGGCTAAGTGACATGAAGAAGCTAACGAACTGATTATTCGACCCCGTAATGACAAGGTCAAAGAGAGAACCTAGATTTTTAGTCTCGATCATGTACATCAACTTAGGTAGGAACGCGTAGGACTCTGCTTCGGTGCCGTAAAGGGACTTAAGAGCTTTTCCTCTCGACCGCCACGCTTTTTTGTATGACATACGAACTCCGTAATCCATTTGCATGTAATTAATGATCTCCTTTGGTTTACACAATCCCAACGTCGGATCTATGCACTTGTGCTTCACAACCTCTCCCACTACTTTGGATGTGGCTTGGGAATGATATCCTTGTCTTTCATTTATAGGACAAATATGTTCACTCTCAAACCTGAATAAGAAAATTCCAAATTAAACATTACTTTCGATTTATATGTATAATTGTAATAAAAACTCTCATAAAATGTAGACTTATAAGTCTACAATTAACGACAGTTGTAGAGATATATGTCTACAGTTGCAGTATCTGTGTACTTATAATATCTACAATTGTTGTCAATTATAGAATTGCAAGTCTACAATTTATGTAAACTGTAGACTTGCATGTCTACAGTTGGAGTAGTTTGTAGACATATATACTAACAATTATTCTATTATGGCAACCTAATAATTACCTTTTAATCCTAAAAATCGGAGAGCTGGGAATTCTAACTGCTCGAACACTCCATTTACAATGCTCTCCCGGACAAACTACATGGAGACATTCTTTAGATGAATACTTTGTCCGAAACGTACAGTGTTTGGTAATGGCATACAAACTCAACTGTTTTTGCAACACCAATTTGCTAGCATACATTCCATGAAGCTTGAGTGTCACAGGGGAATTGATATCCAGCACTTGCTCATCGCTACTTGGATGAGGATGAGGAGGATGAGCGGACTGCCTACGTGGAGGAGGCGGAGGAGGGGACTCTCTATGCGGAGGAGGCGGAGGATAGGACTCTCTACGTGGATGAGGCGGAGGAGGGGACTCTCTACGTGGAGGAGGCGGAGGAGGGGACTCTCTACGTGGAGGAGGCGAAAGAGGGGATTCTCTACGTGGAGGAGGCGGAGTAGGATGAGTCTGTCTAGGTGGTGGAGGAGGGGATTCTCTACATTCTTCCGTTGCATCGTAGAAAGTATTCATGTCCTCAAGTCCCTGCGTTGGCTCAACCGTGTTAGGAGTTGATCTAAATCCTGGAGAAACTACGCTCTTCCATGCTGCCTCATGCCCTTCCCGTGGCTCTTCAGATATTTTCAAAATCATATGAAATCTTCCGACGTCAGGTATCGTTTTCCTCAAATACAAATCAGCTTTCAATTGACCGTTGTCTTTAATCTCAACAGGTTTACATGCACCGTCAATCAAGTACTTCAAACCGATTCTGTGAGTTGATGGGGGAAAGGCCAAGCTCCGCGAACAAAATCTGCATCAAACTAGGGTAGTTCACCGAAGACGACACCATAATACCCAAATTTCCTCCCTCGACGTATATTGTGGGTTCGACCCATGTACCACTGTGTTTCAAAAATATATATATTTCGGACATTCCTGCATAGGAGAAACGCATATCTGATTTTGTTATTATCATGTATGAAATAAATTAAATGTCTACAATGAGAATATTTGTAGAAATGTATATCTACAATTACACCAATGAAGTGTAATTGTAGATATACTGTCTACAACTGTCTACAATTATTGTAATTGTAGACATACAGGTCTACACCTTCAGCTGTTGTAGACTAATACGTCTACAACAACGGAAGTTGCAGACCTATATGTCTACAATTACAACATGTCTACAGTCTAAAATTTCAGAGACTGTAGACATGTATGTCTACAATTCAAGAACGCGAAAAACTCAAAACGTTCAAAACAATGAAGAACAACACACAAACAAACCCAGCAACAAACAACACAGAGACGACGGGTAATGACACCAACAAACCCAGAACGACACAGACCTAAAACCCAGACAAACGCACGAAAACAAAGATGAACGACGAAAAAGAAGTTTTCTTTTAAGATGCACGATAATGACGTTGAACAAACATGAATCCGAAACCCATAAACTCAAAAACCCGACGACGATGAACGAAAGCCCAGAAACAAAAAAAAGAGGAGAGAAGACGATGACGACGATGAACGAAAGAAGCTTACTTTTAGACAAGGACGAGGTGGCCGGAGAGCTGAGCTTCACTTCATAGACACGCAGCTCATGGATGATCATGACAGGGAGATGAAACGTCCTTCACACGCAGAGAAAAAAAAGAGAGGAGAGAGGAGAGAGGAGAGAGAGAGAGAGAGAGAGAGAGAGAGAGAGAGAGAGAGAGAGCTGTACATGGCACAATAAACAAGACCGTATGAGAAGTCTTATAGAGCAAGTTTTGGTTTGGGGGCTTGAATGAACAAAATTACAAATTCAAGGGCAAACCCGGTATCAAACTATTATCTCTCCTCAAAACACTACTAAAAGTGTCCAAAAACAAGCTACCCTATATTTTGGTCCAAATCATTGAAAACACTACTACATCCGGCCATTTCCCTTACACATATCTTTTACAGTATGTTCAGTTTTTATATGAAATTAATTCGCATGAATCTTCGCTTTAATATACAACTATTCTTCTTTAATGAGTGTGTACATTCTTTTGATAATTAGTGTGTCACATCCAATATTCAAATTATCGGTTATATCGCTGATGTCTCTTTTTTTTAACTCTCGGTAAAATATCACTAATAAACGTTATCATTTCATAAAATCTCATTATAATATCGGGATATATCGCCGATTTTAAAAATTCTCTCGATATTTTTCATAGTTATAAATGCCAAAATATCAGACAAAATTCCCAAAATATCGGCCAACTTCAACCGAACCAAAATCGTCCGGGGTTTTGAAAATCTTACAGCATATCGCCAATCATCGTCGACTACCCATCTTCTCCGTGGAAAATCGCAGAGCATAGAAGGATTCTTATGCCATATCGCCGAAATTAGCCGATATATCCACCATGAATGAATGCATGGTAAGTTCGAAAATTTGAATTTGATTGGGGAAAAAATTGTTTTTCAATTTTACAAAGATTTAAATCGAGTTTTGTAATTTTTTTTTTGCATATTTGAGATTAACACTTGATTATCTTTCATATCCCTAATTTTTTTAACGTTCCGGCGAGTTTTTCAATTTTCCGGTGACCCGCCAGCCATTTTGACGACGGCCGGCGAATTTTCTGGCGAGTTGAAAATTTCCAGAATCATTATTTAAAAGAGGTGAGTGTAAAAATTATGGTATTGTAGAAATTAGGATATTCCGACGTGTGAATTTGAATTTATGATTGTGAACGGGCATATGTGTTATTGAAATTAGGATAGATAAATTGTGATTTTAGAAAATGCGAATCAAAACTTATGGTTGTGGTTGTGATTAAAAAGTTGCAAATTATAAATTGTGATATTGTGATCATGAATTTTTTATTTACAAAAGTGATCGACAACTGGGCAAGAAAGTATTGTATGCCCATCCAAGGGAGTGTGAACGGATTCGCGTGTCACTTTTGTGATTGGAAAATGAAAGGTGACGGGATAACTCGAATGAAATATCTCTTAAGTGGTAACGATCCCAATAAAAATGCAAGAGTACTAAATTAATTTTTTTGGACGTACCAAACTGAAGCCATATACTATTTTTTGTGTAGATTTTTTTTTCCATAATGCAAATGGTGGATTTGGAGAGCGAGCTGCCATAGCCGGAAGAACGAACATGCCACCAGGTACGTTATTTTTTTAAAATTTAGAAATAAGTATCAAGTTGTTAATTACACGGTATATGACTTGTTTTCATTTGCAGCCAAATGGTGGAACGTTTTTGGGCATGAATGTCCCACATTACGAAAGTTGGCAATGCACATCTTGTCTCAAACAACATCATCGTCCGCATGCGAGAGGAATTGGAGTACGTTTGCATTGACCCACACCAAACAAAGGAACCGATTGGCTTACAAACGCATGGAACAACTTGTATTTTGTAGCTTTAACCAAAAGTTGCAACTCAGAGATATAGAAGCTACGAATGACGGGGTGAATAAGCAAGATCCATATGACATCCTCGAACAATCGATGGCGGCAGTGGGTAACGAAAACCTAGATGAGAAAATCCTTGATTGAATTCGACTAATCCACCTCGATGATAATATTGGTATCCCTAAACCTGAAGTAGCTACCGAGGCTCGAAATTTAGGTGTTGACGTCGATCGAGTTATGCGGGACGATGTTGGCCACGATGGTGGTAGCACTGGGGGTTGTAGTACTCACAGGGATAGTACTTATGGTGTTAGTACTCACATGAAAAGTAATTATGGTGGTAGTTTACATGGCGGAGGTGTAGAATATGTTGGTGGTGGATATGGATTTGGTAGTGATTACAGAGGAAGTGATTACATGGGTGGATATGGTCGGGGTAGTGGTTATCCAATAGGCCAGAGAGATGGACATGAATTTGGTAATCCAGGTGAAGTTGACGGGTTTGGATGGGGTGGTGGTGATACTGGTTCAAATGACAGATCATATCAACTATCCACATTTGTTATTTTTTTTGGTGCTCCACAGACTTATCCATCTTCCATATCTCGTGCTTCGACTACTGATATTGATCAAATTTCTTCTCAATTTTGATTCGATGTCAGTCTCGGGATATGAGGCTCAAGCTCAAATATCAACGATCAACATTCAAACTCAGTACGAACAGTTTCTTATCCTCAACCTATTCATCGACCTGGATCAATACAACTACGAAATGCACATCAAAACCTACATGGAATACTATTCATCATACATGTCATGACCCGTACACTGTCAAGGTCAGCTGGTGCAACCCCGTACGTTTCAACCTCTCCGGTACTCAACCTACAACTGATTCGGACTTTCAAAGGTTGTAGTCTTCTACTCTTCTTTAATTTGAACCATTTGAGAACTATTTTATGTTTTGTAATGTCTAATTTAAGTTTATTTCTTGTCATGAACTCTGTAGTATTTAATTTCGTATTTTCATAATTTGGATTCCACGACACACACACATAATATAGTTTTGGTTGTTTAAAAATATCTATTTGTTATAGAATTTCTGTCAATATATCCGTCGATAATCGATATATCACTAATATAATCGGTAGTCTGTATTGAAATTGTTATAGAATATTTGCCGATATATCCATCGATACTCGATATATCTATAAAATCATAACTTTGGTATGGATATCAGTATCGAAATTTTAAACCTTGGTCACATCATTTTGATTATTGCATTTACAATTTTAAAACTAAAGTAAGATTGACACGATTTTTGCTGTTAACTTTTGTTTGAATCCCTTAGATGAAGAATAATGACTATTTGAAAGGTATAAATAGAATGGCATTTTGAGGTGTTCATATTGCGTAGGAAACAAAAAAAAGCAAAGCTACGTGTTTGAGCATATTTGTTTGCCCATGCCAATGGTGCTGGTCATAACGGCTCCAGGAAGAACATGAAGGGATGGCCAGCCACCAGGCATTGAAAACATATTAGAGGGTGATGATCTCGCTGCTCAACAAAGCTACACTCTTCATTATAATTTATAACCATTCCGAGGTTATATATAATTGATGTTTATATATACTATTAATGCAATTTATCGGATAACATTCACGGGACACGTATTGAGGTGCGAGTTTGCAAAGTGTCTTGATCTTGTATTATCAGGATCACGTTTCCTCATATCTCAAAAGGATGGTGAATGCTTGCTATCTCTTGAGAGTCTTTCGGATTGGTGATATTTTCTTCTCGCCTTCTCCGTTGTTCTCGTCAGACTCCTAGTCTTCTCTTTGTTGTTCTCGTCGGACTTATTGTCTTCTCTTCGTTCTCTTTGTTGGCCTCAACTATTCCTTATCTTCTATTCGTCTTCGTCTTTCACTTGATTTTTTGTGTATTTTGAGCGTGTTGAGTGCTTTGAGAGCTTCGGGTATTTTTTGAGATAAAGTGATAAGTAAATTTTGCGATTCTTTTCCTCTTCAATTTTTTCTCTTTCACTCTAGGATGAATGGAGAATTTATAGGAGGTTTGATTCTTGGGCTCCAATACTTTAATGTAGCAGGAAGGTAAGGGGTCTCGGAGACGTTTGTTGTGATTCGTCGGGGTCCTGGAGACAAATGAGTGGTTTGTTGCGGTCTAGAGACCGCATAGTGGTCTTTTTGGTCCCAAAGACGGCGGAGTGACTTAAAGGGGTTCAGAGACTGCAGAATGAAGGTGGACCTTGAATGTAGACCTTAAATGTGAGCTAATGTATTTTCTTTCTAGGTAGAGGTGTTGAATTTTCCATACAAAAACGAAATTATAACATTAACCACCCAAATCTTTACATGACTTTATGGTGTGAAGGACTTGAATTATTCCGGTGTTGTTGAATTTTTCGGTGGATTTGTGAACTTCTTTCTTCTTTTTTATAACATTTTTTTTCTTAGGTTGTTCCTAAATGAAGTGACTAATACCAGTGTTTTAAGTGCTGACAACTTCGTCAAAACTTGGCGGCGACGTCGGTGCTGGACTAAAAACGGCCGACCAAAGCTTCATTGTCCTTTATCAATATTACGTCGCTCGATATTCTCCGAAACAACAAGTCGTTGCACAAATGACAACTGGTCATTTTCGATCTCTTTAAAGAGTAAATCTTGAAAAAATATCGTCGACATTCGTGGAAATTTGGATGAAACAGTGTGGCTCTGGCAATTTTCGGGCGAGCCTATCCAGCGGTGAATATGACATACTTTCCAATGGATTTTGGCAACTTTCGGCGACGTCAACGTCGTTTCGTTCCAGGCCATATACAAAGTCCACTTTTTCGGAGTTAATAGGCTATTTGCGGTTTAGTTACATGAGGTGTTTTGAAGTTCAAACCCAAATTTCATTTATTCTTATTTTGGCTAATAATTCGATTTTTGTTATATAGTCTCGTTCATTAAAGTTGTTTGTGTTGCGACGATCAATGTTATACATTTTTTTTTTAAGATATTTCTGAGATTTCCGCCGTACGACCACTTTTTCAGGTGAATCACCACTTTTGATACAGGCGACTCAAAAACCAAATTTTCAATCACTTGTTTTTGTTTGTTTAAGTAAGTTTATGTATTTACATATACATATATTAATGTTTGAGTAATAGTTGGAATTGACATTATTTGCAATGATGTCGATTGAAAATTTGAAAGGAAATTGTTGGAAATGAAATATGTTGAACTGAATTTTGATTGAAATATTGAAATAAAATTTTATTGAAATATTGAAATGAATATATAGGTACATGACAATACGACCGACGAAGGAGTTCGTAAGTATTGTATACCGACAAAAACATATCTGAACCATTACAGATGCAATTATTGCGAAAATGTAACGAGGGGCAGGGGATTCACGCGGATGAAGTTTCATTCAAGTGAAAACGATCTAAAGAAAAATGTCATGAAATGTACGGCATGCCTTAATGAAGTACGAGATAAGATGAAAGCATTAGTGACAACGACTTTACAAAAGAAGAAAAACAAGTCAATTATAGATGAAACAGTTGATGAACACTTGGCCGAACGCTTCGGTCCTACTCATGAAGTGTTTGACCCCAACCAACAATTCGAACAAGATACATTGCAAGCTCTGAAGAGAAGCCGACAAGAGTTACAGGTGGATGCATGGTGATTTGGCCTTAGTCGGGGTTCAGGGAGTGCACCAGAACCTCCCCATTTTTAGTCAGAAAAGTGCGCGACAGAGATCTATTCTTCAGATGACGAATCCCGCACTGAAGCAACGATTAGGAAGAGCTGTAAGCAACTACGTCATTTACGAAAACATTCCAACAAACAAAATGAAGTCGCCTCACTTTCGACGGATGATAAATGAAGTGGTGACAGTTGGTAAACCTTTTGAATTTGAAGTGGCTTATTGATTTCACACATATTTTAGTATGAACATGTACTTATGTTTCAAAATTTACAGGTCCTGGTATCTCACTTCCTACTTCGTACGAGATTTACATAACGTACTTGAAAGACGAGGTCGCGTTTGTGATGAAGTACATTGATAAACAAAGAGAAACTTGGAAGTAGTATGGATGCACCATAATGTGGGACGGTTGGACGGGACTGATACGAATGAGCATCATAAATTTTATGTTCTTTTTAGCTAGTAAAACCGTATTTTTGACGTCTGTTGATGCGTAAGACGAGATAAAGAATTATACATACATTTTTAAGGTTTTGTCTGCGATGGTTAAAGAAGTAGGGGAACATAATGTTGTTAAGATTATGGTTCGGTGTACAAGAAAGTTGGACTCAAACTCGCGAGGCGCTACCATCTTTATTGACTCTGTGTGATGCGCATTGTATTGACTTGATGCTCGAGGACATGGGAAAATGAGCAACCATCGCCATAGTGGTTAAGAATTATAGAGAAGGCATGAAGTTCATCTACAAACACGGGATAGTCCTATCGAAGGTGAGATAAGAAGGTCAGAGGGAGCTAATTTGTCCAGGTCTTACTAGATTCACCACAAATTACTTAGCCTTAACAAGTCTGCAGAGTAATCAATCTGGGTTGAAGAAGATGTTCACTTTGAATTTGTGGGACCGATCTTCCTTTCATCCAACTACAGATGGGCAATTTGTGGAATCAAAAGTGTTGGACAACAACTTTTAATTACATATTAATTATCATGTGTACAATGGGTTTGAGCCTATGTACTCTGCTTTGAATTACATTTTTGGACAACAACTTCTACTTATAATTTTGAATCGAAGTAGTGATATTTCATAATTTAATATTTACGGAAATCGATCAATTTTGTAGGAGAATGGTGGACTATGTTCGAAATCCAAACACCCACTTTGCGAAAGTGGAAATGAGAATCTTGTCTCAAACCGCATCGTCATCGGCGTGCCAGAGAAATTAGAGTACGTTTGCATTTGTCCACACAAAGCAGTGAAATTGACTGGCATACAAGAGACTGGAAGAACTTATTTTTTGTAATTACAACATAAAGTTGCAAATACAAGACATCAAAAGCGGCGTTGCTGACAGGAAAGATCCTTTGCATATGATCCAAAGATAATGGAGTTAATGGGAGAGACAACATGGACGATGATAAACTCATGTAATGGATCCGACCAGTTCACCTCGACAATCAAGATCAGAACCCCGACCCACACATTGCCTCACAGGCTCGTGACAAAGGCGTTGATGTGGACATTGTATTAAGTGAAGACGTTGGTCAGACTTTGCATGGATCATTAGACGATGGACGTGGTCCTAATGATAGTAACGATGATGGAGGTAGTGGTGACTTTGGCGGCTTTGGTGCTAGTCAAGAGGTTGGTAGTGGTATGGTGGATTTCAACTTTAAGATCTTTGGATTATGGAACAAGGTTAACAAGTAACGCAAGATGAAGATCACGAAGCACGTTGTCAAAGATCTGACAAGTTAGTGTATTATAATTAAATGTTTCGGAGTTCTCAAATAATTTATATATGATTAATATGAAAAGTAATATATTATATGTTTCACAAGTTCGGAGAATACTTTGACTTTGAGACCGGATCGTATTACGGCGGTGGAACACAGAGAGGAACGGTGCACTACATGTCTTCTGGTAGTGACTACGGCGGTAGAATACAACAAAGATATGAATCGTACATGTCCTCTAGTAGTGAGTACGATGTCGATCACTTGATGTCTCAGTTTGACACTATGTCATTCACTACATCAAATACACGGAGTGATGGTTCGTATACTTATCCTTATTACCAGTATCCTACTCCAATAGGAGTGCACAACCACAAGTTAATCCACTGAGAAGTGCGCACCGTACCTTTGGCGTGCGCGTAGATCGATTCAGTGCTGAGCAAATTATAACATGTGTACCAGGATGTCCACTCATAAGTGATGTCGTGGGGTACGATCAAGCCGACTACGACAAGCTTGTTCAAAACTTCCAACAATCGTATAAGGGGTATTTCACATGGTACCAATATTGCGAGTTTCAAGAAAATCAACCGAGTTTTATCCAACTGGGACGTCCATCAGGATTTATTGATGCATTTCATTTCCTATTTTAACTATATGTTTGTAGAACATTTTTTTTTATGATGGTTTGCAATGTTGTGGTGTGACTTTAACACATTATTTCATTCTTTGATACATTTAGTGGTGATGACTTAAGTATGGAATATATGTGTTTGATATGTATGATTTCAAGTGTCAACATGAAAAACGTGTTCAACAAACTTTTGTGAACATTGATCTTGTTGATAATTTTGTTGTACGCTTCCAAATCATGACTATTCATCAAGTGTAATTTTGTTACAATGTATTTCTTATAATCTTGTTGTAATGTTTTTACCTTTTTATATTTATAAGTGATAAATAAAGATGCAATCTAGTTTACATGTTAGTACTTTCTTTTAAAAATTTAACATTTTGATATACCATTCATATTTCAATAAAATTTGATTTTTTTGTTACTTATCGGAAATTACCGGAATTGTTTATTTTCATTAAGTCTAACGGTACTACCATTTGCGTTAAGCTCCGGAAGGCAAAGTTATGCCTAATGGAATTTCCAATTCTGTTATGTTAAATCCTCCGTGACATGGTTTGGTTTCACAATTTTTTTTTGTTAAAGTAGTTTGAGCGAAGCTGCAAGAAGATGTTCAAGACCCGGGTTACTTGTGCTGCATTGTCCTGCCGCACGAATATAATTGAAATTCCCAGTTTTCAGTTAAGAATATATTGGGTATATATTATTAAAAATTTGGTTTTAGATTCTGTGAGATTTGTGAGAGATTTTGTGGATTGACCTAATAAAGCTATTTGGAGTCGAATTAGGTAATTCACACTTTTGTTAGGTAAATTCACGCCGCCTTAAACCTTTTGCTAGTCTCTCTGCTTTAGAGATCTTCATCGACAATTAGCAATTGGATCATGCAATTCTATGATCACTACCTTGATCTGGATTTGTAAGTGCGTGTGTTTGCATTGACATGCTTGATAATCTTCGGGATAAGATTGGATGAAATAAAGAGATGGAGTCTCGAATCTGAGGGGAGCTCGGATTTTTATCCACTGGATAAAGTCAAAGATGGAGGTATTTGTGAGGGAGTCATCAAACTTAATATTCATATTCCTTTGACTGATTTAAATAGTGGATTGTTTTCATCTGAACGTATAAGTCTCCATGAGTAGGTTGTTTATAGGCGAACATGGTTATCAATTCTTTTATGTCTTTTACTCGCTTTTGTTTAATTGTTTGCTTCTTTATCACCTCGATTAAAACTGCTTAAAAAAAATCGGTTGTTCCACCCAGTTATTGAATAACCATCTTAATCACGTTAAGTAATTTCAATTGGTATCAGATCGAGTCACTCGATTCACTGAGTGTGATCTGACCTGATTACTAACGTGTTTTCTTGTGTTTAAAGATTAATTGAAATAGGGACACAATATAGGCCGACCATCACTCTCGGAAACTCCGAATCATGGATATTGGAAGCACGTATGAAAGCTTTTCTGAAGGCGATTGATGATAAAGCATGGCAGGCAGTTGAAAAAGGATGGAAGGCTCTTTCAGTTATCGATGATGATGGAAAGGCAACTCTTATTCCAAAAGATAAGTTGTAAGAAGAGCAACACAGAGTTTCCAATGGAATATCCAAAGCCATGAACGCCATATTCTCTGCCGTAGATGAGAACATATTCAAGCTGATATGGAACTGTGAGATCACTAAGGAAGCATGAGATATTCTGGGAGTTGCTCATGTTGGAACTGACAAGGTCAGGACTCAAGGAGTTTGAATGTTTACTACCAGGTTTGAGAATATCATGATGAAAGAAGATGAAACTATATCTGAATATAGTGCTAGAATTTATGATACCTCTGATGAATTTTTCACTTCGGGAGAACCTATTGCTAATGCAAAACTAGTAAGAAAGGTCTTGAGCCAGATCAATTTTCCATGAAAGTGACAGCTATAGAAGAAACTCGTGATTTGGATGGATGAGACTTGATGAGCTGATGTGATCACTGAAGAGCTTCGAGATGAATCTCCTAGAGAAAGAGCCAGAGAAGAAGAACAAGGATGTAGCCTTGAAAGCAGAAGCATCCACTGAAGCAGAAAAGGATCAGGACTTTACTGAGCGAATAGCCTTAGTTGCTAAGAACTTTGGTAGATTCATGAGGAAGGTTACTCGAATAAGTGGAGATCAAGGGGAAAACTCGACTCCTAACTCTCAGAACAGAAGAGGCATCAACTTTAAGAAGAAGAACACATTCGATGACAATAATAAGGAGAATCGTGGAGACAAGTCCAGAGGAATCCAATGCAGAGTGTAAAGGATCAAGTCATATCTAGGCTGAGTGTACCAATACTTTGGAGAAGAATAAGTCATATGTTACAAATTAGAGTGGTGAAGATTCTGATGGTAGTAGATAGGATGATGATTCTTCTAACTATTTGACTTTTAATGTTGTTAAATATACTACCCAAAAGTTGGTTAAACTTCTTCCGGATGACTTGAGTAGTGATGAAGAAGCTGAAAAAACAGAAGAAGATATCATTGTTGCAAAATTTCTTTACGCAAGTGTACTTAGTCGCTCAAGTAATAAAGTTCTTAAGTACAAGTCGATCACACGAGGACTACGCTTAACCGATACATAACTAACTAGCAACAAATTGAACTCAAAAGTAATGGTGATGATGAGTAACTAAATTGCAGAAAATAAATAAAAACACAAATTAAACTATGGGTGAACGGATATGAGGAAGGCAAGGGCAACGACTTCACTAAACTCTCCTATGGTCGGGATTCCTAGAATTACGCATGATTTTTCGGTTCAACTCTCTTCACTAATCACACTCACGTAATATTATCGCTAAATCTCTCTCGAGCACCTAACAACCTATGTCAATACCGGATTTTCATCTCTCGATCTCAAACCCTAAAAATACAACAAGCATTACAAACAAGAGTACACACGACTTCATAGCAGCCTAACTATCTCTAGCTTAGGAATGTACTACGGTGAACTAATCCTTATGCACGATTATCTGATTATCTCTCCTAAATTTGTTGGTTTTCTAATCTTTTTTCAGCAACTAAACAATCTCATGAACGAGGTAGCTAATCTCATACAAGAATTAAGCACATAATTAATTAAAGCGATAGAGAAGATGGACAAAAAAAAAATACTTCAGTTAAATAATTATGAATCCACAACCATATTCTAGCAAAACTAAACCATCACCCTTAAGGCGTCCAGTTCATGGCGACAAGAGTATCATAAACATAAAAGAAATAAACAAACTCCATAAAAATCATATCAAAATTAAATAGAAATAAAAGGGAATTCCAAGGAATATGATTAGAAAGAAAAACGCTGAATTACGGTTGGAAGTCGTCGACGAGCGGTAGTCTTCTTTTCCGGTTGCCTCTTCTCTTCCAACTAGCCAAACACTATTATGAAACCTAAAATAAAACTTCACTTGTGTTTTAAAGAGTTTTAATTACTATATATAGGGTTTTTGGTGATTTTCGGAGCCAAAAGATCCAAAACTTGTCAAAATCGAAAAATAGCATATTGGAAGCTAAAAATAAGCAATATTGGTGGGCGAGCGGAACGCATGTATTGCTCGGCCGGGTCTCCGCGGCGCGTAGTGATGCTTAAAATTGCCATAACTTCTTGCTTCGATGTCTGATTCTTGCAAATCAATATGAGTTAGAAAGCTAAGAGAAAGCTCTATCCGATGGTGGAAAGATTTATCCCAGAATGTTTAATAGAGAATCTCAAAATCATGCAGACGAGGACGTCGTGCTTTTTGTTTTGCAATTTGTTCGAAAATCTTCGAATCACTTCAAAATTGCTCCGTAACGTCACATGGTGTTATATCCTTATCACCGAGGCCAAACCTTTAAATCACTCAAAAAATACATCAAACACACCGAAATTCACACGAGAACACGTGAAATTCAAGCTGAAAAATAGGAGTTTAACACGTAGAAACACACCTATCAGTCTTCAAAAACTATTGTCTATTGTATGGCAAGTGGGTCATTGTTATCGACAACAACAAAAAATTGAATCAGAATGTTGCGGATCTGAAGATTGAGAAGCACACTCTGGAGAAGAAGGTAGCTATTCTAATGTCTGAGCAATTAGAGCATGCAATTCTATGGATTACTGCCTTGATCTAGATTTCTAAGTGCGTGTGTTTGCATTGACGTACTTGAGGGGAGTTCGGATTTTCAATCACTAGATATAGTCAAAGACAGAGGTGTTTGTGAGGGAGTCATCAAACTTAATATTCTTATGCATTTGACTGATTGATATAGTGAATTACTTTCATCCGAACGTATCAGTCTCTCTGAGTAGGTTGCTTATAGTCGAATAAGATTATCAATTCTCTTGTGTCTTTTTCTCGTTTTTGTTTGATTATTTGCTTGTTTATCACCTTGAATAATATTGCTTAAAAAAATCTGTTGTTCGACAAATTGTTCCACCCATTAATTGAATAACTATCTTAATTATTCAAGTTAAGTAATCTAACATTAAACAACCGAAGGAACCTTAACGGTACTGGTAGTACCGATTCCTTCCGTTGCCAAATCTAAATAACGAGAGTTTGCTTCTTGTTTATTTGAAAATGGAAAATATCAAGGGTAACCCTCGTATTTAATCGAAATGCGTGATTTATCTCTTCGATTTCTATAAATATCAGACATATCCATTCAGTTTAATTACTAAAAAAAATGTTATATTACAAATATCATTATTTTCGTTTATTTTCTTACAAAAAAATAATTTGAACTCTAAAAAATACCCTTACTAGAATCAATATTTATTTATTATTTTATTAAAAAAAATCAAAATCTCTCTTTATAAAAAAAATTCTTAACTTTTTATAAAGAAATTTTTTAATTTAATTTTTTTTGTATATAGAATAGAAAATAAAAAATTATTTCATTAAGAGTATTTTGGTGAGTTTAAATTAGTTTTTTTGTAAAAAATAAACGAAAAAGTTATATTTGTAATATAATATTTTTTAGGAGATGTATATGTCATTTATATTAAACTGAAAAGATATATCTGATATTTAGAGGTAAATTTCTCGTTATTTTCGCTTTTAAAATTTATTTTCAACGTTGCGAACCATTCATATCTGATATTCGCGGGCAGTGCTTTTTTTTTTTTTTTTTTAATTGTCAGTGATTGGATGTGTGTAAGTGAGGCAGGCTTTGAAAAAGAAATATTCAGTCGTGGAGACTGGAGATGAGTTTTATAACTTTTATTCAAATATTAAATTGCAATTATTCAAGGTTATATACTAAAATATTGCAATATCTAGCTCAATCAATCATCTGCGTAAGTGAGTCACGTATCAGGCTTTGAAAAAGAATCTCTATGAATTTTACTTCTAGTAAATAGTTCCACTTTCACCTCCTGAAGGAGTAAAACTAAAAGACAGTATATTTTATCTTTTATATTTTACCACTGCTATGTACAATCATATCATATCATTATCAATCCCCTTATTTTTATGAAAAACTAATGGACAGTGTATATGGTACCGTATAGTTTCATTTAATAGAAAGATTTCGGATGAAAACATAGAGAAATTTCATTTTCTAGACCCAAAAACTATGAAAATATCACATTTAGACCCGTTACTTAAAAAATATCCAAAATTGGACTTTTGGACACATTTCGGACAAAAATACCCTTACAAGACCATATAACACTACTAAAAAAAATTCATTCTCTACTTCTCTCATTCTCTCTCATTCTCTCTCATTGTCTATCATTTTTTCATCATTTCGCGTATCCAATTGGTGTAATTCCTTCAAAATGGGTAAGTATGCTTCTCCATTCATCTTTTATTGCTTTAGTCATATAGCTTGTATAGAAAAAATAAAGTTGGTAGATGTAGGTAAAAGTTTCCGGAATTTAACGTTATTTCAGATGAATTCCGACCTTTTCGGATGAAAATCATGTAAAAATTCCGATGAAATTTAAGCCACAAATTCCGACAATATCCGACAAATTCCGACACATTCCGACAAGACCAAAATTCCGATGGTTTCTGACCGTTTCCGACCGATTCCGACCGGTTCCGACCAATTCCGACCGGTTCCGACCAATTCCGACCGGTTCCGACCAATTCCGATGAGTTTGGAAAAAATCAAAGTTTAATGCATTTTTTTGATATTTCTTGCAGTTTTATTGATGGTTAACGGCACGTGGGAGAGAAATGGACACTTATACGTGTTCAAAAACGCGAGAACATTTCCGCTTGAAGTTTCGAAAGAGACAACCTACATGGAGTTAGTCGACAAGGTGTACAAGAGAGTCGATATAGACAGATCAAAGTATGACTTAAAGTTTGAAGTTCCATATGAGGCTGGTAATATGCCAATTGAGCCTGCTTTGTTGAAGGACGATATGGACGTTAAGTATTATACGAAGAATAAAAGTCGTAGAAGTTATGCACTTTGTGTAACTTTGGTATCGAAAGAAGTCAAGGCGTTAACTCCAAAAAAAAAAGATAAAGGGAAAAATGTCATGAACGAAGAATTGTCTCGTGTTGAACTCAACAAGAGACAACATAATCTTATTACAAATGATCGAGATGATAATCACGTGTGCAACAGTCGAATAGATGATCGAGACGATGAAGTATACAAGCGTGATAGATATGACTACCACAACAACGATCTGGATGATGACGACAAGTTTGACCTAGATGATGGAAACAACTGTGACAAAGGAACAGAATTTGAAGAGTTCGTGAACACTGAAGAATATGAAGATTTTGTAAAACATTTTACAGTACCATCGGGACAGGGTGAATCATCGAGACACGGTGAACAATCACGTAACCCTCATAAAGTTGTACCACCAACAGATTGCGTGCCTTATTCATGGAAAGCCCCTGAGTTCACAACCGATGATTTTGTGAAGGAAGAACATAATGACGATCCAAGTCGGTTGCCAAATTCTTCGACAGGTATTAAGAATGAGATGTACTTATATTCTTAAATGAATAATGTAATGTTATATGTATTATAACCATTGAATGCAATAGGTAGCACAGAAGAAATGTATCTTGGGAAGGAGTTTGAGTCCAAGAAGCAGATGAAGCAAGAGATTCATGTTTTTGCTCTAAAAAATAATTTCGAGTTTAGAGTGAAATCCTCTTCGAGAAGTAGATGGTATGTCATATGCAAAAATGAGATGTGCACTTGGAAGCTGAGGGGTGTTGTGCAGTGGTCTGAAATGTGGCAGATTACGTCGTACGAGAGTAGACATTCTTGTGCGCGTGTGGTTCGAACAGAAGGACATAGAGGAGCTGCACCATGGGTTATTGGTCACGTTTTTAATGATAAGTACAATATTAGCTCTATGGCTGAGTATTCGGCACATAACGTAAGAGAGGAAGTCAAGACAAGATGGGGTGTTGACATATCGTACTTGAAAGCTTGGAGAACCAGGGAGAAAGCAATTTCATACGTAAGGGGTACGCCAAAAGAATCTTATCAGAAGTTAGCATCTTGGCTATACATGTTGGAGCAGAAGAACCCTGGGACTCTGACTGCGTTTGTGAAAGATGGCGATAGATTCAAGTACGCGTTCTTTTCTATTGGGGCGTGTCGTAGAGGATTCAAGTCTTGTCGACCGGTGATATCATTAGACGGTTCATTTTTGAAGACAAAATACGGTGGACAGTTGTTATGCGCAATTGCGATGGATGCTAATTCACAATTATATCCACTTGCATTCGGGGTAGTAGATAGCGAGTGTCATGCTTCGTGGATTTGGTTTTTGAGAAAGTTGAGAGAAGCTATCGGTGAAGACGTTGAAGAGTTGGTGTTCATATCCGATCGACATGTTAGCATCATACATGGCGTCGAAGTGGTGTTTCCCGGTATCCCTCATGGAGCATGCTTCCATCATCTCAAACTAAATGTTCAACACAAATTCAAGACCGATCATTGTGGAATTGAACTGTATGAAGCCGCTTATGCCTTCAATAAGAGGGCTTTCGAAGCTCATTTTCAGCAATTGCGGAGAAAAGATGTTGAGATGGCTAAGTATCTCGAGGAAGTCGGTTTTGATCGGTGGGCACGAGCATTTTTTCCTGGAAAACGGTAAAGCTAAAACTTTTCCCTTTGTCATTACAAATGTTTTAACTAGAACGTCGCTAATATGTAACTGTGTATATAGGTACGATATAATGACAAGTAATAATGCAGAAAGCTTCAACAATAAGACGAGGAATGCTAGAACGTTTCCAATTACCACGTTGCTTGAGTTTATTAGATTCACACTTCAAACGTGGTTTTTTGATCGAGAGGAAATGGCTAGAAAATGTGATACAAGACTATCTCCGAAGTTTCAAGACAATCTCGCCCATCTAAACAATAAGGCACAATTCGTTAATACCTATGGACTCGGTATGTATGAATGTCATGTAAAAGACGAGAGAGGTGACTTTGATGTTGATTTATTGAGAAAGACATGCACGTGCGGCCTACCACAACTACTTGGAATCCCATGCGAGCATGCCATTGCATCTGCACAACACAGGAGTGTCGACATCTATTCTTTATGCAGTCCTTTCTATTCGAAGGAAACATGGATTGAGATGTACAAGGAATCCATATATCCTGTTGGGAACGAAGACCAATGGAACGTTCCGGATGACATAAAGAACATGAAGGTATCAGAACCAATTGAAAAAAAACAAGCCGGTCGACCGAAGAAAAGTAAACAAGGAAGGCGCAGGGTCAATCGTTATCCTTCGCAAGGCGAAAAAGTTGTTATTCACCGCAAATGTGGTAAATGTGGTGGTATTGGCCATAACAGGAAGACGTGCACTTGGAGAGAGTGACAACATTTATCTTTTATTTTGTTTGTTTTGAATTAAAGACGCATTTCTATGTTGACAACTTTTGTACGTGTTTTGTTGAATATTTGTAGTTTAAGGTGAACTTCATCTTTATGTAATTTCATATAATTTATATTTACTATTTATCATATATTTTCATAGCGAACATTAACATAACATTTTAAAATATTTAATGACACAAAAATATCCAAATATTTAATGAATACATATCATCGCGCTTCTAATTGGAAAAATAAATCGGTCGACCATTTCTTCCTGAACGTCCTCATGTTCTCGCTTAGAAGTGTATCGAACCCCACGCCAACAAGGATGTGCTCCACATACTTGATTGCGAACATCCCGCAATCACCACTGAAAGACAAAACCACAAAATTTATACACAAAATACTCTTAATCTTGTTCTTATTCAAATTACATACCTTGTCACACATTGTGGCACTTTTTCATCGACTAGCCATAGAAACTCAGGAAGTCGAATTTCGCCGCCATCTAGTTCTCGCTCCACCTTTGGATGCTCGGTGAACATCCCCGACATTGCCATAACCGTCGGCAACGCTCGTATCCAATTCTACGTTAACATAATAATGTTATAATAATGTAAGATAATAAACATAAAGTTCATAAGAGTATTTACTAGAGATCTCATTTACTAACCTCCATCATCGTGTTAAAATCAACTGAATTGTGTTGCATCTTCACAATATCTTTCTGGCAATCCAAGACGGTTATGGTCCACTTTTGAAGATCGACCCGGAACGTGAACCAATGCATGTTCTTGAAGTTGACGACATACAAGATCTCTCGCGCTCTAGTCCACGGAATGACTTGGGAATCTCTGCAGCCAGTCATCGGGTCGAACACGACCTTGCGATCCCATTCTACGAGCTCCACCTCTGTGCCTTGTTCTGCGGCTATCTTCTTGTTCTCCTCTTGCTTCGTATAACGACCGTATACGTTTTGGACCCACCGGCTATCCATGACACATATGTCTTGACGATACTCCGCATACTGTCGCTGACGTCTCCGAAGCATATCCAGAATAGCATCAATATGCTGTAATCGTATATGAAACAACAAACATATTAATTAACTTTTTTTTTATAAACGTACTCAATGTAATTGAACTTACCGTATCTGTTAGCCATTTTCCATTTTCCAAAAGGAGCTTGAAGAACTCGGTCTCCACATCAGCGACCTTCACATAAACTCGGCCCAAGAACTTTCCCTCAAGTTTAGAAGTGCGGGACCACTTCACGCAGTCATTCCAATCAGAAGTTTTTGGTTCCTTCAATGGTCTGAACGGCGTTACCCGCACCTCTGAGGAGTATTTCGGCCGCGTCGGGTCTGTGAAATCGGAGGGAAAAGTATCTTTTCGGTGACGCTTCTTAGATGGTGTTCGTACCGAGTCGCTTTCCGACCTCAGCCTCTTCTGCGCTAGGGTTGACAATGGTAGCGTCTTTTCCGATACATCGAGCCGTCGTGAACGTTTCCTTTTCGGAGAGGGTGGCTTCTTCGACGATGGAGTCGAAGAAGGCGGTATTGTCGAAGAGGACGGCTGTGAAGGAGGAGGAGGAGGAGGAGGTGGTGGAGGAGGAGCAGGAGAACTAGGAGGACTAGGAGGACTAGGGGGATCAGGAGGACCAGGAGGAGGAGGACTACGCGATCGATGTCGACGGCGTGAACCAGCTTGCGTAGTTGGTAACGGCCCCGGAGGTAAACCTGTCACGTCCTCGAACATGATGTTTATCTTCTCAAGCATGTCAAGCTATAAATTGTGACACAAAATACTGAATAAGAAACTAAACATTTATAGAAACGACTGATTAGAAACTTATTTATTAAACGAAAAATAATACTAACCTGAGTTTGCCTCATTCTTTCTAGCCTGCGACCGTTCGTACTCAGTGCTCTCAAGACGGTTGCTTGAGAATGTATCATTTGATTCCACATATTCTCCGTCAAAGCCCACGGAGCAGGATGATCGGGTCGAGCGGGAGGTGCGGGATGATCGTGACGAGCGGGAGGTGCGGGATGATCGTGACGAGCGGGAGGTGCGGGATGATCGGGAAGTTCGAACTGAAATGAATAATAATAAACTACTTACTCCTTAATAAATGATAAACTAATCACTACTTAATAAATTATAAACTAATCACGTATTAATAAATAAACTAATCACTACTTAATAAATTATAAACTAATCACGTATTAATAAATAAACTACTAACTACTTAATAAATTATAAACTAATCACTAATTAATAAATAAACTACTAACTACTTAATAAATTATAAACTAATCACGTATTAATAAATAATCTACTAACTACTTAATAAATTATAAACTAATCACTTATTAATAAATAATCTAGCCTAACTACTTAATAAATTATAAACTAGAACTTACGTCGGCTTCGTCATCGTCTTCATCACTCCACAACTTCTCCTCTTCGTCTTGTCTGAGCACGCCGGCTTCTTTCGCCGTTGACTCTACTAAGTCAATCTCTTCCTCGATATTACGTGGCTCAACCACGTCTTCGCCTTCAGTCGGATAGAGTGATTGACTGAGTTGCGTCTCTAGTAGCTCGAAGAACTCGCGCTCTCCGGTCCGTGGTCTCAACATCTGAAAAACACCGAGCTACAAGACAACAAAATTTATTAAAATTTATAAGTTAGATAATTGTAGTTATAAAATATTATTAAAAATTATAAATTACCGTTTTTTTGAGCAAAACCTTCTCCACGTCCTTGCGCGTGATCACTCGAGTGCTTGACCAAGAATTCATCCTCGGTACTCGAACACCGGCGTTATTCCCGAACTGCTGACCAATCTCCGGGATCGCCTCGAACGCCCAATATTGCACCGCGTGCAAATTCCCTGATAGGGAATACTTCGCCTCCTTCTGTAGGACATTCTCTTTGAGAGATTTCTCCTTTACTCGTTTGTAGTACCGCAGCAAGTTTACTGAGAGGGAAGACATCGTCTCAGCCCACGAGATGTTCCCCCATGGCAGAGAATAGAAGAACGGCAAATCCTCAACCATGTATAGGTACTTGTCGTTGACTGCCTTGTTGTGTTCTAGTCCAAGGAGATATCCCAAGACAAACACACATAATCCAAGCTTGTACGCGTCGTTTGGATCTTGACATGTCTTGAACGCGCTAATCAAGGCGTCGAACTTGGCGTTTGACACGCCGTTCAAGTAATCTTTAATGAGCCTATCGCTCCTCCGCTCATTCTGCTCCTCCTTCGATGGACCATCTTCCATGCTCATTCCGGTTATCAATGCGTATTCGAGTCTCCCGAATCTCACGCGTTTATTTCCTATTCCGAAATGAATCTCCCCCCTTTTTGTTGGATGGATCTTACGTAGAAGAAGAGAGTGTAGAAGTACCGTAGAAAAGTTTAGTGTGCTCCCTTCGAAGAATTGAGCGAAGGGACTCTCCGCGACCCTTTGAAGTAGACCGAGATCGGTGAATTTTTCTTTCACCGTCTTAATATGCCCCGAACCACCGTACGTGATTCGACCGGCAAAGTCGTGGTCGCATAAATACGTCAATTTATCCTACATATTTAATTATCACAACATATTAATAGAATTAAACATAACTCCATGAATTCATAATTAAAAAAAAAACAACAAACTTCATAACTCCAAGAATTCATAATAAAAAAAAAACAACAAACTTCATAACTCCAAGAATTCATAATAAAAACAAAAACTAATTATATAAAACAACTCATTTGTATGTTGTTCATCATTTAAAATACAAAAAACAATTGTTGTTCATAATAAAAAAAATAATTAATCATTAATTAGAAAAAAAACAACTATTTTTGATGTTCATAATTAAAAAAAACTAATCATTAATTACACAAACAACTAATTAGATTAATTATGTTGTTCATCATTTAAAAAAAATACAAAAAACTCTTTATTTATCTTAAATCATTAAAAAAAAAAAAAAAACGTCGGAATTTCCGATACATCGGAAGAGGTCGGAAAGGGTCGGAAAACGTCGGAACTAGTCGGAATTTTCCGATGAATCCCATCGGAATTCATCGGAAACTGTCGGATCCGACAGTTTCCGATGAATTCCGATGGGATTCATCGGAAAATTCCCAGAAATTTAAAAAAAAAAAAAAAAATTTCAACTCCAAATCTCATTCAAATCAACCTAAAATAACTAACAACCACTCAAATCTTGTATCCTATCATTCCTACTCTAATCAAACCATGAAAAAACTATAAAAAACTAACCTTTTTTGTCATTTGGTGAAGGTTGGAGCTATGGTGGTTCGGTCGGAGGCGTGACGGAGCTTCGGTCGGAGGCGTGTCGGAACACGTCGGAATGGGTGTGGTTGGCGTCGGAATGGGCGTGGTTTCGTCGGAATGGCGTCGGAATGGGTGTGGTTGTGGTTGGAGAGAAAGTGAGAGTGAGAGAGTGAGAATGGTGTGGTTGGAGAAGAAG
Source organism: Urtica dioica subsp. dioica (assembly GCF_054948205.1). Lineage (NCBI taxonomy): Eukaryota > Viridiplantae > Streptophyta > Magnoliopsida > Rosales > Urticaceae > Urtica > Urtica dioica. The sequence goes on along the minus strand of NC_142757.1, from coordinate 48,490,344 downwards.
ATAGGGTTTATTTTGAAATAAGGGTATTTTTGTCCGAAATGTGTCCAAAAGTCCAATTTTGGATATTTTTTAAGTAACGGGTCTAATGGTGATATTTTCATAGTTTTTGGGTCTAGAAAATGAAATTTCTCAAAACATATTACTTCTTTTTTATTTTATTTTATTTTATTTTATTTTAATGATTCATTGGGTTTAATGTTTCTTGGCTCCAAAGTCCGCGTGACTCCACAATCAGTAGTGGTCCATTCTCTATAGGAAAGCTCTCTGTTCTAGGCTTTGGCAATAGTATTGTATGCAGAGACAATATTACTTGAGATTTTGTATATTGACATAAAAACAAAAGATTGAATATCTAATTGGGAGTTAATGCATTTTTTTTATAAACGTTTACGAGACACGTGTTGCTGGTTTGAGTTTATGATATGATTTCGAAGAGACTGTAATTAGGAGATGGTGTGTCAATCGAGATGGAGATCACAGAAAACCAAAATGGGTTAGTATGATGCCCCTTCCCCGTTGTCGTCGGGATTTGATCCTCTTGAACGACGTCTCTTCCTTTTCCTAAACTGAAAGAAAAGATACAAATGGATATGTAAAAAATGTCCATCTTATTAAGTAAAGAATATGAGAATTGGATTTTTCAAGTTCTTGAACCTTTTTTGGGAGAAAATGTAATTTGATATCATTTTAGTTTTTGTTTGTGAAAATAAATATGAGAGAGAAAAAAAATATATTTTTTCTTCAATTCTAGAGAAAAATGAAGTAGATCATTCCTGTTTATGTTTTGAAGTGATAGAGTTTCTCTTGATTATGAGCGAGAAAATATTTCTCCTTTTATAATTATAGAGAGAAAGAAATAAGATTACTCCTTTTTTGTGTTTTTCTATAATCAAAGTTGAGAAATGTGGAGTAACTCTAGTATTATTTTGTGAGTATTTTGAGGGAATTTGAGAGAGAGAGAGAGAGAGAGAGAGAGAGAGAGAGAGAGAGAGAGAGAGAGAGAGAAGTTATAGTATTTCGCTTCTCTAAGGATTGTTGAGTTCATCCTTTAAAACATGAGTGATATTTATAGGGAGACTTGGATCTTAAGTTGTCCCAAAGAGTGGTTTCACTCTGTTAAGGATGTTTGAGGCTCAGCTTTCAGAACTGTTCAAGGCTCAGCCCTCAGAGCCATTTGGGGTTCAAACCCGTTTTAGGCTCAAAATCGTTTGGAACTTCGGCTTCAAAACCGTTTTGTGGCTCAGCCTTCAAAGCCGTTTGAGCTTAGCTTTCAGAGTTGTTTGAGTCGTTTTTCTTGAGCCTTTTAATTGTCCTTTTTTTTTTTTAGGAGTGTGAAAAATGACAGTATAATAGGAGTCTTGTATGTTTATGTTGTGAATTTTATTTTAAAGTAAAATGGGTCTTGTTTAAACCTCTTCGAATCATTCTTTTTTGGAAAACTCGGAAGTGCCTTTCAATTTATTAATTGGTTTTTGCCACAATCATGCTCTTCCGCACAAGAAGCAAAACTTCCTTTTCGTTACAAAACCCATGGCAAGTATCATGAAGGGCCCATTTAGTAGCATTCCTATATACATTCTTGCTATTATTCATGTTCCTAGATCTATTCATTGTGAGCTAGACATGTTGTAAGCTAAACTTTTCGTGGAATGATAAAGATAGCAAGAGACATCAATGGGTGACTTGGGACAAAATTTGTAGACCTTTATCTTATGATGGGATGAATGTTAGGAGTACCAGTGACATGGTCGAGTCCTTGATTTCTAAAATAGCGTGGAAATTTATTACTGATAAGAGGTTGAGGACTATCTATATGAGGAATAAATATGGAATTATTTCCCATGCGGACGGCTTGGATAAGACCTGAAGCGGTGGATCTAGTCTATGTAAGAAGAAAAAGACTATTATCCTGGACATACTTGATAATTCTCAGTGGTCTATTGGTTGTGGTTAATCTCTTTTCTGGTTGGATAATTGGTGCGGATTAATTCTGAGACCTCTTGTAACGAGTTTTGACAACCTCAAGCTCATGGTGTCGGATGATCTAAAGAATGAGACCTTGTTAAATCAAGTAAAGTGTCTTGTTCCTGTAAGTGTTTATTAATAAAATTTCGTTGTAGAGTCTATGTTAAAAAAAAAAAAAAAATCAAGCATAGTTTAAAAAAGGAGTAATAGATGTCAAAATGGACAATGAGTCGCGTTCTCTAAATTATCTATGATGCTCTTATTATCTCCTTCGAAAATCAATGAGTTTATGTTGTGACTTAATTGAGTTCTTCCAGAGGCCTACTTTTCTTATCAATAAACTGTTCAAAGCATGCCTGATGAAAATTTTTATTTTTATTTTTATTTTTTATTTATTCAGGTATAGGCTTTGATGGAATAAGAAACTGTTTTTGATTTTTACTAGTAGTAATAAATAAATACTCCCACTTTCAGCTTCACGTCTTGTAAAACAAAAAGACAGTATACTATCTTATATAAATACATGACGTTTTGCTACATATATATATATATATATATATATATATATATAAACCAATATGTTTAGCAAGTATTTTTATTGTTACTACTATTATTTACTATAATGTCATTATTATTTCCCATTTTTGTTTATAAGTTGGTTATATGGCCGTATTTTTAAGGGAAAATATCAAGACTATCCCTCATGTTTAATCGAAATGCGAGATTTATCCCCTCTATTTATAGAAATATCATACATATCCCTTCAGTTTAATATAAATGACATATACCTCCCCTAACAAAATGTTATATTACAAATATCACCCTTTTCGTTTATTTTTTACAAAAAAATAATTTGAACTCCCCAAAATACCCTTAATAGAATAAATATTTATTTACTATTTTATTAAAAAAAATCAAAATCTCTCTTTATAAAAAAAATCCTTAACTTTTTATAAAGAAATTTTTTAATTTAATTTTTTTGTATGTAGAATAGAAAATAAAAAATTATTTCATTAAGGGTATTTTGGGGAGTTCAAATTATTTTTTTGTAAAAAATAAACGAAAAGGGTGATATTTGTAATATAATATTTTTTAGAGGATAAATATGTCATTTATATTAAACTGAAGGGATATGTTTGATATTTTTAGAAATAGATGAGATAAATCTCGCATTTTGATTAAACACGAGGGATACTCTTGATATTTTCCCTATTTTTAAATAAAATAATAAAGACAGTTCAAATGTTAGCATATTTTCATTTAATAAAACGACAGTGACCTGGTATGAAAACATATTACTTTCCACTGTTTTTTTATTAAGGATCTAGTGGGCTTAGTTGTTACCCTCGACCATCTCTCGCTTTCCTTTTACTACACGGTAATTCTTCTTTTCCATTCATCTACTTATAAATATTGAGTCTCACTCTCTTGAATCTCCATTCCTCAAACTCTTCTCACTAATTCTTAGAAATATTGGTCACGTTTAAAACCTTTGTCTATATAACACCAGTAGCTATCATGGAGCTTGAAGCCACTGGAGGAGACGATGAAGACGAAGATAAAGAGGAACAGGCAGTAACTCGTATCGTACTCAAGTAAATCTACAAATGTAAGTTAAATTTTTAGTTTGCATATCTTGTAAATATGTTCCCTTTTTTTATTTTTTTATTTTTTTTATATGAAGTTATTTCATTTGCATGAATCTTAGCTTTTCCATACAATTATCTTTAATTAGTTACTGACATTCTGTTTTTAAATAGTGTTCACATCATTTTTTTATGGGACCTGATTCTTGAAACTAAAGTTAGATTGATATCATTCTGGTTGCTGAGTATATTTGTATGATTGTTGTGCGGAGATAACTCCTGAAAAAGATTGTTGAAAGGGAAATTGCTCTTATTCCTAAATAAGAGTAAAAAAAGTTGGGGTTTTGACAGCAATAATACCATCTTGTTGTCACTTACCATATTTAGCCCAAAATGAAAAAACTTACACATGTAATACCTAAGCCATTGTGTAAAGACAAGTATACCCTCAGAAATCTTTTAAACGCATGCAAACCCATTCCCGGGTATTCTTCATCTTATTCCCAAAAAAAAAAACCCCTCATCTTCTCTCTCTCTCTCTCTCTCTCTCGCACGATCCCTCCATTCTTTTCAAGCTCAAAAACATCGGCATTTCCCTGGTATTCTTCATCTTTATCCCAAAAAAAAACCCCCTCATCTTCTCTCTCGCACGATCCCTCCATTTTTTTCTCGCTCAAAAAAATCGGCCATTCTCGGGTATTCTTCATCTTTTTCCCAAAAAAAAAAAATCCCTAATCTTCTCTCTGTCTCTCTCGCACGATCCCCCCATTTTTTTTCTCGCTCAAAGAAATCGGCCGCACGTTCTCTCTCTCTCCCTCACACGTTCTCTAGCGAAGCAGTGATCCTCCATCGTCGTTCCAGGTCGCAAGGCATAACAAAAAAAGGTATGGGTATTACTTATGCAATTTTGAAAGCTAGAACTCCGATACCCATGGCCGCCGGCTTACTCAAATCTCTATTTCATTTATTTCGGTCTCTTAAAACCCTAGAAGTACGGGTGAGTGTTTGTTAAAACCCTATTTCATTTACTCAAAAAGGTATGGGTATCTCTATTTCATTTATTTCGGCCGAGTGTTTGTTGATTTAGGGTTTTTGGCTCAAAATTTTTTTGATTTAGGGTTTTTGGCTCAAATTTTTTTTGGGTGTTTTAGTGTATTTGGTGTTTGGGCGAGTGTTTGTTGTGTTTGGCCGAGAATGTGTTGTATTTGGAAGTTTGATTGTATTTGGGTTTGGGTGTTTGAGTGTATTTGTGTTTGAGTGTTTGAGTGTATTTGTGTTTGGCCGAGAATGTGTTGTCTTTGAGTGTTTGTGTGTATTTGTGTTTGAGCGAGTGTGTCACGGAATGACCCGAGTCCGTGACACTTGTGTCACGAAGTGGATTCACTCCGTGACACATATTTCATTTATTTCGGTCTCTTAAAACCCTAGAAATACGGGTGAGTGTTTGTTAAAACCCTATTTCATTTACTCAAAAAGGTATGGGTATCTCTATTTCATTTATTTCGGCCGAGTGCTTGTTGATTTAGGGTTTTTGGCTCAATTTTTTTTTTGGGTGTTTTAGTGTATTTGGTGTTTGGGCGAGTGTTTGTTGTGTTTGGCCGAGAATGTCTTGTATTTGGGTGTTTGATTGTATTTGGGTTTGGGTGTTTGAGTGTATTTGTGTTCGGGTGTTTGAGTGTATTTGTGTTTGGCCGAGAATGTGTTGTCTTTGAGTGTTTGTGTGTATTGTGTTTGGTCGAGAATGTGTGTGTTTGTGTGTGTTTCGTGCTCGTGTATATATTTGATTGAACAATGTTAGGGTTTGGCGAGTGTGTGTGTGTGTGCGTGTATTTGGTCTTGAAGTTGTTGAAAATTGGTGACTTGATTTGTTTTAGGTTTTAGATTCAATGACGAAGTCTAAAGGAAGCAAGGTCGAGGAGGCCTCAAAAAGTGTCCGAAGAAGTCCTAGGACGGCTTCGAAAAGGAAAATAATTTCGCCGTCCAAGCGTTCCAACGATGACGACGCGTTCGTCGTCGCACCAACAAAGATAAAGAAGGTATAGAATAAAAATGAAGTGACTTAATTAGATGTATGCGCTGCTATTTGATTTTGTTTTGTCTTTGATATAGCCAAAAAACAAGGCTGAGTCATCGGGCGTTGCGACCGCCTTGGAGAGTCCTACAACTGCTATTCCCCGAAAGGTGAGTGTCAGAAACTCATTTTGATCCTGGTTCGTGACAGATGTGTCACGGACTCGATGACTTCGTGACAGATGTGTCACGAAGTCAGCGAGTCCGTGACACATCCGTCACGAAGTGGGTGAGTCCGTGACACATCTGTCACGAACTCAAGCATAATGGTTTCACTAATAATGTCATTGACTCATATGTGTAGGAGTGGAGACGGTTTATACCGGAGTCCAACGTTGAATGATTTTTCTTTAACTTCCACGGGGGATTGGAAAATTTCCTCGCTCTCTTACTCGGCAATAAGGATGGCAACCAAAAGAAGAAGAAAAACGAAGTCGAGAAAGGGAAAAAGAAGCAAACCAGTCAACAAGAGGTACAAGATATGCAATAGACATATTATTTTGTTCTTTAAGAGTGGATTCACTCCGTGACAGATGTGTCACGGAGTGTACTTAGTGCGTGACACAGTGTCACGGAGTCACTGAATTTCGTTATTTTGATTACACTCATGTTGAACTAAATGATTTTGAATGGTCAGGAGGACGAAAGTGACGTCGAAAACACACAAGGTCAACAATCTTGGGGTGATGAAGATTCACCTCTCAGTCTAGAAGCCCAAATGAATGCAGAGGCTGTGGAAGAGTATGAGTTGTTAGGGACACAGGGGGTTCAAGAGGTACCTCCATTAATTTGATGGTTGAACTTAATTCTTGACTTGTTTAGAAGCATATAATTGTTATGGTTGAACTCAACAATAAACTTGAACTCAAATAAGCATATAATTGTTATGAAATATTATTTTATGGTTGAACTCAACAATAAACTTGAACTCTATTTCTCTTGTTGAATAGATATATGACTTGAAGACACCGAATCCCCATATCCTTATTGAAGACTCACCTATCAAGAAACATTTGACCCGGCAACGACGCAGCCCCGATAGGTTTACTCCTTCCAAAAAGGCGTTGCCTTTTCTGAGGTTCACGAATGCTCCGGACGTGCTTCCTGATGAACTGCCGCTGTCGGAGGTAACCAAACGACCGGACCAGGATGACGTTGACGTCATGAAGTTGTGGTTCCAAGTCGGCTTGAAGAGGGGCCACAAGAACATATCTCAGGGCAAACCAAAATATAAGCCGGAGGAAGAAACCATAGCGCCTTCTATGGAACTTGGACAGATGGCTATCAACCAGAAGACCTTCTTCTACAACATGTGGCACGAGGACGGTTGGTTGTCTGATCAGGTATTAATGTGTGTCAGTAATTTTTAAAATATGTCTTGTTTTGCAGCTCACTTCGTGACAGATGTGTCACGGAGTCAATTCACTCCGTGACAGATGTGTCACGGAGTGAATTCACTCCGTGACACATCTGTCACGAAGTGAATCCACTCCGTGACACATCTGTCACGGAGTCAATTCACTCCGTGACACTTGTGTCACGGACTGAGGTATTTAGTGCTTATGTTTATCTTTTGTCGTGCAGCATGTGGACGTCGCGATGTACTACCTCCGGAAGAAGAAAAATGCGGGTTTGTTACGTCACTCCTTCACCATCATGTCCACGGTCTTCTTTAAGTATCTCCGAGATAGTTACACTCAGTTCAATGCTAGTCAAGATCCGGGTGTATTCTTAAAGAAGAAACTGAAAAAATGTGTCGTCGACCACATTACCGGAGAGTCTGGAGCGGAGCAACTGGTGGACCCATGGGACGGGGTCGATGATGTCTTCATCCCTGTAATAGATGGCGGACACTGGTATCTTCTTGTTGTCAACGTGCGTTCAAGGTGTATAACGGTGTACGACTCCATGAGTTCCACCGGTGGACACCAAACGCTCGTTCGCACTGAAGCGGGAAACTTGGCCACCATGTTACCATATGTTCTGCATGTCGCCGGCGTTCTACTCTCCAATGAAGACATATTCAAGGTCGTCCACTACGATCAAATGCCACAACAAGACAATGGGTAAATATTTTAATTCTTAATTTTACATTCTTAATGACACATATCAATTACAGCATGCGTTTTTTGTTCCCTCAGAAATGATTGTGGCATGTTTATGATCAAGACTGCCGAGTTTTTGGCGCACGACCTTCCATTGTCTGATTTGAAACAGGAGGACATGATCATGTATCGACAGAAAATGACCACCGAATTATACCGACACGGAGCGCTAAAACTACACACGCGTGGAAATGTCAATGTTGAGGCAACTTGAAATTATGTGTTTATGATTGTACGCATGTGTTTATAACTTTATATATGTATTCTTAGAACTTCAATTTCTTAGTTTAGAAGTGTATGTATTGTTTATAACTTTATATATGTATTCTTAGAACTTCAATTTCTTAGTTTAGAAGTGTATGTATTGTTTATAACTTTATATATGTGTTCTTAGAACTTCAATTTCTTAGTTTAGAAGTGTATGTATTGTTTATAACTTTATATATGTATTCTTAGAACTTCAATTTCTTAGTTTAAAAGTGTATGTATTGTTTATAACTTTATATATGTATTCTTAGAACTTCAATTTCTTAGTTTAAAAGTGTGTATTGTTTCGAAATCAATTCATGTATCACAAACTGACCTCATTTCGTGACAGATGTGTCACGGAATGAGATCACTTTGTGACACATGTATCACGGACTGTGTTCACGTCTTAACAATAACATTGTTTCATAAACCATTCTTAACAATACACTCAATACCAATAAAGTTCAAAACATTCAAAATGTAATACATAGCAAAACACCAAGGAAGTTCTAGATATTCAATGATAAAACGTGTCGAATTACAAACCAAACCAATGTCCCATCCCCGGAGCCCTCATTTCCGGTGGAATTGGGTTGCGACACGTAGCTCTATTGTGACCTACACCTCCACAACGGGAACATTTACGAAGCGGGGCAACAGATTCTCCAAGAGAGGGAATCCTTCTCTTCTTAGGTCTACCCGCCGGACGACCTAAGAAGTTAGGCGGATTTACTTTGATCTGCTCGATTTCGTCGGGAAAAGTCCTTGACGATTCACTTCCTTGAGGATGAATAACCCCTGCATACGCCAATTTCCAATACTCGGTCGTGTAGTACTCTGCACAATAGCTCTCAACTGGTAGGTTGCGTAAGCGACAAGCCGCAATGGCATGGACACATACAAATAGATCAGTTTGAAATTCTCGACACGAGCACGTCTTATCAATCAAGTTCATTGCCCATGGTGTTCCTTCTGTGTCTAAAACCTTGAATTCGTATACTGCAGAAGGCCGGACCTAAAACATAAGCAAAAAAAAGTTTAAACATAACCACTCAGTCCGTGACACATGTGTCACGAAATGACCCGAGTCCGTGACACTTGTGTCACGAAGTGGATTCACTCCGTGACACATGTGTCACGGACTGAAGTCACTCTGTGACACAAGTGTCACGGACTCGGGTCATTTCGTGACAGAATTTAAAAATTAAAAACACACTATAACCTGCATTTGGGCCGAGACAGCAAGTTTTTTTAACATTTCGGTATAATATTTCATTGACAACACACTTTGAGTTGATGCCGCCTTTTCTCGTCGTTGGTAGAACCAAACTTGCATTCTCTCCCTCAACCAATCAAGGCACTTCACTATTGGAAATTATCTTGCTTTAACAGTTAACGCATTCAAAGACTCTGCGTTGTTTGAAGTTACGATCGTATACCTTGATGTCTTGAAAAAACAACGTGCCCACTTCTCATTTCCTACTTCGTTGACAAGGTACGGACGTATCAACGGGTCTTCCTTGTCCAACATGCGCATAAACTTTTGATATTCAAATATAGTATACGCTTTTGCTGCACCGTAGAACTTCCAATTGAATTCCTTGCCAACTTTTTTGAATTTTGCCTTGACGTTATTCTTCACGTGGTATGCGCAAAAACCATGTTCTGCTCTTGGAAAAACTTTCTTCACGGCGTTAATGATTCCGGTGTTTCGGTCGGATACGATGAACATGTTATCCCTCTCCCCCAATGCTTCCTTAAGTTTGTTGAAGAAATAAAACCAGGACTTGGAAGTTTCGGACTCACCAATACCATAGGCAAGCGGGAATATTTGCTCATTTGCGTCCATCGCGGAAGCCGTAAACATGCTGCCCTTGTGATAGTTTGTCAAGAAGGTTGCATCAATAATTACAACAGGCCGACAATACTTCCATCCCTCTCTGAACGAAGCCAAAGAAACGAAAAAGTACATGAAATATTTATGACGGTCAGTTTTTAGGTCGATGAGAGAACCTGGATTCTTTTGCTCTAACATGTACTTGTATTTTGCAAGAGAGGCATATGACTCATCATCAGTCCCATACAAGGATTGTATTGCACATTCTTTTGCCCTCCATGCTTTTCTGTATGAAATATTGACTCCAACCTCTGTTCGCATGTAACTTTGAATCTCCTTTGGGGTACAACTATGTACAGTTGGATCAATAAATTTGTGTTTCACCCTCTCTCCAACCAACTCTGCTGTAGCTTGCGGTTGCCCTTTTTGTCTTTCCTCCACAGAACAAGTGTGTTTTGGATCATATCTTGAACCATAAACACATACACACGATCAAAAACAATTTAAAATTAAAAGGGCATACATTTCCTGACATATCTGTCACGAAGTACATCCACTCGTGTCAGGAGTGGATTCACGTCGTGATAGATCTGTCACGGACTGATTCATCTATGAAGAGAAATGAAATTTCAAATAAAATAAGTTTTTAGGTCGTGAAATTTTACCTTCTAATTTCAAAACAATCCGTGTTCTTTAGCTTCACTGCCCGGACCGCCCAATCACAATTTTTACCCGCACAAATGACATGAAGTTTGAGCGGAGATGAGTTCTTCGTTTTGAACCGATAATGATTATTGATTGCATCCATCCGCAAATGCTTCAACAACGCCGCTTTGTTTGCATATAATCCTTTTTTTTAACACTTACCGGAGATAAAATGTCCAACACCTCAATATCGTTACTCTCGACACATGTATTTAATTCGGGAGCCGTAACCGAACACCCCCCATTCTCTTGGCTCGATACATTCTCTTTTCTTTGTGATCGATTTGGCGGCTGTGGTGGAAGAGGAGGCTCTTCCTGGTGTTGAGTCTGTGGTGGAGCCTCTATCGACAAAATAACTGGTGGTGGAGACCTTCTGGGTTGGGGTGTTGCCTGGCTAACAGTATTCATGTCATCCAACCCAACAGTATCATTGTCGAAAGCCTCCGGACTTGGTACGTCCCATTCACGTGCCTCGGATATAGGACTCGGCATGTTTGGAATGATCCTGCTTCGATTCCAACCAAATCCACTCTCGCTTGTGTTTGCTGTTGGAGTGGATCCAACCCGTGGAGAAGACGCGTCATCCGCTTTTTTATCCTGAAATGCCTCCGGACTAATCTCAAGTACAAGATTCAACTTCGTCCAGTTCGGTTCGTTCTTCCTCAAGTACAAATAACATCGCAAACTTTCGTCGTCGTCTATGGTTGGCGGTACGAGCCCGTCAGCTTCATGTTTGACGTTGATTGAATGCGTTGCAGGGGTCACGTTCAACCGAGCATACAATGTTTGCATCAAACTTTGGTAATTCAATTTGGTAGGAAGTAAAAGCGTAAGAGTACCACCCTCTTGATATACGCCCGGTTTTACCCACTTCCCGCTATGCTTAGCATATAAACATATTTCCGCCATACCTGTATACGTTCACTCAGTATTAGAAATGAGTATTAAAAGACGGTTATTAACATGGAAAAACATCCAGTTCGTGACACTAGTGTCACGAAGTGAATCCAGTTCGTGACACTAGTGTCACGAAGTGAATCCAGTTCGTGACTCTAGTGTCACGAAGTGAATCCAGTTCGTGACACCCTGGAAAAACGTAGTGAATCCAGTTCGTGACACCCTGGAAAAACCTGGAAGTGTCACAAACTGGATTCACTTCGTGACAAAATTTATAGAGTAGATACCCTGATATAGAGTGTCAAAATTTAACTACATTGCTGAATACCTTTTTCTCAAAAGAAATCGAAAAAGTTTATAAAAAGAGGGGAAGCTTCATCTAGAACGAAGCAAAATACAAACTAGATCGCACGCGGACAAAACCCAATGCTCCTCAAAATATTGTCCCACAGATCTTTGAGGTGGAAAGGGACGTCTTCAAAATGGTTAAATTATATCATTTTTTCATTAATTTTATCATTTGATTCTCTATCATAACCTTAAAAAGGTAGAAGAAATTGACTAATATGAACATACCGGCTGTAGAAAAGCATATATGCTCCCTGAGAAAGCACCTCTTCCAATACAACTTTGGCGACCTAAAACACACACACAAGAGTATATATTCATAAAAAAAAGATTTTGTCAAAGGCCAATCATAAGATCTGGCAGAGGGATGAGATGACAGTTTGTGGTGGTTACCTTGCAATCGTCAAGTCTATACCAGTTTCCGGAGAAGTCCTTTACATAGCAGATATAGTGGCCGAAGAACGATGCATTAAGCATGTCCACGTGGACAACAACTGCATAGAGCTTGTACACATCATCATCGTCCCCACTCTCTCCTCCCTCGTTCGTATAAGCACTAAGATCCAAACTCTCTGGGAAAGTCACTCTTTTGTTCAGCTTCCCAAACCTCCCACTCTGCAAACATCACTATCTTAGTTATATTATATTTTATGATACAATGCAAGATGTTATGACAGTGAATTAAAAAAACACACACACACGCACACACACACAAAAAACAGCTTCACATCATTTCAGTCCAAAGCACAATAAACGCTTAACAATTTCAGCCAATACACAGCACCAACAGTCTCGAATCATCAACAATTCAACATCACAATTAAATCTATCATCACACGGCCAAGACCCAAAAATCAAACCCAAACTCGTCCAAATCAATTTCCAGACTCAAACCTATCACGTGATTCTCAGACATCTTCCAAAGGAATTTCCTTAACCATGATAAACAACCAGAACATCAACAACGTCAAAATGCCGAAATTACACTCGGCCAGAAGAAACAATATCAGAACCAAATAGAATCCGAGCCCAACCAATAAACAAGGCATCAAACACAAACATAAATCAAAAACTCATTTATGTCATCATCGAAATCAAACTCTCAAACTCATACCCACGAAATCAGAAAATCCCAATTCGAAACCCTAATTTCATTTTTCCTCAAATCCGAACCATAGAGGAAGAGAAATTAAAAATCGAGATTACCTTCTCCGTCGCCGTCTCTCTCTCCTTCTTCTCCGGCGAGCTCTTCTCAGCCGGTGTCCTTGAAGACGCGCGATTTTTTTCTTTCCTTTTTTGTTTTCTTTTCTTCTTCTCCTGGGTTATGTTCTCAGCTGAAAAAAAAAACGTAACTAAATGAGGGAGGGTAGGGGTGAGGGTAGATGGGGAAAAATTAATTTCTCTCACCTACCAAAAGTACTACTTGTGTCAATTTTTTCATTTTGGGCTATATTTGGTAAGGGACATTCAATTGGTATTATGTGTGTCAATTTACCAAAAAAGTTTTGACTTTTTGGACTTAAAAAAAAAAAGATATCATTTTACTCTCGTGAACATTAAAAATTAAATAAGAAGCCACAAAATGTCACGAAAAAGCCGGATTTTAGGTTGAAACGGGCCCACTTATTAAGTCCACTTTACACGTAAGCTCAATTCAATTTCCCACTTACCTTGCCTCCACATCACATTCCTCTTCATTTCTTCATTCACTGAGACAGTTTAACCAGAAGAGAGAGAGAGAGAGAGCGAAAAAAAAACGTCCAACTTCTCTTAACCAACACTCCAAAAACCATGTCGATTTTTTTTCAAACTCCATTATCTCACTCATTTCGTCACTCTCGTGCATTCTTAGCCCAAGAAATGAAGACAAATAATAGTTCGCCGACCAAACGCCCCTCAAAAGTTCCAAAACCTAACCCTAAAAAGAGGAGTCTTCCTTAATCATCGGTCGAAACTCCACATCTAGTGACGCATGCATCCCCGCGTCGGAGTCCGCCCGTGGCTTTTGCCCTGGAGCCACCAACCCAAAACTCCCCGACGAAGAAATGGAAGAAGGTTCTTGCGCCGCCGAAGAAGAAGAGGAAGGCGGTTCTTGAGTCGCCTTCAAATTCTGACTCCTCTGTCCCTTCTACATCTGAGAGACCTCACAAGGTGAGATTTTATTTACTTGCAATTGGTGGTTTCAGTTTTTTGGTTGCTTAAATTTTTATTTCGTGAAAAAATGAAAATTTTTGGGTTTGCATGTTAATTTTGTGTTGATTCTATGTTGGTTTGATGTTATTATGGATTCTGTGTTGATTATGTGTGGATTTTGTGTTGATTCATGGGTTTGCATGTTTATTGTGTGTTTGATGTAATTGTTAGTTTGACAAAAGTGTTCATTTTCTATGTTATTGGGGATTATGTGTGTATTTTGTAAGAAAATTAGATTTTTTCTAGGCTTGCTCATATTAGATGTAGGTTCTGTGAATTGTTTTGTGTCACACATTTCTGGGTATCGTGACAATTGTGTCATGAAATTTATGGGTTTCCGTGACAATTTTGTCACGAAATTTATCGGTTTCCGTGACAATTGTGTCACGAAATTTATGGGTTTCGTGACACCTATGTCACGAAATTTTTGGGTATCGTGACAACTATGTCACGAATTTCTGGGTATCGTGACAACTATGTAACGAAATTTATAGGGATCGTGACAACTATGTCACGAAATTTCTGGGTATCGTGACAGTCAAGTCAAGTCACGATACCCAGAAATTTCGTGACATACTTGTCACGATACCCTGAAATTCGTGACACAATTGTCACGAAACCCAGAAATTTCGTGATATAGGTGTCACGAAGTTCATAATTTTGTGACACAATTGTTACGAAACCCAGAAATTTCGTGACACAATTGTCACAAAACGCAGAAGTTTCGGGACACAAGTGTCACGAAACCCAGAAATCTCGTGACACAATTGTCACGAAACAGACAGTGTTTATGTGTTTAATGTTCCAACTCATATGTGTTTAATGTTCTAACTTTTATGTGTTTAATGTTCTAATTTTTAGGGTTTCATACGAAGGATAAAAGAAGAAGAAATAGACTCAGGCTACTCGTTCAACTTCCATGGGAACTTGGACACCTTCGAAAAGGTGACTTGCATCACCGCCAACCAAAAAGACTTATTAAAAAAGACGTGTTTTGGGCAGTTTTTGGACATGCCCTTGATAACAAAATCATCCAGAATAATAAGTCATTTGGTATTGAGATCTGTTTATTATGATGGGGCCGGTCCATCGAACGAATCTTTGGTCATGGAGATTGGTGGAAGACCCCGCGAGTTTACCAAAGAGTACTTTTCCCTGATCGCATGGTTAAGATTCGGCGAAAACTACGCAGAGCAACCACGATACGCTAATGTGGTTGAGGGAGGGCTATACAATATCACCTTCTGTAATGGTGCTCTTGGCCGGAAAATGGCCAACATTGGTGCAGTCCTTGAGATTAGCCAGATGAGAGGAGGGTGAGACTACTTCTTCATTACCCTTCTCCTATTCCTTGTCCTTATCTTATTCTCCTTGTTTCTCTTCGACATCGACATCGTTCATGGGAACTTCTGTCTCATCGTTCCCGTGCCTTTCTTCTTTGTTCACATCTTCCATATTCTCTTCTTCCTTCTCCTTCACCTCCTCTTCATATTTCTGGAGGTTGAAAAAATCAGATCATCCTGAGAGACTTGTTGCTTGTCCACAACCTCATTCAAGATTTCTGAAATGGCTCGCATTTAAGTGGACAACTTCTTCTTCCACTCCAGAAACTCTATTATGAAATATTTCAGATCTTTTTCCATGGCGGACATGCGTATCTGCAATGTACAAATAATTTTGTATGGGAATAAATTCACAAAATGAAGTATTTTCGTGATAGGAAAGTCACAAAATCAAGTAAATTCGTTACATTTATGTCACGAAATCAATTATATTCGTGACATTTAAACCACGAATTCAAATACTTTCGTGACATAGATGTCACGAAATCAAGTATACTCGTGCCATGAAAGTCACGAAATCTAATATTTGTGACAATAACAATGTCACAAAATCAAGTATGTTCCTGACACTTGTGTCACGAATATATTTGATTTTGTGACATTATTATTGTCACCAAAATATTAGATTTCGTGACTTTCATGGCACGAGTATACTTGATTTCGTGACATATATGTCACAAAAGTATTTGAATTCGTGACTTAAATGTCACGAATATAAATGATTTTGTGACATAAATGTCACGAATTTACTTGATTTCGTAACTTTCCTATCACAAAAATACTTCATTTCGTGAATCTATTCCCATACAAAGTTATTTGTACATTGCAGATACGCATGTCCGCCATGGAAAAAGATCTGAAACATTTCAGAATAGTGTTTCTGGAGTGGAAGAAGCAGTTGTCCACTTAAATGCGAGCCATTTCAGAAACCTTGAAAGAGGTTGTGGACAAGCAACAAGTCTCTCAGGATGATCTGATTTTTTCAACCTCCAGAAATATGAAGAGGAGGTGAAGGAGAAGGAAGAAGAGAATATGGAAGATGTGAACAAAGAAGAAGGGCACGGGAACGATGGGACAGAAGTTCCCATGAACGACGTCGATGACGAAGAGAAACATGGAGAAGAGGAGAAGGACAAGGAAGACGAGAAGGGTAATGAAGAAGTAGTTATGAACAAATCAAATGAATTTGATTCGAACAACAACGAAGAAGGAAATTTATGAGGACCAAATGAGCGAAATAGATCATGTTTCACTTAATTGACACGGATTTATTGACTTTCGTGTCACGAAAAAATGGGCATTCGTGACGTTCATGTCATGAAAAATGAGGATTTCGTGACGTTCCTGTCACGAAAAATGAAGATTTCGTGACGTTCAAGTCATAAAAAATGAGGATTTCGTGACGTTCATGTAACGAAAAATGAAGATTTCGTGACGTTCAAGTGATATAATTTAAGTTATTTGTTAAAGTGTTAATCATGAAATGGAATTTAGTTAAGTTATTGTATAATTTAGTTTTCGTTTACATATTTTTGATAAATGAGTTGATATTATTGAATTTTTGTTGTAATCAAGCCACGAAGGTTTGGTTTAGGGTTTAGTTCATTTTATAGGATGTTGACCGCTACAAGTTCTGGTGAACATTCGCCGCACAGACCGGGTTCTCAAGGTCCGCCACATGAACCTGATTCCCAAGGTCCTAAGAAATCAAGGGGACCAACCACCGGCTCGACGTCAGCGTGAGCAACACATGGTGTACGTGGTGCGAAGATGGTCAAGTGGATCCTGATTCGGAATGCCAAGATCAGACGACGCAACCAGAAGTCCAAGCTATCAGAGAAGTTTAGGTTGGAGTTTTACGGGAGCAAAGAAAACGCTAAGGCGGAAACACCACTGGGATATAAGAAAGAGGATTGGGAGGCGGTGGTAGACGAGTTCGCAACTGACGATTGAAAGGTACGTAATGTATGATTGTAATAAATCACAATATCTTTATCAGATTGAATAATGACACAATTAATTATTTGCAAAAAAAGTCTAATCGCAACAAGGAGAATTCGAAGAAGAAGAAGACGAGGTCGACTCAAGGATCTCTTTCTTTCTTGGTTCATCGTCATTTGAACGTAAGTTATTCTATTTTTGAAATACTTAATTTGCATAAATTCAATACTTATATTTTCATAAAAATTGCAGAGTAATGATGATGGGACTTTGGGCTCCGCGTTAGAGACATGGGAGCAAAAGCACCATAATAGAAAAGGTGAATGGACGATAGATTGGGCGAGACAAGCACATGTAAGTCATATGTGATAATTACGATTACATTACTTACGTAATAATTAATTTTTGATAATTTTTTTTATGTGTAAAGGCACGGATAGTTACTCTATTGGCGGATCTTCGGCGACAAGCAGAAGAGCAAGGCGTAATATTTAACCAGGACGACGCAGAGGAGTACGCGATGCTAGACATTCTCGGGAACCGTCAAGATTGGTATGTTGGAATAGGTCCAACGGTCCCGAGATCATCTTGGGCCGTTGCTCAGGCTCAGGACGAAAGCTCGTCGTCAGGTTCGTCATCGTGGCGCGTTTGAGATCCATTGGTTGGCGAGCTTCAGGCTCAGTTGGCGGCACAATAAGTCGCTATGGAGGAGATGAGGTGAGCCTCGCAACACAAGATGGAGGAGATGCAGCGACAAATGTTCGAGTTCACGCAGCAGTTTTCGCCTTTGCCTCAGATGTCGCCCTGCATGATGCCACAGATGCCTCAAATGTCGCCCGACATGATGCCACGAATGCCTCAGATGACGCCGTCGCGTCAGATGCACCCATCACCTCAGATGCACCCTATGCATCAGACAACGCCGCCATCAGTTTCAATGCCGGATGCTCAGACGACGCCGCCAGCTTCATCAGAGTTCCAGCAAGAGCGTACGAGCGGCAATGCACGAGGAGGTAGCAGCAGTTCCGGAGGAAGATTTGGCGGAAAAGGAAGTAAAACATTCAAGGAGTGGTTTACAAACCAAGGAAAGGGAAAAGGGAAAGGGAAAAGAAAAAGAAAAAGATTGAACATTTTCTTAATTATTTGTCGTACATTATAATTATTATTGTAATCGAAAAACAAACGGATAATTTTTATTATAATTATGAATATTAATTAATGAATTTTCTAATTAATAAACTATTTAGTACATATTATTTGATTACAATCATAGAATATATAAGCATAACAAGAAAAATACTATCGGGTGCGACTATCCGCACCCTAAAATGAGGCGGCTAGAAGTTTGGGTGCGAATAGTCGCACCCAAAGGTCAATATTCCCCGCCAAATTATGGCGGGAAGACCATTGGGTGCGAAAAGTCGCACCCAATGGTTTGGCGGGTAGGCCTTTGGGTGCGAAAGTCACACCCAATGGCCTTCCCGCCATAATTTGGGATTTTTTCATTATCATTTTTCTAACTTATGGGTGCGATTTTGGGTGCGCAAAGTCGCACCAAAAAAATTCGCACCTAAAAGTCATGACCATCGGGTGCGACTTTTCGCACCCAAGACCTTTAGGTGCGGACTTGTGGGTACCGAAAAATCGCACCTAAAGTCGCGCCTAAAGACATCAGTGGGTGCGACTTTTGACTTTTAGGTGCGAAAAAAGTCGCACCCAATGCTATTTTTTGTACTAGTGAAAATGAGGACTTCGTGACGTCCTGTCACGAAAAATGAGAATTTCGTGTCGTTTCTGTCACGAAACAAAACTCTTAAAAGTCACAAAACGGTACTTTTTCATGACATACTAGTTACGAAATTGGAACTTTTGATGGAATTTAATGAGAAATCTCTTGTTTTTTTTTTCATTAAATACGTCGTAGGGGACCAATGGTTATAAATATAAAAATAATAAATTTGAAAAAATAAATGGTAAGCGAGTTCTATTTACCTAGAATATCAAGAAAATTTGAAAAAATAAATGGTAGGTGAGTTCTACTTACCTAGAACATCTTACGAACTAATGTGTTTTGTATTGTTAAGTGTTGTTGACATACATTCATTTGTCCCATTTCATCATTTCAAATGGGACGGAATTTAAAGCAGTCTAAACATATTAACATAGGTGAATGAGGTTCGTCCGGCTTGTCGTTTACAACTCTAATTCCTCCTTAATGTTGGAATTTATTGATAAAGCATGTATTAGCGTAGTTAGTCCTCCAAAAACCACTCATTTAACAGTCTAGAAGGAAATTTATGAGGACCAAACGAGATCAAAGGAGCGAAATAGATCATGTTTCACTTAATTGACACGGATTTCATGACTTTCCTATCACGAAAACATGGGTATTCGTGACGTTCATGTCACGAAAAATGAGGATTTCGTGACGTTCCTGTCACGAAAAATGAAGATTTCGTGACGTTTAAGTCACGAAAAATGAGGACTTCGTGACGTTCCTGTCACGAAAAATGAAGATTTCGTGACGTTTCTGTCACGAAACAAAACTCTTCAAGTCATGAAATAGTACTTTTTCGTGACATACCAGTCACGAAATTGGAAAAAAAAAGTCCATAACAAATATAAGTACATCAATAAAGAGTCTTAAACATATGAACATGAGAATTTAACACTAATAATACCAACTGAATGTCACTTACCAGATATAGCCAAAATCTTAAAATTTGACACATATAATACCTAATCTAATGAGTAAAGACTATTATACCCCCAAATTTCATTTAAACGAACAAGTACCAAATTCCCTCTATTTCTCGTCTAAAACTTCGTGCCTCTTCATCTTCTTCACCCCTAATTTGCGTTCATCTTCTTATCTACTTCATCTTCTTACCCACTTTGTGACACCTCCCTTTTTTTCTCTTGCTCTTTCTTTCTCGCTCAACCCACGCAAAACCAGCCAGCGATATCTTTCTCTCCCTCGCTTTCTCTTTCTCATTCTTTCTCACTGAAAAAACATGGAACCCATGTGTCACGAAGAAAACAGGGAACCCATGTGTCACAGAGTGAATGCACTTAACAACACATGTGTCACGAAGTGTAGTGACTTCCGTTATTTTGATGTCACTCTTTTACTCATATTGAACTGAATGCTTTTAGGATGGGAAGGAAGACGACATGGCTGTGGAAAACAGACAAGACCATCAAGCTTGGGGCGATGAAGATACGCCTCTTAGTTTGGAAGCCCAAATGAATGAAGAGGCTATTGAAGAATATGACTTGTTAGGGACCCAGGGGGTTCACGAGGTATCTCATTTTTTACTTGTTATCAATTTATGGTTGAACTCAATTTTTGTCTTGTTAAGAAGCATATGACTTGTTATCAATTTTATGGTTGAACTTACTTTTTGACTTGTTAAGAAGCGTATGACTTGTTATCAATTTTATGGTTGAACTCAATTTTTGACTTGTTAAGAAGCGTATGACTACCACTGTCGGAAGTCACCAAAGGACCTGACCATGATGATGTGCCATCATGAAGTTGTGGATGAGTGTCGACTTGAAGAAAGGCCACAAAACCATATCTCAGGGCAAACCCAAATATAAACCGAAGGAAGAGAACATATCGCCGTCAATGGAACTTGGTCAGATGGCTATAAACCAGAAGACCTTCTTCTACAACATATGGTTCGCTGACAGTTGGCTGTCTGATTAGGTATTCATATGTATTAGTAATTTTTAAAATAAGTCTTGTTATACAGATGTGTCATGGACTCTGATCATTTCGTGACAGATGTGTCACAAAGTGCATCCACTCTGTGACACATCTGTCACGAAATGAACTGAGATGAACTTCGTGACACATCTATCACGAAATGATCTGAGTCCGTGACACATCTGTCACGAAATGGTCTGAGTCCGTGATAGATGTGTCACAAAATGATCTAAGTTCGTGACACATCTGTCACGGACTCAGATCATTTCGTGACAAATTTCCCAAATTTATAACTTCCAAGGAATAATTTATGTTTTGTCGTGCATCATATCGACGTCGTGATGTTTTACCTTCGCAAGAAGAAAAAGGTTGGTTAGCTATGTCACTCTTTCATTGTCATGTCAACAATCTTCTGTAAGTATCTTCGAGTCAATTACACTGAGTTAAACGATAGCCAAGACCCAGGGGTATTCTTAAAGAAGAAATTGAAAAAATGCGCCATTCA
Organism: Urtica dioica subsp. dioica; assembly: GCF_054948205.1. Classification (NCBI taxonomy): domain Eukaryota; kingdom Viridiplantae; phylum Streptophyta; class Magnoliopsida; order Rosales; family Urticaceae; genus Urtica; species Urtica dioica. The sequence goes on along the minus strand of NC_142757.1, from coordinate 48,468,888 downwards.
CCACATAATCGGGGAGACTGCATCAGAGCAATTGGTGGACCCATGGGATGACGTTGATTATGTCTTCATCCCTATCATAGACTCCGCGCACTGGTATCTCCATGTTGTCAACATACGTTCGAGGTCTATAACGGTGTATGACTCCATGAGTTCCACATCTAGACATCAGACTCTTGTGGACACGGAAGTAAAAAACGTGACCACCATTTTACCCTTTGTTCTACACTTTACCGACGTTCTACTCTCTAAATATTAGATATTCAAGGTCATTCACTACGATCAAATGCCAGAACACGACAATGCGGAAATTTTTAATTCTTAATGACACATTTTAATTTACATATGTTTTTTTTCCTTCAGAAATGATTGTGGCAAGTTTTTTTTAACAAGAATGCCGAGTTTTTGGCACACGACCTTCCGCTGTCAGATTTGAAACAAGAGGACATGTGCATGTAGATGCAGATGATGACCACCGAACTATATCGACATGGAGCACTGAAACTACACACACGTGTGGATGCTACTTAAAATTATGTTTGTATGACTGTACATATGTGTTTATAACTGTATATATGTGTGTATGATTGTACGTATGTGTTTATAACAGTATGTATGATTGTTAACACTCGTGTTACGTAAAGTACTTGATTTCATTTTGAATGTGTTGTACGTGTATTGATTTTTAACACTCGTGCTACTTAAAGTACTTAATTTCATTCTTCATGTGTTATACGTGCGTATATGATTGTTAACACTCGTGTCTCGAAATAAAATGATTTGTCAAGAAATCGCCTCATTTCATGACAAATATGTCACAAAATGAGGTGATTTCGTGACACATCTGTCACGAAATTAGATGATTTCGTGACAAATCTAACACGGCCTCAGTCCATTTCGCGATAGATGTGTCGTGAAATGAGGGATTTCATGATACATATGTCACGGATTCAATTCCTTTCATGACACATCTGACACGAAATTGCCAAACTTCGTTACACAAAATGCATCCATTTCGTGACAGATATGTCACGGTATGCATCCATTTCGTGACACATCTATCACGAAGTGCATCTATGAAATGAAGTTAAGAAATTTCAGATCAAATCAGTTTGAAATGACATGAAATTTGAGCGGAGATGAAATTTTACCTTCTAATTTCAAAACAGTCTGTGTTCTTCAGCTTCACTGCCCGGACTGCTCGATCACAATTTTACCCGCACAAATGATATGAAGTTTGAGCGGAGATGAGTTCTTCATTGTGAAACGATAATGATTATTGATTGTATCCATCAGCAAATGCTTCAACAAAGCCGCTTTATTTGCATATAATCCTTTTTGTACACGTATCGGATATAAAATGTCCAACAAGTCAATATCGATAGTATCGACACATTATCTGACTCTGGAGCCGTACACGAACACCCCCATTGTCCTTTCTCGATATCTTCTCTTTTCTTTAGGATCGAGTGGGCGGCTGTGGCGGAAGAGGAGGCTCTGCTTGGTGTTGAGTCGGTGGTGGAGCCTCTATCGACAAAATAATCGGTGGCGGAGACCCTCTGGGTTGGGATGTCGGTGTCGCCTCATTAAAAGTATTCATATCATCCAGCCCAACAGTATCATTGACGAAAGCCTCCGGACTTGCCAGCGAATCCACTCTAGCTTGTGTTTGGTGTTGGAGTGGATCCCACTCGTGAAGAAGAGGTTTTATCCACTTTTTTTTCCTCAAATGGCTCCTGACTAATCTCAAGTACAAGATTCAACTTCATCCGGTTCGGTTCGTTCTTCCTCAAATGCAAGTAACATCGTAAACATTCATTGTCGTCTATGGTTGGCGGTATGAGCCCATCAGCTTTGTGTTTGACGATGATTGAATGCGTTCCAGGGCTCACGTTGAATTAAGCATACAATGTTTGCATCAAGCTTGGGTAATTCAAGTTGGTAGGCAGTAACAATGCTTAGAACTTATAGGTGTCAAGAAAAGTATAACGGAATAATTGACTTTTCTCAACACGGGATGAACCTGGAGGATCTTGATAAAAAAAACTAACTATATTCGAGGCGACAGGGTTCGCTACCAACTACTTGGCTCTCAGAAGTCTCCGAGCAAAAAAATCACCTCTTAGGAACCTCTTCACCTCGCAATGCTGGGAGGATTTGAGGTTGTCGTTCTCTCGAGAAGGGAAATGGTTGCCGAGAACGCTTTACAAACCCATTTTTGGCAAGGAGTCGATGACGTGTGTACCATATTCGAGGTCATGTACACGTGTTTACGACTAGTAGACTCGGAGGTGCATCCTACCATGGGGTTGTTGTACTATGAGTTCAATGAGATGCAGAAGCGGTTGGAATCACTTCACAGACGTCACTGGGTCGTGGAAGACATCATCGACAACGGATGGAACAACCAATTAGGCCATCCGTTACGTGAAGCAGGTAGCATCTTTTTTTAAATATTAATATTATAATGATGTCCCTTAACATTATATTAAATTATGTGCAGCTTTCTTCCTTGATCTAAACTTGCAATACAACAGGGAAATCCATAAGGATAGTACCCATATGGCCTTAGTGACCAAGGTGTTCGACACTCTACACCCCGACGAAGATTCATCGACGTTGGCAAGTGAGTTATTATCATTTCGAGATAAGCGAGATGACTTTGGACATAAAAGTGAAATTTCTACTAGGGGCACCATGAACGCAGGTACAATCTTATGAAGATGTTATTCAGGTTCTATTGACTTATTAACTACATTCGTATTGACTAAAGCTACATGGTGCAAACTATACGGGAATCATACACCTATTCTGCAGAAGCTGGGAAGGTGAATCCTATCGCAAACGGCATCCTCATCTACCTGTGAGAGGAACTGGAGTAAGTTTGCTTTGATCTACACGAAGCAAAGGAACCGTTTGGCGCACTCAATGCTCGACAAACTTGTCTTTGCAAGCTACAACATGAAGTTGAGCTTAAGTGTCAAAAGAACGAGATATGCGCGCGGATGTCATTGAAAGGGCTTTCGATACGTCAGATGCGGATAATGAGGGTGACGATGAGCTCTACCATTGGATCGATTCGGTCCACATGGATGGTGCTGAAAACTTGTCCGATCCTTTGGCAGAATTTCATGCTCGGGCAGAATGAATAAACTTCGAACAACTTTTGAGTGAGGAGGTCGGAATTGATACCCGTGATCATGATTCCGGTGATAGCGGTAATGACTGCATTTACTCTCGACTTTATTGTTTCAATACTTATGGTTTGAATGATTGTGTGTGGCAAGGGTAGGTGGTCGTGAATGCCATCAATATAGAAGTAGCGGGTTGTCACACAAGGGTAGCGGGTCATCACACGGGGGCGGCGAGTTTCAATAAACGGGTGGCAGCGGCTGGGAGCAATCCAGGGCTAGAGGATCTCAATACGAGGGCGACAGCTCTCAATACGGGGGCGGCGAGGAACAATACGGGGATGAGTCATTCAATCCGTTCCTTTTGCTCCAGGAAATAGAGGGAATCAAGGCGAGACAGGTAGTAATGACGTTGATATGTTAACTTCTGAATTTGGATTCTTTTCTATTACACCCGACGGCTTTGAGACTGGTTATCCAATGCCAACGACGTCATACGACCCTTACGAGAACCAGTCTTACTCGTCCTACCCTTACTTCCACATCCCCGTCCCCATCCCCGTAATCCCAGTGGAGGACACACATGAGTCATACAGTGACTGCAGTCAAACTCCTTTCACACGTTGAGAGACCGGATATTGTCCGTACTCACGGCCCATTAGTCTTAGCCATGAGTCATACAATTATCACTTCCGTATATGGATGAGCACATATTCTAGTTTCATGACGTGGCACCAGTATAACATGATGGTGGATGATCAACCACGCCGCACATCTAGGCCGCGCAGATCTCAACCCCCGTGACACTCCACTTATAATTAGTGTATTTTGTCGTACGTGTTATAGTAAATTTATAATCTGCTTATGGTAATTTTTGTTTTATAACTCAATTTATATTTGGTATGAACATTTGACGTTTGAAGTTTGAACTATAAAAAGTATATTTATTTTTTGAAAATATTTGTCTGAATACCCCTCGGTTTCGTACATTTTTTGTCGGTGTCCTCGACGGTAAGCAGTTTCCTGCCGGTACTGATTTTTTTTTTTTGTCTGAATACCCCTCGGTTTCCCCTCTGGTAAGCGGTTTACCCCCAAGATTGAAATTTCGGTACGATAATGGTAACGGTAGGGCGAACCTTGATGAATACCACTCATGTTCCATGGCATTTATTTCAGATTTATGTTTAGAAAGAGAGAATTTTTGTGTGTGTGCGTTTTCAAAGAAAAAGGAATTTCTATATTTCAATCAAATCTCATTAATTATTGCTACTAAATATCCTTACCAAACATGTACACTACAAGAAATACCACATTTAGCGACGAAACTATTAGCGACGACTTAATCGTCGCTAACCACCCTTTTAGCGACGATAATATCGTCGCTAATTTTTTGGTGCCAAAAATATTAAAGTTTGGCGGCAAAGATAATTAGCGACGAATTTATCGTCGCTAAGTTCGCGGAAAAATATTTAGCGACGATAAATTCGTCGCTAATGATTTCTGAATTCATTTAGCGACGAGAATATCATCGCTAATAATGTAGAATTAATTTCTAATTTTAAAGAGGGAAAAATCCCTCCAATTTAATTAAGACGAAAACATTTAGCGACGATTTTCTCGTCGCTAAATATTTTTTTGTCGTCGCTATACAATTAGCGACGAAGAAATCGTCGCTAAATGTTTTCGAATTCTGACGAATTTTAAAGAGGGAAAAATCTCTCCCATTAAATTAAAACGAAATGATTTAGCGACGATCAAATTGTCGCTAAATCTCTATGATTCGTCGCTAAATGCCTGGTTATTTAAGTGCATTTAGCGACGACATGTAATCATTTAGCGACGATTAAATCGTCGCTAAATGTCTTTAAATACCAGATCGCGAATCAGTTTCCCCATTTCGTTTTCCTGACCTAAATCGAGTTTTTCTCTCATTTTCGCATCTCCCGCCGTTCGTCCGCCGTGTGCCCTCCTCCGCCGTGTGCCGTCGACGCCGACGTCGTCCTCCCCGGTATGTCTCTCTCTCCTCAGTTTTCTCTCTCCCCGGTAAGTCTCACAGCTCCTCCGCCGCGCTCCGCCACTACTTCGCCGCTCCGTCGCCGACGCCGTAGTCGCTTCCCCGCCGACGCCGTCCTTGGCCGCTTCCCCTCCTCTTGTTCTCGCGCGCTAGCTCTCCCTCTGGATCGGTAAGTCTTTTTAAAAAAAAAAAAAAAAATATATATATATATATATATTAGTTAGTTATAGAATTAATATATTAGTTATTTATATATATATAACTTTAGTTATATATTAGTTATAAATTTATTTTAATTAGTTATATTTACATAATTTATATTTTTAGAATTATATATTTTTTATAAATTTTATAAATTATAAATGAATTATATATTTGTTATAAATTTTATAAATATTTAAATTAGTTTTGTTTACACAAATATTTAAATTAGTTATAAATTTTAATATTAGGTATAAATATTTATATTATTCAATGTCGTTGGTTTGGTGACCAAGATCCGAGGAAAAGGACACGCAACGACAATAACTTGACAAGCGTGTATGTGGCAAAAGAATGGTACAAAGACGAGCCATTTATTTTGGCAACTCAGGCGAAACAAGTTTTCTACTTGGAAGATAACTTGAATGGTCCTGATTGGCGAATCGTCGAAGAGTGTTATCATCGAAATGTGTGGGATCTTTCTGATATTGACCTCGTTCTTGGTCAATCTTCGTCTTCAGTTCAGTTGTCAGTAGAACCGTCAGATTTAGATTCACTGTCGACGCGTCATCAGTCTGCGATACCAGAGCCCGTGAGCAACGACGCAGTGAACTTGGAAAATATTGAAGAAGAAGAGTTTATCGATGACAAAGAAACTGAGGACGAAGATTTGATGGAAGAAGATGATTTGTCAGACGACGATGATTGATAGTGTATAACGTTTTTCATTTACTTACTAAATTAACTGATTTAAATCATTACGCATGCATAACTAAATAAATTTTGTTTTGAATTTCAGATGGTTGCGGCTACAGGAGCTGGAGGCAGCGGAGGCGGGGATGACTACTTAGCCCGTCTCTCGAATTATTGTCAGTCGGCGCCCGTACGTGATGGCGTCGAAGAAGAAGACGAGGATATCGAACCGGCCGTGCGTGGGCCGACGGTCGGGCTTCGATCTGAGAGTGCACGGCATCCCGGGGGGGGTGAAGGAAGTCGTTATATATAACGAGGATTTTTAGTCATTCTTGCAGCCAGAGCGCGATATGGATCCGGATCTCACGACGTTCGCGAACACGCTCGGGTTGGTCGTCCGAGACAAGATCTTGCCTACGGTCCCAAGGTGGACGAATGCGAACGTGGGGCCGGCGAAGGAGGCCGAGATCCGAGCAGCGATTCGAGACAAGTACGACATTCGAGTCGATGGTGATGCAACCGGGAAGAAGAAGGCGATTGTCGATACGGCAATCATTCGAGACGCGAAGACTCGTCTTCGCGATTGGAGGCATACCTTGCGGTCATGGTACGACATCGACTGCAAGAGCAGCGTACAGGTGGCGCGGTCGATGAAACCGAGGACCGTTAAGCTCGACACCGAATGGGAGACGCTGATAGAACGATATACGAGCGATGAGTTTAAGGTAATCAAATCATTTACGTTAAATATGTGTTTACCCTTTTATTAAACGATTTGTTATTTACGTGTTCGTTTACTTATATTACAGGCCATACAAGCGAAGAACAAGGCGAATCGCGCGAAGAAGACGATGAAGACTCGATAGGGGACGATTGGGTTCTCGACCCACCGCATGAAGAACGTAAGTTTTATGTTTATATGATACATCAAATCATTAAAATTATCTAACACTTGAAGTTTTGTTTACATGCAGAAGAGCGCCGAGACAGGCGCTTTCGAGAGCTTGTTTGCGAACTACAAGCGCCAACATCAGTCCGACAAGTCCGAATGGCTGACTCCTGAAGCCTCCGCACGTTATGTAAGTTTACATTTATTTTTCTATTAATATATACTAAGTAGTTAATTATATCAGGATAGACTGGTCGATAGGTTCAACACGTTGCGAGCAGAGGCTGAGCAACAAGGAGCGGACGTATATTTTCGTCCTAGAGCAGCAGGCGATCCGCGATATTATGATCACTTGACCAGCGTCGAACGTTTGGTGCCACATGGAGCACGGATCGCGGCTGAAGTCGCCGAAGTCTACGGTAGTTCGGAGGCTGGTACGTCGCATCCAGGATATATCTCTCAGGAAGTGTTCACGTCGACCATCGCCTCGTTCGCCGAGGCAATACAGAGTAAGGTGCCCGGCCTCAACCAGAGCTCGTTTATGCCTCAATTTCCGCAGAGTTCGCAGCACGCTCCGTCATCCCACAGCCAGCAGACTCCGACGGCCGGCGTCCACACTCCGACGGGCGGCCAGCAGAGGACTCCCGACGCTAGCCAGCAGACGACGCCCGGCGGACCAAGTCAGTCTACTTATCAGCACATTGCTCCGCCGCAGCTTGCAGAGTTTCAGCGTCAGCAGAAGAGCGTTTCACGTCGAGGAGGGGGGAAACGAGCGCCGGGACGACAAAGCAAACGTCGCGACTAGTGTTTTCTCGATAACCGAAAACGTACGTAACCGGATTTTATATATTTGTTGATTTGGATAATATAATTTAGTTTTTATTTGATTTTTCATTTTATAATTTCATAAACAAAAACCATACAAAATTTATAATTAACGACGAAAAAAAAAATAATGATAATAATAATTAGCGACGACAAAGTCGTCGCTAATTATGATTACACATAAGGTATTAGCGACGACTTTTTCGTCGCTAATTCACGCGGGAAATTTTTCCGCGCTAATTAGCGACGAAAAAGTCGTCGCTAATTATCTGTTACGTGATGACGTGTAATCTGTTTCGTGACGATATGGTCACCAAACCCTGCAATTACGTGACATAGTGGTCACGAAACTTTGAAACTTCGTGACATTGTCATCACGAAACGTAAAAGCTTTGTCAATGAAATTAGGTCAGGATATTTAAAAGCATGTTTAATTCTATTACTAAAGTTAGGTAAGGATATTTAAGAGGAATTAATTGGAATTTTTTTTATTATATTGAACCGCTATCACTTCAAATCCTTGGATTATCGATCATTCACACCCACAAAATGATCTCAATCTCCAAAGGAAGCGGTTTGTTTCACGAGGTGGCTGTGGCGGAGGACACGAAGGAGATAGTTACAGAAAGGGAAATCCTTGGGCTCTGCTTCATCTCTCAATCCAAGGAAAAAAAAAACCTATGGTATCCTAAAGAGGCGGAATTCAACGAGTACATGGAGAATCATTCCGGTGGGGATGAACATCGCCTCATACTGATCGCAGGCTCTATGCTATCAATCCTGTTCGGTGAGACATGGAAAGCCGATTTGAAAGCAGCAAGAGCTATTGTGGAAGTCACGGGTGGAGCGAGAGTTTTGTCTCGAACGAGTTACCATCGACGGTCGGCCAAAATTCGGGTGACGGTGTGCCATGACATCAAGATTTATTTTTTGTAATTGGTTTGGTGGTCATCTAAATGGCTAACCAGTGATTTTTGTAATGTCTTTTATTCTAAATTTAGTATGCTTAATTTATAATGGCTTTGTTTTTCTAATTCCAGTGTGTTTTTCTAATTCCAATGTGCTTTTAGATTTTGTGACTAGGATGTCATGAATGAGGACATTTCATGATGACGAAGTACATGTTTCGTGACGTTTTTGTTACGAAACTAGGCCACAAAACCTCTAAATTTTGTGAGCAAGCACCTTTAAGAGTCATTACAATCACATGCAAAAGAATTCATTTGAGTTATATAATTATAATCATACATCACCATTAAAAACAAAAGATAAAAACCCGGATTTCATATTACCCAATTTCTTCTTTCCATATTTTCTTGCCCAAATTATTAACTACATTTTCCCCACAGTGAACTACATTGAATTACTATTATCCCATTTTCAAGTCAGCATTAAATTAAGGGAAAAAAAACATACGTATTCACATTCCACTTGAAGTATACATTTTTTTTTATCTAACTAGAATTTTAACATATATATTATATTTGTGGACGAAATATAATATCAGTCACTGTATCATGATCTCTTACAATGTTTGCTTACATGGTCTATATACGCACAATTTTTTTTAAATTCGACACCTCATCATATCCGACGATTAAACCGTTACTTTTTTCCAGTCAAATCGATCCGGTCAAAAATTTTGAAATAAATAATAATTTACGTGATTAGGTCGACATGAAATCTGGGTTCTTTGTGACAAATAAATGCGTTTTTCGTGACTACGTGATCACGAATGTTTGAAATTCGTGACGACATGTGGTCATAAAAGTCCGATAATTCGTGACGTGTTTGTCACAAAAAGATAAAATTCTTAACTTGAGTGGTCGGTCACATGTGGTCACTCTCTCTCTCTCTATCTCTCTTCATTTAATTTAACTCACTCCTCTCTCTCTCTCTCTCTCTCTCTCTCTCTCTCTCTCTCTATCTATCTCTCTTCCCTTCGCTCCGTGTCTTCTCCGACGATTCAAATTCTTCACTTCATTTTAAAAAATATTTCACTCAATTTCCTTCGCCGAATCACTTCCTCCGCCGACCCACTGTTGGTCACCCTCAGTCTCCTTCGCCGCTAGAAATGAAGACAAAATGTGGTCGCGGGTCCAAAAAAAAACAACAAAACCCTAAAAACCGCTATAAACGTGATAGTCAACACCCACTAGAAACCCATTGCCTAAGCAACATGCAACACTGCGTCAGATTGCAAGAGTTAATCTTGATGCTAAAGTCGTAGTTGAGAAGAAATCAACAGCAGCGAATAAGAGAAAGCCACTAGCGCTATCATATTCTTCTTCCAAACACCAGAAAACTGACGACCACAGATCATTTGGTCATGACGACGAAGCATTTGTCAGGGTGCCATGCAGAATAGACCCTTGCCAGAATGTTAGTTTTTTTTTCTTCTTCTTATGCCCGAATTCAAACTGCATTTTTGGTACAACGAGGCTGAAAAGCCACTCATCGAATACGTTATGCCCACGATCCAAGGATACCGTCCGGCGATCCGGAGGCAAGTCATTAGTCATCAGGGGATAACAAAGCCTCGAGATAAAGACGGGAACAATCCAATTTAGGAAAAATTCCTTTTTTACCCCCTGGACTCATTCCCCGATTACATTTCACCCCTGGACTCGGAAATGTTGCAGAATTAATCTCAGAACTTAGACACGTGTTACAACGTGGCACTTCCGTCAATATTTGGACGTTAAGTTTAACATTTTGATGACGTGGCAATATTTTAAAGTGTATAAGATTATTTTATATTATTCTAAATATTTTTAATATTTAAATATTGCTATCATATTAAATAATCTATTATTCTCTCTCTCCTCTCTCTCTCGCTCTTTCCTTTCTTCTTCTTCTTTTCTTCTCCACCGCTTTTTTTTTTCTTTCCTGAGAGTAAGTCCACTGAGCCGATTGCACGGCCGTCTGAAGCATGGTTTGAAGCCGGCTACCACTCGCCGCCGGTGCAGCCATTTTTCGCTACTCACTGACTCAGTATTGATGTGTTAATTAGAGATTATTTTTGTTATAATTAATTTTGGGTGAATAGTAAGGAACGAGTTGAGAGAGGAAACAGATTTGGCTGAGTTTCTGAGATTATACCCTCAGTCCAAGTGGGAAGCAGAGAAGAAGAAACGCGCGACTGAAAGCAAGGACAAAGAAGTCATGGAAGATACAGATCGCGCTTGCGGTTCAGGAAAGCCCAATATCGACATTCCTCGCATTTCTTCCGAGTCGGGACCTTCGGTCGATAATTTTGCAGCTGGCGAAGCCCCCGAAAAGGACGCCGGTCCTCGTGTCGCCTGTGTGCTCGGCGGCGCTGACCTGGCGACGGTGTCTGACGATTCTGAGAAAAAGCCGATCTTTCTCGCCAAGAACTGGAGGGACGCGATCTTTTCCGATTTAGATTGGAGGGGTTCTGGTTTTTTGTTTCATTGCGTTTTGCCTGAAGTTGCAAAAAAGTTTTTAATGGGTTTTGCATGGTTGCTCTTTTGATGTCTGCGAGATTCCGTTGGCTTGAAAGTTTCTTGGAATCGAAAACTGTTGGGTGTAAGTCTCTAGTTGCGCTGGCTTGTTCACGTTGATCGGATTATAACTTGTGCCGTTTATTTGTTACTGTTTTTGTTCTCGTCTCTCACAGCTCTGATCATATTCGAAGGAGTAATCGAGGAGCTTCACTCTCCTCTGTTTTTTTTTTATCTCAGGTTGACTGGTGAGTTGGAAAATGCAGAGAGAGAGAGAGCCGAGAGAGAGAGGAGAGAGATAAGAAATGAAATATTTATTTTTTTAACAATTAATATATTTAATAACAATATTTAAATCTTAAAAATATTTAGAATAATATAAAATAATCTTATACACTTTAAAATATTGTCACGTCATCAAAATGTTAAACTTAACGTCCAAATACTGACGGAAGTGCCACGTTGTAACACGTGTCTAAGTTCTGAGATTAATTCTGCAACATTTCCGAGTCCAGGGGTGAAATGTAATCGGGGAATGAGTCCAGGGGGTAAAAAAGGAATTTTTCCTCCAATTTAATCAGCAGAATCAATTATCAGAGGCCCCGAACGACGACCCGAACGAGCACATCATCAACTTCATTGAGATGTGGGCCGAACCTCATTGGCCCAAACTGAACCGAGCACATAAAACGTTGGGCCTGTTTGGATGAATGTTTTTTTTTAATATATTTTTTATCCTAGAAATATATATTTTTTTTTATCGTTTTTAATGCAATGATTTAAACTTATATTAAAGTTTTGGACTTTAATTATTAGTTTACGATTTAAGAAAACTTAATTTTGAGCTCAAGTCTGAGAAAACAACCTACAAGCTCTTGGCAATCCAACTCAGTCTCAGACACAAATGGAAAGTCTATGACCTACTAAAGGCCAAACGTGTTTACAGCGAAATATAAAAGGAAAAAAAATGACATAGGACCAATAAATTTCATAAGGCAATTTCTGAGAAAACAACATACAAGTATCCATGCTAAAGTCTATGGCGCATCGACACGTGCTGAACCCCCATCTCCACTTCTGGCCGACTGCTCTTCCCGACCACCGGGGCTTTTCGCACAAGGCTTCGAGGCGGCCTCAGGGCTTCCCCGTGCCCTTTTCCAGGCGGAGGATCAGCCACGCTCCGGGATTGGCTCAGCTGACTCGATCGGACTCCGATGAGGCCACAAATGGGTTTACCCTTGAAGAAGCGAAGGAGTGGTTCGTGGACAAGAAGAGAAAAAAAGAAATTAGGATATTGTTTTGGCGATTTGTCTTCGATTGGACGCAGGAAGAAGAAGAAGAAGAAGAAGAAGAAGAGAGAGACGAGAGAGAGAGAGAGAAATGGGTTGTTGTGTTTTTAATAATAAAAAAAAATAATTAAGGGGTTGTTTGGTAGTTAACTCAAAAAGTTTTTGTTTTTTATTTTCTAATTTTTGTAGTTGTACTGAAAAATTATTTTGCAGTTGTTTTCAAAAAACTGTTTGGTACAGTTTTCATTTTTGTTTTTGAGAAAGTGAAAAAACTGAAAAAAGTGTTTGGTATAGTTTTCATTTTTGGTTTTGAAAAAATGAAAAGAGAAGATGAGGAGAAGGAGGAGAGAAGAGAAGAAATTTTTTTCCAAAAACACATTTTATTTGTTTTCAGTTTTCTTTACTTTTTTACAAAACAACTTCAAAATTTTTTAAAATTTTTTTTTTCCGAAAACACCTTACCAAACACATTTTCCAGTTTTATTTCCTATTTTCACTTCTTGAAAACTCAAAAACAATTTTTGAGTTTATAACCAAACATACCGTAAGTTCCTGCACTTTTTTTTTTCAAAAAATTGGCTACGTAAACCACTTAAACTATAGGAATTGGAAATTAGCCAACCTTTGATAAATACTTTGTAAATAGCCAACTAGCATACGTGGCAGCCTATTAATTACCTTTTTTTTTTTTACATGTTTGGCTAGATTAAATAAGTCTTTTACTAATCTGTTAATAAGTTAACTTGACTATTTACAAGAAATTAACGAAAAATTGGCTATATCCTAATTCACTACAACCGTGTGGCTATATAACTTAATAACCTTTTTTTTTTTTTTAAGCTGATTGGTTCTTTAACATAGGAGAGAGGAGCTGAAATGGAATGAGAAAATAGGGAAAGAAAGGAAAAGGGTTATAAAGCTAACTATACAAAATAAATAATCATGGTGTTGGATTAAAATACACTTAATGAATTGAGATATTTACACTAATAATACTAACGTACTGTTAATTACCAAAATTCAACCAACACTTCAAATTTGACACATCTATTACTAAATCACATGTGCAAAGACTTTTTATTTTGAGCGCTTATGTGAAACCCAAAATCTTCAACCGAGATCTGGAGAGAAGGCAGAGCAAACGATAATAGCGATCTGTCTCATAACTTGTTGGCCTCAGCAACGACGTGGAAGTGGGCATGGAAGAGCGTGGTGGGAGAGGCGGCGGTGACGACGGGGGGTCTGAGACGCAGCGGCGACGGAGTAGCGAGGTTTGGGGATTGAGCTTAATCTTGTTAAGGGAAGAAGCTGCGAGTAAGTAAGAGTCTGTAGGACTCGCGAGGTTTCAGAATCCGGCGAGATTTATGTTGCCGACAAGGCTTTTGCCTTGGACGAGAGGTGTTCGATGAAATGCCCAATGGGTTTCCAGAAGTGATTAATGTATACTTGACATAGATTTCAATTGGTAATTTTGAGTTCTTACTAGTAAGATTAATATATCACTATGTTCGAAAACAAATCTTTTCAGTTCTTTGGATCTCGTGTTTCCACACTTTGATGGAGATAGAGTAAACACGTTCATCTTTGATATAATTGGCAACATTTAGATCAACGTGTTAAAACAATCCAAGGAACTGAAAATATGTATTTTCGAATATAGTGATATATTAATCCTAATAGTAAGAACCCAAAATTACCAATTGAAATCCATGCCAAGCATACCTTAATCACTTCTGAAAACCCATTAAGGAATTTCGTCAAACACCTCTCATCCAAGACAAAAGTCTTGTCGGCAACATAAACCTCGCCGGATTTTGAAACCTCGCCGGATTCTGAAATCTCGCCGGATTCTGAAACCTTGCGAGCCCCCAAGACTCGTACTTACTCGATGCTTCTTCCCTCTACAAGATTAGGCCCAACTCCCAAACCTCGCTACTTCTTTTCCTATGCCTCTTCCACCACGCTCGTCCATGCCCGCTTCAACGGACGGATCGCTATTATTGTTTGCTCTACCTTCTCTCTCGATCTAGATTGGAGATTTGAGGTCTCGATCTCGGTTGAAGATTTGAGGTCTCACATAGTTCCGATATTATTATTAGTAAAACATTCCCCGTCAACTATTTACACTTGAAAACGGCTAAATTTCAGCAATTGAAATTTTTTCGCTAAAATTTGTATGTTGAGTAATCAATAACGTACGTGACAAACAATATTGGGTAAGGTTGTTGACACACATAATGAAAATTATGAGCTTGAGAAATAAAAATCCAGATGTCATACAACCCATAACTACTTCACTCTTAAACACAACTAACATTCATATTTATATTTTTGCCAATGATCTATAAATTTTTGCAATATGTATAAGTTTCAAGCACGTATTAAACAATTTTTTAGTTTTCGTGTTTTCTGGACAATTTGTAGTTACTTTTTAGGGGGAAAAAATACGGTTTTGAAGTCGATTTGAACTTTTAAACTAGTATTTCGAAGTTTTAAAAACTAGGTACAATTATACTCAATTTTGTAGAATGTCAAAGTTTTTCACTACAAATTTCAAAGTTTTGCACTCATTTTGTAAAATTCGAAGTTTTGCACTATATTTTGTAAAATTTCGAAGTTTTGCAGTCCGTTTTGTAAAATTTCAAAGTCTTGCACTCATTTTTTTAATTTTTTTTTTTTTGAAGTTTTGTACTCCTTTTTCTAAAATTTCAAAGTTTTGTATGAACTAATTTTGTTGAATTTTGAAGTTTACACTATGTTCTGTAAAATTACAAAGTTTTTCACTCAATTTAATAAGATTTTGAATTTTTCACCAATCTCGATTTTTGCACTAATGTCGTTTCTAGGCGCTTCTAAATGCTTTTTTTGCATAGCCGCAACCCACGGCCCATCAGGATGAATTGAACAGAATTCCCTGCAAAAAAGAAAATCAGAGATTCAATCTTAAATCAATACGCTAATATCAAGTTTATGAAGTTGTTTCATTGGCCAATTATACAAATAGAACATAATAGAAAATGTTGAGATGAACAACCATTTCTTAAAGTAAGATGAATGACTCATAGGCGAGACGACGGGGCTCGTGCCTCATGGCGATGTCCTTGATGGATTTCTCCATAAGAGGGAGAAGTTGGGGCAGCAAGACAACATCCCCACACGGACTCCTCACTGAGATAAGTCATATCGAAAAGTATGTGCATCATGAAGATGTCCCCGATGGACCCCTCTTCCCCCCGCCCGACATTACGGCTTTCCTGATAGATTCTTAGGCGATACGCAAAGCTTGCATGACATGAAGACGTCCCAGTCGGACCCCTTTCCAAGACAGAGAACTTTGCGTGAACGGACCCATCGACGAGATTGAGAATCCTATGACATGAAGGCGTCCCCGATGAACTCCCTCAGCAGGACGACAAAGCCTATGTTAAATCCCTCGACGTCTCCGACGGACTTCCTCGATGGGACGACAAACTCATCGATGAGACAATCATAATGATCTTGGTGCAGCGACCCTTGCGTCTTAATCTTTGATCACAAAGGTCTATTAAGTTACTCTCAAATTGGGAAACTACGTCAAAATGATTTATCAAGCCCTAAACTCTCTCTCTCTCTCTCTCTCCATCTCATTCTTCACTTTCTCTCTCTCACCATATATAGAGACGAGACTTAGAATTATACCTCACATGTAATACTCGACTAATATTAAGTGTTGGAGAGCACGTTGAAAGAAATCTCCATCTGCTCCGCTAGCTGAACCTCTTATTTGTTTTAGGTAACAGATGACAATGATCATTTTTCAATAAGTTGAGACCAGCGAAATTGAGGACTTCACCACCTTTGATCTCACATGCAGTCATAAGGTACAGTCCTAGATTTGAATAAGTGACATATTACATGTTAGTTTATAAACAATATGAACAATAGTTACTGATGGATGAATCACACATGAATGGATAAATCGCAAACCGTCTAATAAAGTGCACGTAAACTAAAAGGATATACATAATTGAACTTACCGATAATCACGAGTATGAGGTTTAACAAAGAGAAGTCGTATGATAACTAGGATATCTCCATCCTCTCGAGAAGTCGTATGATAACTAGGATATCTCCATCCTCTTGTTTTACCGTACAACAAATACTATCTTATAAAAAAAATGTCCTATACAACTCATGTCAATATAAGATTATGATATACTAAATATAAAAAATATATTGGTAATTGGCATTATAATGATCAAAATATTTAAAGAAGAAATTTTGTTTAGTTAGAAACAAGATGTCGCAATAGAGTCAGTGTATGCGACAATATGCTTCCGATCCAAGTGATGGATTATATAAACAAAAAATTGGCTACGTAAGACACCTAAACTACAAGAATTATAAATTAGCCAACATTTGATAAATACTTTGTAAATAACCAACTTGCATACTTGGCAGCCTATTAACTGCCTATTTTTTACATGTTCGCCCTTAATAATTTCGGCCAAGTTTTTAAATTAGGCAGTTATATTTTTTTAATTTGAATCAAATATTCAAACAGATTCGGCAAGTTTTCAAACGTGGAATTTGAAATTTTCATTAGATTTTGAAAGTTCCAGCCGCATGTTTCTAGTTGATTTGGTTTCTATTTTCGGTTAATAGCATTAAATTACAATATTTCAATACTTTCCATTTATTGAAAATCTGATATTTATCCTGGCCGCATTTTTTCTGATCCCCTTTTTTTGGCCGCCAATTTTACATTCAAATTGTATTCCCTTCAGCGTGTTTGATAATTCTAGATTGTTGATCGTCCAAATTTTTTTCTCACTGTTTTTCATAACCGTCTATTCACCATGGCACAAGAACATATCTGTAAATAAGCTTACATTTACAATGTTTTTACAATGTATTTACATTTACTTCATCTCCTTCTCTTTTCTGATTTCGGTGAACGTCCAAATTTCTTTCTCACTGTTTTTCATAACTATCTATTCACCATGGCACAAAAATATATCTATAAATAAGCTTACATTTACAATGCGTATTTACATTTACTTCATCTACTTCTCTTTTCTGATTTCGGTGTTGACCTTCTTCTTGGCGGGAGACTTTTTGACCATTTCTTCTTATTTGTGTAAATAATCTCGGTCTGAAAAACCAAAAAAATCACGCATGCAAAATAAATCAAAACTTGAAAAACAATAAATGATAAGAAAAAATATCAAACACACTTACACTCATAAACACTCTGCATAGAGAAATAAAATCCAAAGACCCATTTTTTTTTCCTTTTTTCCAGATTTTAAACCCATTCGGCCATTAACATCTTTCACTCGAAAAAAATATTCAAAACCATTAACACTTTCACTCGAACTAATTTACACAACCATAAACGATAGTCATTTTCCATTTTTTGAAAACCCCTTTTAATATAACGAAAATATTTTTTGATCGACAAAAATTCTCAAAACAACCAACATATTAAAAAAAAAAAAATCGCCCGAACGTTAATGGCTCTTTCTTACCTTGTTCTTCGCCCTCAGGGTTCAAATCTCTTTGATCTTCAATCATCGGTAGATATTTTTGCTTAGAACTTTTAATGGATTTTAGGATTTCGGTTGAGAGGTTTTTCTTTGTTTTGTTTTTTGTTTTTTTTTTTTCTGGGTCGCGTGAAGATTATGGTTGCGTGTGATGTTTGATTTTCGGTGTTAATGATGCTCTCTCTATTTGCACGAGTAGTTATGGCCGAATATTTTTTTTCCATTTAAATTAATGGGATGAAAATAATGGGCGGGAATTTGGCTGGGTTAAATAAGTCTTTTACTAATCTGTTAATAAGTCCACTTGGCTATTTACAAAAAATTAACCAAAGGTGTGCTAAATCTCAATTCCATATAGTGTGGCTATATACCTTAATAACCCTTATATACAAGATAGTGCGTAAAAGTAAAAGACACAAAAAATGGTAAACCAATTCGGACTAACGTCACCTACTCGGGGGGGGGGGGGGGGGGGGGGGGGGGGGGGTCACTAATTAATAAGAAGTCAATAGTACAATAATGGACTTATATGAATGATCCCTACTTCAAGGCCCTCTTCCTATTACTTCCAAATCAAGCTCCCCTGAATTTGAGATCCCCTAAATTCCACTCTCCACCACACTCCTAGTGTTTGGTAATCTTCGATATCAACGCACGTAAAATCTTCAATCGCGTAATCACAGAAGCCCAAACAACTCTCTAACACTCATTATGACATAAATAGTGTATAGAGAATCAAACCACACACATCACACAATTAGCTTCTCAATCCGCCGATCTTGCACATCTAAGAACTCTAACCGTGTGAATGAATGTCAAGACTACCATGGATGAAGCCTTTGACTTTTATAGTAGTCAACGCCTCTGGAAGTCGATCTAGGGTTTCCTTACCCATTCACGCGGAAAGAATAAAAGTAGAAGGTTTTCCGCAAAATATTCTGACATTTCAGGAAACTTACCAAATATGCATTTCTGCACATAGGTAAAGATGTCTCAACATATCCTGGGGCATGTTGTTAGTCATCTTGCTAGAGAAAATTGCATTAAAAAATAAGCCAACAACACACGTAACAACAAAAAAGAAAACTGAACAAATTTGTTGGTCGACAACAACTATATTAATATACCTGACTTTAGAGACGAGGGCAAGTATCACTACTACAAATTAACATATTGGGTGCGGAAGGGTATTAGGTGCGACATGTCGCACCTAATTATCGCACCTAAGCACATATTAGGTGCAACATGTCGCACCAGATAGTCCTCCAAGCGACTAAAAATTTCGCTGATGATTAGTGGTAAGTCGCACCGGATACCGATCTGTCGCACCGGATACTATTGGGTGCGACGCATGTCGCACCGAATACCATTAGGTGCGACACATGTCGCACCTAATGGGTTTAAAAATTGAAACGGTCAGAAAATCCCCCCCGAATATTTTTGGTTTTGTAATTTCATATTCGGTGCGACATTAGGTGCAACATTGTCGCACCGAATATGAGTATTAGGTGCGACATTGTCGCACCTAATAGTTTTAGGGTATTTTAAATACCCGAGCGTCTTCTTCCTCGTCCAAACTGCCTCTCTCTCTATCTAACTCTCTCTCTCTCTCCGACGCTCGTTCTTCTTCCTCCGCCGTGACCTCCCCCGCCGCCGTAACCCCTTCGTCGTCCTCCTCCAAGGTACGTTTCTCTCTCTCTCTCTCTCTCTCTCTCTCTCTCTCTCTCTCTCTCTCTCTTTCTCTTTTTCTCTCCCCATCTCTCTTTCAATCACTCATCTCTCACTCCATTTCTCTCTTTCTCTCTCTCTCTCACCTTTATCGCCATCTCACTCGGTCTCTTTGCAGGTTCGTCCCGCTCCCAACGACAAGCTTGGCTCGTCGACACCGCCGCTGCCCCCACTGTCGCAACCCATGCCCGACCCCAATCAGCGAGGCTGCCCCCACCGCCGCTGCCCGTCCTCGGCCCAGCCCCGACACCGTGTTACCTCACCATTGAAGGTTAGTGACAATATTTATATAATTGTTATTTAGGTTGAAATGAAAATTGAAATTGAAATTGAATTTGAAATGGATATATGTTTAAATTAGAATATTGAGTTAAATGGTTGAAATTAAAATGAATAAATGTTGAAATTGGAATGTTGAGTTAAATTGTTATATGTTGAAATTAGAAAGTTGAATTGGAATATTGAAATGAATATTCGTCTGTTAATTAGTTCATAAGTATCATATGTAGTTAGATTAATTAGTCATATATTTTAAAATGATTAGTAACATGTTACATTTAATGTAATTATTAAAAATTTATTGCGACCGAACCACAGAGGCTCGGTTTAGTATTTAGTATGTTAATAGGATACACCTGGTTGGTTATATATGTGTTTTTTTTTTAATTGCAGATTTTGGTTAGTCAATATTTTAGGGGAAACTCTGCCGAATTTTCGGTAGAATAATAACTATATGTAATATAACGAATTCTAACCATTTTTTCAAATTAATACATATTTTTCACACTTTCTCTTTCACTCTCACTAATTCGCTCTCGAATCTTTCAAATGTTAACGAGTCACTCTCAATTTCCTAACAATTCATCACTCTCAATTTCCTAACAATTCATCACTTTAAATTTCAAATATTCACTCTCAATTTTACCTCTCAATGTCAATAATTCACTCTTACAAAACGAATTCTAACGATTCATTTTTATCTCCCAATATCCCGTCTCATTCAGAAGAATGTCAAATCCAAGTAGGGACTGGATTACCGAGAACAATCGGTTGAGTTTGCAATATAAAACAGGGGTTAACGAGTTTATCCGCGTTGCAAGCAAACTCCCGAACGAAAACGGTCATTATCGTTGTCCTTGTAAGTCTTGGAATAACGTGAGATGTCTGGACATCGGGGTCGTAAAGAATCACCTTTTGAACTAGGGGTTTACCCCGGGGTACACCGAATGGTATCATCACAGCGAACGTCATGTGTTTACCCAAGTAGAAGATGCCAGCGAGACTAACCAAAGAGGAGTCGGTGGATTGCACGATGCTCTCCATGATATAATGGACCACGAGGACTTCGACGATTTTACGGATCCGACTCCGAGTGAAGTGCGTGCAGATGAGCAAGTGGAAGAATCTAGATGAGAGATACCCAAATTTCGCTGCAGAGTCTCATAACGTACGTCTAGGACTAGCTTCTGATGGGTTCAACCCGTTTGGAGAAATGAGTCTAGCGTATAGTATGTGGCCCGTTGTACTAACTGCGTACAACTTGCCACCTTGGTTGTGCATGAAAAAAGAGTACTTGATGCTGACGCTTTTGATACCTGGACCGAGCTCACCTGGAAAAAATATGGACGTGTTTTTAGAACCACTAGTTGAAGAGCTGAAAGAATTGTGGGATACTGGATTCCAAGTGCGAGACGGGGGAACGATGAAGTGTTTCGGTTGCGTGCCGCGCTTCTATGGACGATAAATGACTTTCCGGCTCGATCGTATTCGTCGGGATGGAGTAAAGCTGAAAATTCGGTAAAAAAAAAATTATATTTAAATTTTAATCGAAATTAATCGGTTAAAATTAATCGTACGGTTAATTTTAATTGAATTTTCGGTTAAAATTAACCGTTAGGTTAATATTAACCGAGTAAAAAACAATTAACCTAGGTTAATTGATACTGTTAAAAAACAATAAAAATGAATTAGTCTGACATAGTTAGTAGGCTGCTGTACTTTTATATTTTTGCATGACAAACATTTGCTTTTCTTTGTACTTGTTTTTGTCTTTTTTTGCAAACGGTCAACATGACAAATAATGTTGTAATACAATTTCGGTTAAAACGATTAATTGCAATTAATTGTACTATTTACAATTTCGGTTAACAATTAATTTTAACTGTATATTTCAGTTAATGATTAATTGAAGTTAACCGAAAATTCAGCTTTAGGATGGAGTGGCCAAGGGTATCTTGCGTGCCCCACGTGTAACATTGAGACGCCATCTATGAAAATTAGAAACAGGATTCTCTACTATGACCATCGTCGATTCTTGCCTACGCCTCACCGATTGAGGAAAAGCATTGATCACTACGTAAATCGTCACGAGAAGCGCCGTAAACCTGTCAAGTTGACTGCGCAAGACATACTCGATCAGTTGGCTAGTGTTTCTTCCACGACAACTGGCAAAAATATCGGTAAACGAAAACGTGCTGAGTGCGAATTGAATTGGACCAAAAAGAGCATCTTCTATAAGTTGTCTTACTGATCAGAATTAGAGTTGAAGCACAATATGGACATCATGCATATAGAGAAAAACGTGTGCGAGAATCTTATCGTGACGATGCTCAGCTTGGAAAAGAAGAACTACGATACAGAGAAGTCGAGATTTGACTTGATGGACTTGAAAATCAAGTCTTCTCTGCACTTGAGACAACAAAGGAATGGGTGGTACAAACCGGCAGCAGCGTACACGTTAACGCTTGAGCAGAGACAACGGTTTGCCGAGTTCCTCCAATCTGTTAAATTCCCAGACGGGCTCGCTGGAAATTTGAAGAAAAATGTAACTGTTGACGGGAAGCTCACAAGTTTGAAGTCGCAGGATTGTCACGTGATCATGCAGAGGTTGTTGGCTGATGGTATTCGCCCTTTTGTGCCAAAACCGATACAGGAGACGATCTCCGAGCTCTGCAACTTTTTCAAGTTGATCAGTTCTAGAACCCTGAGAGTGGACGATCTCGAAAAAGCACAAGATTCAATCATTGAGATATTGTGTAATCTTGAGATGATATTTCCGCCAGCTTTTTTCACGATCATGGTTCACGTGGCAATTCATCTACCAGATGAAGCATTGTGTGGCGGTCCGGTGCATATGCGATGGATGTACCCAATTGAGAGATACATTGGAACGTTAAAACAATTTGTCAGAAATAGAGCTAGACCCGAAGGCTGCATTGCGGAAGCGTATGTTGTAGAAGAGGCATTGACATTTGTTGCAAGGTATCTCGAAGATAAGAAAACTGTCGATGAAGTTCAAGTGCGGGAGCTTAGTGTTTTTCGGTCTGAAAACTGTGTGCCTTACGGGATGATGAAGCCGATAGTTTTAGATGACGACCAAAAAGAGAAGGCGGAGTGGTACATTTTTACCAATTGTCTAGAAATCGATCCGTATTTGATGTAAGGGAATCTTTTATTTAAATATGTACATTATCTAGCTCATTGATTTACATCTAATTATGTAATGTTAACAGTGAGCATTTGGAACTTATACAAAATAACTCTGAAGCGGGAACCGCAGATTCTGATATCGAAGCAATGCACATAAAAGAATTCAAAATTTGGTTTGCAAAAAAGGTAAACTGAAAGGATTCATTTGCTGAAAGCATACTTAAATTGCTAATGACATCATCTTAATTTGCATATTTCAGATTTATGACATGAAAGTTAGTGGTTCCAACGTATCTGAAGAGCTTTACGTATTGTCTACGGGATCTATGCAAATTGCTCATCAGTATCCGAGTTGCTTTGTGAATGGCGTGAAGTTCATCACTCGTCGTCGTGATAACCAACAGATCACCCAGAATAGCGGTGTTTGGGTGCCCGTGAACGACTTCAACTTTTACGGTCGAATGGAAGACGTAATCGTGCTGAACTATACACACAACTGTCGTGTCGTACTGTTCAAATGCATATGGTATGGTGACAAGTACAATGCAGGACGTATAGTGCACGTTGATAAGACCACCGGAGCAACGAGTTCGTATACCGCCAAAGAGTGGTTTACAGAAGAGCCGTTTATACTCGCGACTCAAGCGAAACAAGTGTTTTACATCCAAGATCTCATTAAGGGTCGCGAATGAGAAATCGTTCAGGAATGCAATCAACGAGGGATATGGGACATTCCTGAAGTTGATCCGACCACTTCAGCATCGATTCCATTGACAATAGAATTGTCAAATATCGACCGTCTTAATCATCGACACGAAACCGCTACGGCTGAGCTTGTTACAGTTGTTGAAGATGATGAAGAAGTGGATGATGAAGATGAGGCGTACGCCGTTTTTTAGGAAGACGATGTTGATGTCGATACTAACATTACATCGAGTGACAACGATGAATGACTAACACCATGTAATGACCATAGTCGTCGAATACTAATTACATGGTAATTAAAAATACTAACTACTATTCATTTTGCAGGATGTCTACTTCAGGTCAGGACCCATCAGGAGTAGAGCGTGACCCCCCGCAGATGCCGAGGAAGAAACGAGAACCAAAGACTGGCGTCGTTTCTGCGAGAGCTGGTGTTGGGACCCCTGGAGCGAACACAGTTCGCTATGATCAGACTGCGCATGCGTTCTACCAAGACGTTAGGGAGAAACATCTGTTGATCGGGACGTTCCAAAACCAATTAGGAAACCTGATCAAGAGTACCATTCCAGTCGACCTCCCAGACTGGAATCATGTGCCTGCGCAGAGTGTGGCAGCTCTTATGAACTCGATTCATAACGAGTATCACTTCGTTTATGAACATCCCGAGAGTGGCGAGCTTGGGCATGCAGATCCTATTCGCAATAAGATTGATATGGCTATCATTCGCGATGCGAAGAGGATGCGCCGTGGCCAGAAGTCGAGGTTGTCGCAGCTCTTCTTCAAAACATTTTGCAGGAGTAAGGATCTCGCTGAAAATGAAACTCCCGAAGGCTACAACAAGGAAGCCTGGTTGAAAGCAATAGAGACGTTCGACTCGCCGGAGCATAAGGTATGAGTTGAACTTCCGATGGTTATTTGAATTTCTTAAAATTGAACTTAACGAATTTATGTCTCGCAGGCGAAATCTCTCCGCAACCGGGAAAATTCGAAGATGAAGAAGACGAAGGCGAGACAAGGGTCGCTTAGTTTATTTGGTCATCGCTCGTGGAACGTAAGTCGCTTGATATTAATATGTAATATATATGTGATTCATATTTTAATGTTGAAAAATTACAGCGAAGGGAAGATGGGAGTATAGGCTCGGCTTTAGCGATATATATGGTCAGAAAAACACCATGACGCTAAGGGATCGTGGACGACGGACTTCACGAAGTCGCAATTCGTAAGTTAATTGTTTTATTTACTATATTTAATTACTTAAATTATTCTTATCTGATAAGTTTTTTGTGGTTTTTTTTAAGGATCAAATCACCGCCCAAACGATAGATATTTTGCGGCAAGCGGCAGAGCAAAACACCGTAATCTCCCAAGAAGATGCAGAGATGTACGCGATGCGCGAAGTTTTGGGAGTACGCAGAGACTGGGAAGTCAGTTTAGGGCCTTCGATCCCAAGGTCATCGCTGGATGTTGCCCAAACGTTAGATAGAGGCTCGTCAAGTTCGTCATCTCAGACCGATCCATTGGTTGCTGAGATGTGAGCTCAGATGGATGCCCAACAAGCCGAGCTGCAGGAGATGCGGCAACAGATCGCCTTCCTCAGCCAGCTGCACAACCAGCCTCCCACGACACCCCAACCTCCGCCTGCATCGCAACCAGGTGGGACTGATCAGCAGACGCCAGGTTCCACGCCGGGTTCTACGCCTGGTTCTATGAATTTCTTGCGAGACCGTCCTTACGGAAGCGGCGGAGCGAGCGGCAGCGCATCAGGCAACGGTGGACGAGGACGCGGAAGCGGTTCCCGAAATTCTGGCAACTTATTCGGTAGAGGGAATTCTACTATCGATAAGTTTTATAGGAAAAAAAATTAGGAATTCATTTTTTCGCTTTTTTAGAAAGAATTTGTATTTTTAATTAAGAATTCTATTTTCAGAATATTATTTCTAATTAATTTAGAATTTTGTTAATTAATTTTTATTTAATTCTAAATGAATTTTGATTTAGTTTTCTAATTTTGTAATTTTTTTTAATTAAAAAAACATATTCGGTGCGACAGTGTCGCACCGAATATAATGGCAGGAAAGATATTAGGTGCGACATTGTCGCACCCGATATGAATTTACCCGCCAATTTTATTAAATTTGGCAGGAAAATAGCTTGGGCATTTGGTGCGACATGTCGCACCTGAAAGTGTCGCACCTAAATGTGTACTTATTAGGTGCGACATGTCGCACCTAATGCCTTTTGCGACGGGTTATCCGGTGCGACTCCGTCGCACCTAATGTCGCACCTAATAAACTTTTAGGTGCGACATATGAAGTATTCAGTGCGACAATCGTCGCACCGGATAACGTTTTTTGTCCTAGTGTATGATATAAGTCTATGTTCCTTTCAATTCCCTAAAATAATTTTTTTTTTAACTTTGTAGGATCATCTCAAACCTACTCAATAATAGAGTGGGAAGTGACAAAATGAAGGTTCATTTGCTCCAATGTAACTTCAATTTGAAGTGAGATTTTAATCATATTAAAATTTTTTAACTAAATAAAGAATAGCCCAAGTTTCATTTTATTAAGCAAATAGTCCATATTTTTTGCTCAGACCATAATGCCCTCGCTTCCTTCACGAATCAGTCAATTAATTAACGTACTGGAGTGAGTTAGGTTAATTAATTAACTGATTCGTGAAGGATTTGAAATTCACAAAAAATTTACAAAAATAAGAACTTAAGTCAATTGATATTCTAAGTATTCAATTAATTAATCTAATTCAATCATTTAGTAAATTAACTTTACTCACAAAAAATCAGAACCTAAGCTAATATTCAACCAATAAGTTAATTAATTAACCTAACTCAACAGTCAGTTAATTAAATTAACTGATTCGTGAATTTACAGTGAATCAACAAAATCGGCGAAAACTCTTCTTCTTCTCCACCACCAGCGAACCCGAGCCAAAATTTAAAACAGAAAACCCTAGAAAACCTCTAATCATCGCTGGACACTCTATCGGAGGCTCGATCGCTGCGTGAAAAGCGAGGTGCTGGAGGCGGGAAATCTATCGGCATCGTCGTTTGAGTCGGTGGAGGCGACGAGTCGACCGTCACCGTCGTTTGCGGCGGCGGTGGCGACGGAATCTTCTGAGTCGCATTCGACGTGGTCGGTGCCTCCGGCGGAGCCTCCGGAGGCTGCGGAGATGTGTCGTTCGCCGGCGGAGAGATAGTCGGAGAAGTAGACGACATCGTGAGAGAGAGAGAGAGTGAAGTTGGGTTGGGTGAGTGGGATTTCAAGGGTAATTTAGGTAGTGTGCAAAATATGGGCTATTCCCTTAATTAAATTAAACTTTGGCTATTCTCTTAATATTAGTAGGTTGATTGAGCTAGTTAGCATAATATCCCAATCTTTTATCTGTAATGATATTAATTTATCACAAAATCATTTTATATTATTCTAATTTGATATGAACATTGATCAAAAGTAATTAAATTACATAGCATATATATAAATTAACATCCTAAAAAAATTGCTAAAAATAATACATCACAAAGCCACGCAAACAAGCAAGCTCTAGTATTTAGGAGCGTAGGGTTCATCAATATCTTTGCTACATTTCATCAATATTTTAGTTTAGCTATATTATATATAGCTCTTCCAATAAGTATTTTAGTATGATGCATTTTACTTTATAATTGTTTGTCAAATATTTAAATGTTATATGTAATATATGTTTATTTTATGAGTTAATGACGGCATAAATACTCAATGTTTGACTTTTGTGTCACTTAAATACTTTATCTTTTATTTTCACGGTAAAAATACTCAATGTTGATTCTGAGTATCACCGTTACTACTTCATGAGTTTAAACTAACGGAAATGCTACATGGTGTTGTCAAATTGCTAAAACATTGCAATTATGGATGCTTTTAAAATGAAAAGCAAATTAATTTAAAAAAAAAAAAGATGGTTTTATAATGATTGATATTAAAAAGCCCCAAATTCATTAGATTTAGGTTTATTTTTGTTCTCTACTTTCTTTCTTCTTTATCGTCTCTTCTCTTTCTTTCTTCTTCGCCACTCATCTCGAGTCATCTTCGTTGTCATCTGCTTTTCGAAAATGGCAGATGAGCAGTGGTCATCTTCATCGTCTGGGAAGAATCGCACAGAGTGTAAGAGAATTTCACTGTCTCAGAGAAAGATACGCGGCTGAAGAACGGCGATGTTCGAACTACCAACGGATCAATTGGAGATTATTTGTGACTGCTTTTATGCTTGGATTCTGACTGCTTTGGTTGTAATTTAATGGCTCGTCGGAATTTGTACTGACGTGTTTATATGTAATTTATTTGTGACTACTTTTGTGTATTTTGTAATGGTGTTGGTACTGATCAATGAGAGAATTTGTACTCGGTGTTTTTTTTTCTTCTTAAAATAATGCATCAATAAAGGGAAGCGGGAGGCTGCCCCGCCAAAACAGTGGATTCCGCCTCAGGAGGACAAAGTGGCGATTTCGGTGGACGCCACTGTACAGTCGGACGAGCGCCGAATTAATTGGGCTTAGGGCGATTGCGCGGAACGCTAGGGGGGAGATTCTCGGGTAGGAAACGAATGTTATTCAGCTTGGTCTCTCGGCCCAACTTTCAGAAGCGTCGGCGGTGCTCCAAGGTAAGTTTTTTGCGCAGGATATGGGGTGGTCTCGGGTCATAGTGCAATCGGATTGCCTTGAGGTGATCTCGGCCCTCCGAAGGCGTGAAACGCCGGTGACGGAGCTAGGTACCATTATTAGTGATATTTATCTTCTCGTTCCTAGCTTTGATAGCTTAGACTTTGTGTTTCTACCAAGGGATTGTAGTAAGGCTGCCCATGTTCTTGCTAGTTGTGCTTTTAATTTTGATCCGGACGCCAGGTGGTTGGGATCGGCCCCCCCTTAATGTTGTTCAGGAGGCCGTGAACGATCTCCGTGGTTTTAGTCCTTGATGTAACCACGATATTATTCCGCCACTTAAGTGAGGGTTTTAATGATATTCTCGTGGTGCCGGCCACGTTTTTTTAAAAAAAAAAAAAAAATTTCATACAACCACCGACCATGTGTCTCCGATTTTTCTCCTGCCTTAAATATAGAAAGTGAAAAAGTAAAATCTCAAATATATGCATGGCATTTATGTCCCAAGATGAAAAAAAAAAGACGAAGAAAAATGTAATGAAATGATTAATTCCCATTTCTAATTATAGCCTTATTCAAAGCCTCACAAGCACAACAACAACTTACAATTACAGGAGAGAGATAGAGAGAGAAAGACACACACGGAAAATGACAGATTATTTATAATAAAGAGCTCGAAAAAAAAAATTATATATATTTTTGACAGACAGTAGTGTGGGAAAAAGAAAAAGAAAAAAAAAGACAGAGGAAAAATAAAGAATGAAACTCAGTGCCATATCGTCACTACTAAGCCCAACACTCTCACCCACACAACAACCGAATCAACCGTCGCTTGAATTCACTTCACAACTCACTCTCGTTGTTCCTTCTTCTTCTCCTTCGTTGAAATCGCTGCGACCACAACGTCACGAGAGCTTGACTGTCACACTTGTTCCGTCACTGTCGCTGTCGCTCTATCTCTTACACTGTCAGAAGAATAACCTACAAAAAGAAGTCGAAGAAGAAGAAGGAGAAGAAGAAGAGAGAGAGAGAGAGAGAGTGAGAAATGGGAAACTGTGGTACTAGAGAAGAATCTGCTGTTGTGACCAACGCTCAAGGTTTGTTCTTTTCTTTGTTGTGAAAAAGTAGGAAATCATGTTTCGATTCCAGATCTAATCTTTTTTATTTATTTTTTTTCCCTTTTATGGGATTCGGTTTTCGTTTAAGCTAAAGTTTCTTGTTGGAAGCTACAATGTTGTTATGCATGTTCGCGAGTGAGAGTAGAGCTGATAATTGCGAATCGTAATTGAAATTCGAGCTAGGGTTTCTAAATTTGGGTTTTCTTTTTTATAATTTTCTTTTTTTGTTGGGGATTAGTTCAACAGCTTAATTCGATAGCTTCGTTGCCTGGGAAAAACGGAGAGAAGAAACAGAGCCACAATCGGTCAATCTCAGATCTGAGCGATCCTTCGACGCCAAGGAACTTCGAGGACTCGAGAAAGAACTCAATGCTCTACACACATGTCATAGCTTTCACGCTTTACGAGCTAGAGACCATAACAAAGAGCTTTCGCTCCGATTATATACTCGGAGAAGGCGGTTTTGGGACTGTTTATAAAGGCTATATTGACGAGAACGTTCGGGTTGGGCTCAAGTCTCTCCCTGTTGCTGTCAAAGTTCTCAATAAGGAGGGTCTTCAGGGTCACAGAGAATGGCTTGTATGTCACTATATCTCTATTTCACTTGTTCGATTTTTTTTTTTTTTTTTTTTTTTTTTTTTTTTTCGTTTGAGCTGTTTTCATCGTTTTGGACCTGTGAGTTCTATAATAAAAATTTCGTCAACTGTTGTTCAGACTGAGGTGAACTTTCTCGGGCAGCTGAGGCATCCGAATCTTGTCAAGTTGATCGGGTATTGTTGCGAGGACGAGCATCGACTGCTTGTGTACGAGTTCATGTTCCGAGGAAGTCTCGAGAACCATCTATTTAGGAGTATGAACTTCTAGACTCCCAATACTCTTATTTGGCTATCTGTCTTAGTTATCGTCATCTTAGCTCGTATGCATTTGGATTTTAATCATGATTTTTATGTCTCGCTGATACCAAGCTAATAAGTTCCTTGCTATCTTTCTTGTTGGTAGAAGATACATTTTTAGTTACGTTCAAAGACTAAATATTTTCTACTGATACGTCTTTTGTGATATTTATCATACACTTAGTCTTATCCTTTTTGGGTGTGTACTTAGTACCAGTACAGTGATAAGTCACTCATACACTATGCCTTTTCACAGAGCTTATCACAAAGTTGATACTGTTTTGCTACAGCGTGTGGTCACTACCTTTTTTTTATGATATTGTTTTACTTTTACTATAAATTGCTACAGAATCTGGTTATTTTAAATCTTTGGTTTCTAATTATAAAATCCATCTTTGTGCATAAAAGTTTATTTAAAACTTTTTTGGTTTTTTCATTTCTCTAACTGAAATATTTATGTTTTAAAAAATATTCAGAAGCATCTGTTCCATTGTCATGGGCAATACGAATGTCGATCGCTCTGGGAGCAGCGAAAGGACTTGCTTTTCTTCACAATGCAGAGAAGCCAGTGATCTATCGGGACTTCAAAACTTCTAATATACTATTAGACTCCGTGAGTGGTGTTCTTAACTTAGTAAACCATACGAAGGCGTTTCGACAGCCCTTGTTCTTGACGATCAACATTTTCTTGCCTGCCTGACGAGTCACAATTGGTTTGCAGGATTATACAGCCAAGCTCTCTGACTTCGGTCTTGCTAAGGCTGGACCACAGGGCGACGAGACTCATGTGTCGACCCGAGTAATGGGTACCTATGGTTATGCGGCTCCGGAATATGTCATGACTGGTAGGCCTTCCATTCCCTATGTGTTTAAGATCCTTAATTCTTGCGGAGCTGAATTAACTTCCACTCGATAGCTTTGTCTCATGAGTTGCGATTTTACATTCTTCTAGAGTTCCGCCCCAAAACCACTTGTCAGTGAGTAAACATTTTTAGGTTAGAATTAGATCCCTTCATCTTTTTTATATGAGATCATTCACATGCTGATACTCGCTGATCTTGGACCAGACCTCATTAGTTTTGGGCCGGTCCTTGTTAGAGTTGTGTGGGCTCTCTGGTACCAATTTAAGTAGTATGGGCTCCATTTGTTATACAGTGTATTTTTATGCCCACGAGGCTTAGGTGCAGCGATCAGGTCTATAGTTTATTCTCGTTAGGTTCGGGAGTTCGATTAATCATGTGTGAGATACTGAGTAATAAACCCGAGTTTCCTTATTTTTCCATAATTTGTTGGCTTCGGCGGGTGGACAAAATTAAATAAAGCAAAACTAATTGTAAAGTGGGCCTATGGCAAAATGTTTCTTTTAGTAGGTGAGTGTTGATTAAGGAAAAATGTCCTTTCTAATAATTGTAAACTGCTATTAGTGGGTATATAATCACAAACCTTTATGTCCATTCAAAAGGAAAGAAGGAAAATAAAATAAAAATGATGGCCTTCATGTTCTCTAAATTACTAACCATACGATATTTTTTCCACACACACATCATTTGCTGACCACCATCTGAATAATAACCGATCAAATCATAATCAACTTATTGTATTGCATATTATCCTCCTTGATGCACATGGGACGTACATGAATGCCAATGTATTTGGTTGTAAGAGTTAAGCTATGTCATTGTTACCCATCCTTGAGAGTTGTAGCAACACGAAATGGGTTCTAGTGTTACCCAACAATTGCTAGTGTTTCCGGTCCCCAAAATGTCGTGGGGTCAGGCACGGACGTAGGGACAAAAACCAAAGAAAAACTTGCACACTATAGCCCACAATTTGTGCTTTTTTTTTTCTTTTCTTTTTCTAAAGGTTTCTTTTTTACATTTGAGCAGGCCATTTGACCGCGAGGAGCGACGTGTACAGCTTCGGAGTGGTTCTCCTAGAGCTTCTGACGGGTCGGAGGTCGGTGGACAAGACAAGACCGAGCAAAGAACAGAACCTCGTCGATTGGGCCCGGCCCAAACTGACCGACAAGAGAAAGATGCTCCAAATAGTGGACCCGAGGCTAGAAAACCAGTACTCGGTCAGGGCGGCCCAGAAGGCTTGTAGCCTGGCTTACTATTGCCTGAGCCAAAACCCCAAAGCGAGGCCTCTGATGAGCGACGTTGTCGAGACCCTCGAGCCGCTTCAGAGCACCAGCGACGCCGCAGAGCTCTCGCCGCTCTCGATTAGCAGCTCTGGGCCGTTTGGGAGAGTGGGAATCCCTGATTACCGGACAAGACAGAGGCTCAACAATGTGGGCCCGGGATCTAGTTGCCGGTCCCCCAACCCGAATTGCTCCCCGGGAGGATTGACGGCCTGTCGAGTTAGATGAGAGAGTTCTTGGGGGACCCGGGCTCTTTTTTTTTTTTATGTACACTTATTTCTTTCTGGTGTGCTTTTATTTTTTTCCCCTCTATCGCCCGTTTTTGTTTGTTTTGTTTGCTGAAAATGGAGAAATTAGCATGTCTTGTTCCCCATCTCGTGTACATGATTTCGTGGTTTAATCCCTAAACCTAATTGTGTTGATTAATTTTCCTCTTAATCCTTGTATTTAAGTTAATGCTCGAGGTTATGTACCAAAAAAAATGGTGTTAATGCAATGAAAAAAATTAGCTTAAAGTTTTTTAATAATTAAAATTTGTTCTATAGTATCTAGCTGAGTTTATTTTATGTTTTATTGTTTTATTTTTTGAATGAGTCTAGCTGAGTTTAGTACATTTGTTGGGATGATGATTTTACCGATACACGAACCTGACTTTGGTACGGCCTTCCTCGTATAAATGGGTTGTAACGCATGATATTACTACTACAAAAATGATTTTTTTTGAGGTGCTCATTAGAAATAGCGTCGCTAAAAGTACATTTTAAATATAATAATCGATTATATTCAAATTAATGTTGGAATTTGTTTTTCAAAAATTAGTGTTGATGTGGATCTTCATTTTGATTGTTTTTTCACGAATTTTGGGGAGTTTATATATAATTTTCAAATATTTTTTCATGAGTTTATTATTTTTATTTCACAAGAAATATTAAATTGTTTAGAAAAATACGTATGGGTATACCCGGAAGAATAGAGTCGTGTTCAGGCATGAAGCCAATATATTGTTGTTTTTCCAACTTTTGCTAGTTTTATTTATTTATTTTTAATTCTTTTTACCTTAAAAATTTACATATCAGCTTCTTTTGAACTTTTTCCGCATATTAGCTTCCAGTTTAGATTTCTGTCACCATCCCTTATCGTGTCTATGTCTTCTTCTATCAATTAGCGGGACTGATGGACGTTAAGCAGATAAACATAAGTATCAAATTGCCAAGTTCAAGACTATCGATCAAGATTCAAGAAAAAGAATAGAGGTCGATATATATACCCCAGCTCTCGAGTACAAATAAATATTTATTCTATTTTTATATATATATATATATATATATATATATATATATATATATGCATACGTGGGGCATTAACTTAGAAGGACCACGTGTATATATTCGAAATATTACTCCACTTTTTTCATTTAATTGCTCCGGATTATAAGGATATCATTCCGAAAACCCAATGAGTGGATTTTTAAATGGCAAACGTTTACAATTGCCATATTCATGCCCGCGCTTGGTACTATACAAATAAAATGACTATTAAAGAAATATAATTTTGTACTCAATAAAGCAAAGGTATATTTGAGTTATCTTCTATTAGTCATAGGTTTAAAATAAAGAGATGTTAATGAATAATGGTAGATTTTTTTTTTTTTTTTTTTTTTTCATGATCACTGTTAATCGCGTTTTTAGATTAGCATTCAGAACCGTCTGTGGTTCGATGTGGGGTCGGGCCCTATAACCGCACGTAGGTTAAATGTGGTGAAGTTCTTCTATTCTCGCCGTTCTTGCCTCACCGAAAAAGTAGTTTTCGACTCCTCGTCATTTCGTCAATAGTCGGCCTTCGTGTTCTTCAATTTCTTCGTTTTCTTCGCGTTCTTCGTGTTCGTTGTGTTCTTCTTGTTCTTCAACCTGAAAATCAAGAAACATGAACTAGGAGGCGCAGAGGGTTTTCTCCCGACGCGTGGTCCGACGCTCAACAATAATAGAGGTGAGGGGTCTCATCTCGTCTCTACAAGGTAGAGAGAGGAAATATGTCTCTAGTGAGAGAGAGGCAAAGCTTTTTCAAGTTCAAAGAGCACTACCTTGAGAGAGAGTTGAGAGAGGTATTTATAGAGGCTTGAAACTTGTCTTGGTTATGAGTTGAAGGAAAGAGAGGTTAGAGATGAGTTTTTCTTTGTGGCAAGTGGGGTTGGTGGCAAGAAGCCCTTGGCAGGTTGGCGACAACGAGCCTTGGGTGGTTGGTGGCATCATGGCTAGAGGAGTTGACGACAACTACCTCTGGGTGAATTTTTGGGGTTAGTGGCAATATGGAGTAGGTGACATTTTGGGTCGACGCCGTCATCTCAAGTTGGTGCCACCATCAGGTTGGTTGTGTCATCAAATTGGTGTCATC
Organism: Urtica dioica subsp. dioica; assembly: GCF_054948205.1. Classification (NCBI taxonomy): domain Eukaryota; kingdom Viridiplantae; phylum Streptophyta; class Magnoliopsida; order Rosales; family Urticaceae; genus Urtica; species Urtica dioica. The sequence continues at coordinate 48,433,799 of NC_142757.1, read as the reverse complement.
AGGTTGGAGTCACCTCAAGTTGGCGACACTATCAAGTTGATGGCATGGCAGGTTGGCGGCATCAGGTTGGTGACACTATCAAGTTGGCGTCAGCATCAGGTTGACGACGCTATCAAGTTGGCGTCATCATCAGTTTGGCAGTATCATCAAGCTAGCGACAAGGCTTATATAATGGCCAAAATAGGTTGAAGGCGAAGCTTGTTTTGTGACCAAAATGAGTTGACGTCAATGCTTGTTTTTTGCCACAATAAGTTGGCGCCAAGGGTTGTTTTGTGCCCAAAATGAGTTGGCGTCAAGAGTCAAGGTTGATTCGAAGTTTGACCAAACGATTTCTCTTGTGAATTTGGAATTTACGTATGAGCTCGCCTTGTCGTTTTTGTTCTCAGGGTGTCATTTCTACCTTGTGAAAATGACGTTCTAACAATCACAGTTTTTAGTATTACCCAAATATAAAGGTTAATAAAATTTAAATTAAATATTTTATAAATTAAATTATTATAAATTTTAAATTATTATTTATTTCTTCATTCGGTAAAGAGGAGAAGTATTTCATTTTGCTGAGAGAGAGAGAGAGAGATTTCAATAAAAACAAACAAAATGTTAATTTAAAGAGGATATTTTAGTAATTGATCAAAATCAATAGTCATAAAAGTGAAGAAAAAAAAAACTCTTCTCACTGGTTAATGGAATGGGTAAATCACGCCCTATTTGCCATAGTTTGAAATAATCCTTTTATATTTGTTCCTTGATTTTGACGAGACAGATTAAACTTACCATATTTTATACTTAGGAAAGATATATAAAGGATATAAAGTATGCGTGAAGAAGTAATTGATCAATTTGGTTGGCTATAACTTCATAACTACTTATATATCTTGCTTCATTGTTTTTTTTTTTTTTTTTTTTTTCTAGGATATGAAAATCTACGTTTACATTCCATTTTTTATTTATCAAGAATTGGGTGTGAAAAATACAACTCTCCCAAAAATAAAAAACCATTTCATTGACCAACTCAATCATACGACATTTATTTCCAATAAAATCAAGACCAACAATAATATTATTATTTGTTATAAATTATAGCGATTGCATTGACCAATAACAACAACAATAACAAAAAAAATATATCGAAGATCAAATCCGATATAAGGATTAAAATAATCAGGAGGAGCTACAGTTATTGCAGTCGCATGCCACGGGGGTTAAAGCGCACTGATTGGGAGGCTTGCCGGGAAGGTTGCACTTGATGGCGTAGCAGCACTGCCGATTTTGGCACTTTCCACCCGGACAACACTTGCACGGTATACACTGCTTGTACTCGTTTACGACCGCATCACCCAACATCATATACACTGTACCTCCCGCCGGAACCGCTACCTCATCTTCCTCCTTTTTGGCCGTTGACACTCCTGCATGGCGCCGTCAAATTATTAATTATTTAATTTTGAATATAATTACATTTTAATTATTTTATTTTCAAAATTCAAAATAAATTAGTAGGGAAAAATTCAACTTTTTTTTTTTTTGAATGGGAGCAAGCGTAATAATTTATTATATATATGTTAGTTACAAAACGCAGAAAATGTTACCTGAAAATATTATCAATGCTACCACTAATTGCAACAAGACCATTGATTTTGTGAGGCTCTTCATTTTCTTGGAAGAGAAGAATAAGAAAATCAGGGAAGATTGGAGTCTGATTGGTTACAGAATTGGGACTGGACTCAGAGAAATGGATGTATTGTTTCCTACGACTCTAAATATACACACATATATATATACATACATAAATTCTCTCTTTTCATAAACGCGTTAACTATAATTAGAAGACAATCAAGTCCTTAGGTTTAGAGTTGTTTTAAGATCTGATCCAGTCTCTCTAACATTCACAAATCAGTATAAATTCATCAACTACACAAACACGTTAACTATAAATAGAAGACAATCAATTCCTTAATTTGGTTTTGAGATGTTTTAGGATTTGATCCATTCTTTCTGACACTAACATTTTAGGTTACGAATCAGTATAAATTTATCAGTTCCATAAAAATCCTCTATGTTTGAGTCAAATATGGGATCACCTTCTTAATTTCAATTAACATTATATATAGTTACAAAATCCATATAACAGAATCCATAAAATCCTAAATATAAATTTGTATTTATGATTTTTTTCAAAGAAAAAGTATATAAAATAGTAATTTAAAACAATTTTTTTTAAGATAACCGAAGTTTTTCAATAGATAACGGGTATAAGTATTATATAGGGTCCATTAGGAAAATAGCCAACTTAAATGTTTGACATTGCTAAATAGCCAACGTTTAATAAATCTTAGGTAAATAGTCATTTTCATACATAAATCTTAGGTAATTAGTCACTTTCATATACCAAACATTGTCTATTTACTTAAAATTTACGTCTAAAGTGGCCATTTACCTAAGATTTACCAAACGTTGGCTACTTAGCAATGTCAAACGTTTAAGTTGGCTACTTTCCTAATTTTTTGTATATATATATATATATATATATATATATATATCAAATATTTTTCAACAAGGATAAGACCTCAAAGTTGTAAAAGACTCGACACTACGACTATATAGTAGCACGATGTGTGTAAACTTCCAAACTACATAAGACAAAAATATACATTAATTTAGAGCAACTACATGGTTCGTTCAAATAACTCCAGAAGGTTAATGGGTGAAATCAAACACAAGAAGGGCATCTATCTCGAGAAAGAACGTCTGATAACTTGTAGAGCACATTGTAAGAAGCGCATGACTGGAAAAAAGTGGAGGTCGTTCTCGAGATGTCGAGGAGGCAAGAATCCGATGCCGCCCATCACAGCCTCGGTGATGCCGCTCTCTGATGCTCCGTTAAGGAAGATGACCCCTTCGGAGACGAGAAAGAGCGACACACCTCTAGGTCAGCATTGCCGCTGAGGATTCTAAAACGAGGAATGAATACAGCACTCATATTTGAAAAGAACATGCAAAAAAAAAAAAAGAATACTCCCCAAGGTCTAAGATCAAGGACCAAAGGTGAGGCGGATGATTTTTTTTAACGGTTTGTATAAAGAAATCGCACAGAGCAAGAAAAGCAATTTGAAACTAATTAATTAGTAAAATAGTTAAGGTTATGAATTTTTAGATATTAGCCAAAATTATGTTTTCCAAACAACTATTGAGAGTGTCATTAAAAATATTGACGTTTGTATATAAGCAATTTACCACCATCAACAAATATATTGACTATCGACATTTGTTACTTGCACATTTTTTTTGGGTTATTAAGTTATATAGCCACACGGTTATAGTGAATTGTGATATAGCCCACATTTCGTTAATTTCTTGTAAATAGCCAAGTTAACTTATTAACAGATTAGTAAAAAGCTAATTTAATCCAGCCAAACATGTAAAAAAAATATAGTTAATAGGCTGCCACGTATGCAAGTTGGCTATTTTCAAAGTATTTACCAGAGGTTGGCTAATTTACAATTCCTATAGTTTATGTGGTTTACGTAGCCAATTTTTTGTTTTTTTTTTTTGAAGTTTTGGCTATAGCACTAATTTTAGAATAACCGTAGTTATCTTACAAATCAATTAGTTTTAGGGCGAATTTTGTATCTAGCCAAAATATCTCACCTCCTTTAAAATGGTAGCCCAACTATATGTTAGGAATTCTTGCCCACGAGAAGATACTTATGTAAATTCTCGTTGAAATTATTAATAAAATAAAGTTTGAAATTTATTATCTATTTGAATTGAAAGCGTTATTTCTTATTTATTGAGATTTATTAAACATTCATTATTCCATAGCCTCCGTATCTAACTGAGTCACGTGCTGGGCACCTGAGTTCGGGCGGTGTGCTAAAACATGGTCGATGACTGATATACGCCTGGAAAACTATATCTAAAGTCATATATGTGGAACACATAGGTGAATGCTGATCACTATGTGGGAGCATTCTACACTTGTGGTAAGTGTACGACTTGGACAAGTCTTGGTATAGATGTGTTGTTTAAGGACCGTTAGGACACACTAACCGAGGCCACTATGATGGTCACAATGAGACTTGATCTAAATCCTGAAGTGATCATGGACACTGGGTTATGTTACTGAGCTCTTTGACTCATTCGCTAAAAGGCTATTCATGCTAATCACAGCTTATGTCTTGGGAGTTTTCTCATAGCATAATTCGAGTGGGAAATGATTTACAGATACGGAATCCAGCTTTCCTGAAAGAAGGTTAATGTTCTCTCACCTAAGGGTTGATTCCAGAACCGGTAGATTGCGCGCACTTTCGAAGTAAGTAACGTTCGAAAGAATCTTTCGCTAGGGAAGCAACAATGCTTAGGGCTGATATGTATCAAGGGAAATATAACGGAATAAATTGACTTCTCTCGATACGGGTTGAACCTGGAGAATCTTGATCACGAACTGACTATATCAGTGGATACTCGTCACGATGAGTAAATATAATTCTAGTACAAAGGAGAGTTCAGTCTTGGCTTACAAAGTGGAGTATTTGACCAAGATTAGACGAATCGATGAAAAAGGGAAAAGACTATTTCGTCTTTTTCATCGGATTTGTTAAGCTTCTATTACTAGGTCCATAGTCCCCGATTCGGCTCTGATAAAGGCGGATAACAACTTTCGTATAATAATGTTTATCATTATTCATCTCACTTGCTGTAATTATGATTGACAACATTAAATCTGGAAAACGGGTATTCGCAGAATTAAATAAATATTTATGGTAGAATTGTTTATTTATTGTTTGATCAAGTAAATAAACAATTATTAATTATTTGTTTATTGTTGGACCAAGTAAATAAATGATTAATTGAGTTTTAAGCAATTGGGCCTTGCACACATGGAAAAGTCGAATTAGGGTTTTGGCACTAGGAGTTGCGCAAATCACCTTGGCCGTGTGCCATCAAGTTCGAAAATTTCAAATTGGTATTTACCTATATTTTCTCTTTAGTTGTTTAAATAAAGGAGAGAGAATAATATAAGATATTGTCTTTTATTTTCTCCTTATTTAAAGGAAAGTATTTAGGAGAATATGTGAGAATATATTTAAAGGAAAATAATATATTCTCCTTTATTATCTCACTAAATAAAATATTCTCTATTTAAATAGAGAATAATATCCCATAGATATTGATATGATGGATATGAGAAAAAGTAGGATTCACTTGTTGAGATCCAAGGGCCTAGATTAAATCCTCTAGTGTGAACACAATAAAAGGAAATAATATATTCTGGAAGGTTCTATGAATATCTCCTTTTACTACTATAAATAGGGGTTCATGGGAAGGCAAAATTAAGCAATTAATTTGTGAAAAATTTCGTGCATTCTAGCCTCCCTTGGCCGTGCACTTCTGCCTCTCCATCCCCTCGGAAATTCGTTTCCATTCTTAGTAAAATAAGAGCGAGATCTCGAAACACCTAGTTTCGTGATCTAGTGAGATAAAGACTGTGCCCATACATCTTTCTTATTCGTCTCGGAGATTACGTTTTGGAAGACTAAGGTGTCATCCTCGAGTCCTTCATCAAGACGACGCAATGAGTTCGCGATTGGTTTAGGAGCGTTCTGTAGCTGAACCGAAAATCAATGTAAGTATTCGTTTACTCTTATATCGGTTGCTTGACATATATGCTCTCGTATAAAATTAATTAACGTAAATCTAGATCTTGTCATATAATCAATGAATTAATTAGCTCATGATTAGCGTAATTAATTACTTTTCCGCATTAATATGGTTATATGGGAGAATCATCCCCAACAATATAAACATATTTCATAAAGAAGTCAATTTGTTAGAATAACATTATAATATTCCAATAGTACCCCAAACAGAAAAATTAATGTAAATAGCTCGTTGTAGATAATATTTATGTTAATGGTTAACAATATAAACAGTAAGATATCACATCAAAAGTAAATCTCAGATACTTGTTCAATTAATCAAATTAACAATAACTTTAACAGTTATTATTATTAATTGTCCGAGTAAATAATATTAACATTTGTACTTTTGTAGCGTCAACAAATTCTCAATGATTGTAAATGTTCAGATCTGTGTCGACGACGAAGACGCCGCCTCGAATCGTCAGACCTTGGAGCATCTCAACCATAACCAACGGTGGCATAGGAAACCGCCTCCAGAGAACGATTGCGGAGTCGCCGACGAGACTCTCTGCTTCTCAGCCAGAGCTTTACCGCCTTTCCCAAAAAATTCACAGAGCAAGAAAAGCAATTTGAAACTTCACTAGTAAAATAATTAAGGATATGAATTTTTAATTAGTAGTCAAAATTACGTTTCCAAACAAATATTGAGAATGTCATTAAAAATATTGATCCTATGTATATACGCAATTTACCACCATCAACAAATTTATCGACTATCAGCATTTGTTACTTGCCCTTTCTTTGAAGTTTTGGAGGAAGACTAGTTGTATAGTCGCTGATCAACGATTCAATCCTAGCAAACCGAGAAAATCCAATAAATAAATTTAATCTGAATCTGAAACTCTTTCGCTAATAAGACTAAGGTTAATATTGTTAAAGCAAGTCATATAAACGACAATGAAATTCAGTGTCGTTGATCATTCATGATGACACTGAATATTCATGTCGTTCACATCCTTCACCGTCAGCAGATAAGAAGCAACAGACACACCATCGACAAAGGGAATCGTTCGTACATTCTCGTACACCCATCGACAAAGGGAATCGCTCGTACACTCTCGTACACCAGGCTGTCTATTACCGTTACACCTCTCAGAACAATCGAGAAACAATTCCCTAAGGCGATTAGGTTTTCACTCGTTGGTATTCTGATTTTGTGTGTATCCTGATATGTTTTGGTTGAGCCTATAAAAGGGTTACACTGTATATGAAAAGCCTTGAGCTAGTTTTAATAAAAAAATATCTCTTTCTATATTTTTCATATGGTATCAGAGCTTCTCTAGCTCCAAAAATGGCGGAAACCCAAAACCCAGAAATCCATAACCCAGAAAACCAACCACAAATGGCTCAACCCAACCCAAACCCACAACCAGTCATAAACCCAGGAAATCAGGTACTCACCATTCGACTCACCGACTCGAACTACCTCCTTTGGCGCCAACAAGTCTCAGCGGCGGTCCGAGGTCATGGCCTCACCGGCTTTTTGACCGGAACAACCACACGACCACCAGAGATGAAAAATGGGCTCATAAACCCAGATTTTGACCAGTGGGAGAGGCAAGACCAGCCTCTTGCTTCTTGGTTACTTGCTTCGATCAGTGAAGCAGTTTTGGTCACCACTGTTGGCCTAAACTCTTCTACTCAAATCTGGTCTGCTCTTGAACTAACTTTTGCAGGTCAATCTCGTGCAAAAATTCTCCAGTACAAGCTCTAGGTGCAAACCATGAAGAAATGGCAAATGAGCATGAAAGACTACCTCACAAAGATGAAGTCCTGTATGGACTGTCTTGCCTCTGCCGGCCATCAACTCAAAGAGGAAGACCAGGTGCTGCACATCCTCGCTGGTCTAGGTAGTGAGTACGATCCAGTCGTAGTTCCCATTACGACTCGGTCCGAGCCATTCACAACAAATGATGTCGGAGCTCTTCTTCTCAGCTTCGAAGCACGCCTCGACAGAGCCCTGCCTACTGCTCAAGACACCTCGCTCCCAAGTGTCCATCTGACAACTCAATACTCCTCTCAGAAAAAATCAAATCCCGCGAGCGGCTACTCAGGTGGCTACTCTGGTTACCGAGGCGGACGAGGCACCAATAGGGGACGTGGCCGCTTCAACTCCAACATGGTCACCTGCCAGATCTGTGGCAAGCCCGGCCACTCTGCCAACCGGTCTTTCAATCGCTTCAATAGCTCATTCACCAACTACAACAACAACGATGACGGCTCCTCCTCAAACAACACCAACAACAGCTACACTGCCCACGCTGGTCAACACCAAGGCAACCCATCAGCATTGGCAGCGCTGTTCTCTCCGAATGACCAGAGTAGCGACGAAGCCTGGTATCCTGACTCCGGAGCTACAAATCATGTGACAAACGATCTCGGAAACCTCAACATCGGTTCTGAATATCGAGGCAGCAGTCGTGTTCAAATTGGTAACGGTAAAGGTTTAATTATTTCTCATATTGGTTGTACATCACTATCACACCATAACCAATCTCATAACAAGTCTTTTGTCCTAAAAAATCTCCTTCACGTACCCTCTATTACAAAGAATCTGATCAGTGTGTCCCAATTTGCTCTTGATAACGCTGTCTTTTTTGAATTTCATCCATCTTATTGTCTTGTGAAGGATCGGGCAACGGCGCGAGCTCTTCTTCACGGGAAGCTTAGCCAAGGTCTGTATCGGTTTGACTTGTCAACAACTCCAGCGGCCAACACCAACCACAACAGTTCCTCTCATATCAATCTTGTTTTTTCCAATTCCCTAAAACGCCCTGAACCTGTCATCAATACTGTTCAGCGAGCTGAGTGTCTAGTGTCTAGTAAGTCAAATCAAAATGTATCGAGTCAAAATGGAATTGATGTTATGTCCTGGCACTGTCGCCTAGGACATCCTACACTTCGTGTCATGAAAAAAATCGTTTCATCTTGTAACTCTGCTTTATCAAATGAATTTCAGTTTTGTTCTGCCTGTGCTCAAGGAAAAACTCATAAATTACCTTATTCTCGCAGTGAAACCATCATCAATACACCTCTAGCTGTCATTCACACCGATTTGTGGGGTCCTTCCCCAATTGTTTCTTGAAATGGATATAGGTACTATGTGAGCTTTATAGATGCTTTCTCTCGCTATACATGGATTTATTTTCTCAAACAAAAATCCGAAGTTTATGAAATTTTCACAAAATTCAAAACAAAAGTAGAGCTTCAATTAAATCAAAAAATCAAACGTGTTCAGTCCGATTGGGGGGGGGGTGAATTCCAGGCTCTAACCTCCTTTTTTAACACCATGGGTATAGATCATTTTGTTTCATGTCCTCATACTCCCGAGCAAAACGGAATCGCAGAGCGAAAACATCGGCATATAGTTGAAACCGGGTTAACTCTTCTTGCCCAAGCTAGTATGCCGCAACGCTTTTGGGATGACGCTTTTTTCTCAGGTATCTATCTCATAAACCGACTACCCTCGAGTGTTCTAAATTTCACAAGCCCTTTTGAAAAATTGTTTCATAGACAACCAAATTACAACATGCTTAGGATCTTCGGGTGTCAATGTTTTCCCAACCTTAGACCTTACACCAAACACAAGCTAGAATTCCGCTCTCAACCTTGCACCTTCATCGGATATACACCTCATCACAAAGGGTATAAATGTTTGGCTAGAGATGGTAGAGTGTTTATTTCTCGGGATGTGTCCTTCAATGAAAATGTTTTCCCTTTCAGCCCTATTTTTTCCAGGCCCAATGATGAGCTGTTGAACACCGATACAGTCTTGCTACAGCAACCTTTGATACAGCTCCCAGCCCCGGTTCAGGTAAACACTGATTCCTCTTCTTCTCACTTAGACCCGCCCACACCCATACACCACTCTCCTGATTGCAATTCACAAAGCTCCTCTCAAATCTCACCCACGAATAATATACCCTCGTGTGATGAACAACCAATGTTGGAAATAAACTCTTTGCCAAATCAAAATGACAAACAAAACTGCCATCATATGATAACCAGAGGCAAAGCTGGTATTAAAAAGCCGAAGGTTTTCTCACTTATTTCTAGTGCAGCAAATTTGTTAGAGACGGAGCCTACATCAGTCCAGGATGCCCTTGGTGCAGCTCACTGGTACAACGCCATGATGGCTGAGCTTGATGCGCTTAAAACCAATAAAACGTGGTCTCTCGTCTCCACTCCCCCAGACAGAAAAATAATCGGGTCAAAATGGGTCTTCAAGGTCAAGAGGCGCTCAGATGGAACTGTAGCTCGTTACAAAGCTCGTCTAGTGGCAAAGGGCTTCGATCAAGTTGCTGGATTCGACTACACCGACACCTTCTCGCCAGTTGTGAAACCGGTCACTATCCGTGTTGTTCTCACAGTCGCTCTGTCACGGGGATGGAAGATCAATCAATTGGATATCAACAATGCTTTCCTAAATGACGATCTGAAAGAGGAGGTATTCATGGCTTAACCACCTGGTTTCGAAGCCAACTCAATAGCCCCACAAGTTTGCAGATTACACAAAGCCATTTATGGCTTGAAACAAGCCCCGATGGCGTGGTTCGACAAGCTCAGCTCCACCCTGTTTAAACTAGGCTTCAGAGGTTCAAAAGCTGACACTTCGCTCTTCATCAGGTTCTCTACAACTTCGACTATCTACTTGCTGGTGTATGTTGACGATATTATTGTGACTGGCAGCGATAGTCATGAGGTTCAAACTCTCATCAAAGTACTTGACCAGATTTTTTCCCTAAAAGATTTGGGTTCTTTAAGTTACTTTTTGGGAATCAAAGTTCAATATTCAAATGAAGGAATTCATCTGTCACAGCAGCGATATATCACAGAGCTCTTATGCCGAACAAAGATGATTGAAGCCAACCCACTTCCTACACCGATGATCAGCAACTTAAAGTTGTCAACTCATATCGGCGAACCTGTTGAAGATGCAACACTTTATCGGAGTGTCGTAGGAGCTCTACAGTACGCTACGATCACAAGACCGGAAATCAGTTATGGTGTCAACAAAGTCAGTCAGTTCATGCATTCGCCCCTACAACCACACTGGAAAGCCGTGAAGAGAATCCTGAGATATTTGAAGGGAACACTGAATTTTGGTCTGTTCTTGCGCAGATCCTCATCATTGCATATCACAGGTTTGTCCGATTCGGACTGGGCCACAGACCCTGATGACCGGCGCTCGACGAGCGGCTTCTGTGTTTTTCTCAGAAATAACCTGGTCACATGGAGTTCCAAGAAACAACCAACTGTGTCGAGGTCCTCCACCGAGGCTGAATATCGAGCTCTAGCCGCAGCTACAGCGGAGATACTTTGGCTAAAATCTCTGCTGCAAGAACTTCGTGTCGGAACTCCTCAAAGTCCCATCATATGGTGCGATAACTTGAGTATTGTTCTGCTTTCGGCAAATCCGATTCAAAATTCCAGAACGAAACACATGGAATTAGACTTGTTTTTTGTCCGAGAAAAGGTCCAAGAGAAGACGCTTCAAGTACGGCACGTCCCAGCTCAAGATCAGATAGCAGACACACTGACCAAGCCTCTATCGCATTCCTTCTTCACCAGCCTCAAAAATCGTCTCGGTGTCACACCATGGAGGGAGCTCAAATTGACGGGGAATGTTAAAGCAAGTCATATAAACGACAATGAAATTCAGTGTCGTTGATCATTCATGATGACACTGAATATTCATGTCGTTCACATCCTTCACCGTCAGCAGATAAGAAGCAACATACACACCATCGACAAAGGGAATCGTTCGTACATTCTCGTACACCCATCGACAAAGGGAATCGCTCGTACACTCTCGTACACCAGGCTGTCTATTACCGTTACACCTCTCAGAACAATCGAGAAACAATTCCCTAAGGCGATTAGGTTTTCACTCGTTGGTATTCTGATTTTGTGTGTATCCTGATAAGTTTTGTGAGTATTCTGATTTTGTGTGTATCCTGACGAGACTCTCCGCTTCTCAGCCAGAGCTTTACCGCTTTTCCCAAAAAATTCACAGAGCAAGAAAAGCAATTTGAAACTTCACTAGTAAAATAATTAAGGATATGAATTTTTAATTAGTAGTCAAAATTACGTTTCCAAACAAATATTGAGAATGTCATTAAAAATATTGATCCTATGTATATACGCAATTTACCACCATCAACAAATTTATCGACTATCTGCATTTGTTACTTGCCCTTTTTTTGAAGTTTTGGAGGAAGATTAGTTGTATAGTCGCTCAACGATTCAATCCTAGCAAACCGAGAAAATCCAATAAATAAATTTAATCTGAATCTGAAACTCTTTCGCTAATAAGACTAAGGTTAATATTAACTTTAAGAGTAAATCATATTAACCTTCATAGTTGATAATATTAACCAACAAATTACCCAGGATAAAAAACGGACGGATTTTCATCGTTGGCGAAGACGATGCTTCAAATTGCAAGAGCTTCATATTCAACAGCGGTGGAGAAAACCGCTTCTCAGCTTGCGACGTTAAATATCGACAAGACTCGCTTCTCAGTTGGCTCTATGAAGACGAAGAACCTAGGGCGAAGTGAAGTACGACCTAGTTATGCGGAGATGAAGAATTTAGGCTCAATCGAAAAAAGAACCAATTTTGCAAAAGTAAAGAAATATAAAAACCAGACATGAAAACGCAAATGAGGTTGGTTTCTATTTAAAAATTGGTTAGAATTAACTTAAAATAGAGCTCTCGTAAAAATATTAATGCCGACTTCTAATTACAATAATTAACTTAAAGTGAAGCTTTCTTTAATTACTTTAATTAACATTGTTAATCAGTAAGGTTTTAATTGACATCAATAAAATAACATGTATTTAATTATAATTTTAAATTTTGAACTACGTTCAGTGCTATTAATTGTATAAAATAATTTATGATTATTTAAATATAAAAAATATTTGTTTTCAATATTTTAAAGGAGTGTAGCAAAATAGCCAAAATGAAACTATGAAATTTATTTTTAGTTTACGTTTAACAACTTTTAGGGAAATAACCAATAGGTTTATGTGGCAATAATTAAGGTCTGATTTGCCCTTATTTATTAACAAATTCGTTATTTTCTCACCTACTTTTTTCGTATATTTTTTTTTACATAAAAACTTCAAATAACCATATCTATCTCATATGAACTCGAAATTGAGTGATTCCAAATCCTACGGATTCGTGACGCCAAGATCTTCAAAAATAGATCCATTATATTTGATGAAAAATCATGTTTAATACCATAGATGTAGAAAAATCATGTTACTACCTTAAATGTGGAAATAACTGAAATTTTTTGAAATTATCAAAAAAATAAATGGAAACGTAAATATGACGCATTAAACATAATTTTTTATCAAACACAATGGGTCTATTTTTGAAGATCTCGACGCCACGAATTTGTAGGATATGAAATCACTCAATTTCGAGTTCGTAGGAGAAAGATACAAATTTTTGAAGTTTTGATGCAAAAAAAATTATTTGAAAAAAATAGGAAAGAGAAAGTGACGAATTTGTTAATAAATAAGGGCAAATCAGACTTTAATTATTGTCAAATAAGCTATTTGATTATATCCCTAAAAATTATCAAACATAGGTTAGATCCAAAATTATATGTTTAAAATGGCTTAATTAGTTATAAATCTCTATTTTAAATACATAATGAGAGATTTGATAATAAATTAAAGTGTGATTCATATTTTTGTGAATACAATATCACTTCAGATCTTAGAAGTTATATGGATTCTTTAGAGAGTGACCCCATATTTTACTAAAGTTAGGGGATCTTACATATTTTAGTGTAGGTATCATATTAACACATTTGAATCTAAAAAGATTATTGCCGACTTCTGATTACGATAATTAACTTAAAGTGGAGCTTTCTTTAATTAACATTGTTCATCAGTAAGATTTTAATTGACATCAATAAAATAACATGTATTTAATTATAATTTTAAATTTTGAATTACGTTTAGTGCTATTAATTGTTTAAAATAATTTATGATTATTTGAATATAAATACTTTTTTTAATATTTAAATACATAATCAGACAGTTGATAACAGATTAAAGCAGTGTGATTCAGATTTTTGCGAATGCAATATCACTTCAGATCTTTAGAGAGTGACCCCATATTTTACTAAAGTTATAGGGTTTTACATATTTTAGTGTAGGTACCATAAATTAACAAATTTAAATCTAAATTACATGTGTGTGTATAAATATATATATATATATATATATATATATATATATATATATAGATAGAGAGAGAGAGAGAGAGAGAGAGAGAGAGAGAGAGAGAAAGAATTAGGAAAATAGCTAATTTAAACGTACGTTTGACATTGCTAAATAGCCAACGTTTGGTAGATCTTAAATAAATATTCATTTTCATACGTAGATATTAGATAAATAAACAACATTCGATATATGAAATTGACTATTTATCTAAGATTTATGTATGAAAATATAAGATTTATCAAACGTGACTATTTAGCAATATCAAACGTTTAAGTAGACTATTTTCCTAACGGATCCCAAAATATATTAATTTCTAAAATAAACAAATCTTGTTAGAATGTGTTCGATTGGATATCATCATCTAAAGCATCTCAAACCCAGATTCGGAACTTAAATTGTCTTCTAATTATAGAGAAGCAGATACCAAAAAAGAGATATTTTTGTATATAATATACATGTGAATGTACTTAGAGTACTGGTCAACAATACATCCATTTCTCTCAAATACATCCCAATTCTGTAGCCACTCCTATCTTCCCTGATTGCTTTGCTTCCCTCTTGCAACGACATGATGAAAAGCCTCACAAAATCAGCGGTCTTGTTTCACTTAGTGATCACCATGACAATATTTTCAGGTAATCTTAGTTTTTTTTTTCTACATAACTAATACGTAGCCCTTTTGTTAGTATAATAGATTGTATTATTAATTAAATAATAAGCTCCCGTTTCATAATGTTTTTTTTTCTATATATATTTTCAATACTCACTATTTAAATTAAAGATGAATCCACCCCATAAAACTCTGAATTTTTTTTTTGTAAATTAATTAAAATTTAGTTATTTTCATTAATTAATAATGGGAATTCTAGTTAATAAATTTCAAACTGAAACGTGTAGATTAGCAAATCAAAGTTTATCTAAAATTATTGATATAGTGAAAATTTATAATATTGTGCAAGTACAAGGTGTCAATAAATTCTTGAACTCTGGTAATAATTTTTTTGACAGTGATAAATTTCATATATCAGTGTCGAAACAAATTGAACGACGTAACTTTCATTATTTAGCTAAAAACTTGTAACCTCTGCTATTATTAATCCATTAGTTTGAAATAGTTATTTTGTATAATTTTTTCATTAATAATTTGGATTGCCATACAGGAGTGTCAATGGCCAATAAGGAGGAAGATGAGGTGGCGGTGCCGGTGGGAGGTACAGTGTATATGATGTTGGGTGATGCGGTGATAAATGAGTACAAGAGATGCATACCGTGCAAGTGTTGTCCGGGTGGAAAGTGCCAAAATCGGCAATGCTGCTATGCCATCAAGTGCAACCTTCCCGGAAAGCCTCCCAACCAGTGCGCTTTAACCCCCGTAGCATGCAGCTGCAATAATTGTCGCTCCTCGTAATCATCATCATTGTGATGTTTGATTTGATCTCCGATATATATATCTTGGTATAATTATTATTGGTGATGCAGAATAACAAATAATAATGTTATTGTTATTGGTGTAGATTGAATTGATCAATAAAAATATTGTTCTTGAGCGCTTTAATTTTCATAGCCAACTCTCAATAGATTGGATGTTCATCCTAAAAAAATGACATATATAAGTGATTAACCTCTTTATTTGGAAAAGTTAAAATTATAGTCAAATTATTAATTTACTCAAGAACGTAGGTAATATTATACTAAGTTCTCAAATTACATTCCTCACGGCCACGCAGAGTCGCAGATATGTCCTGTTCCAGAAGATGCTCCCGCCACTCCTTTCCAGAAAATAACATCTCTTACATCTCATCGGATTCCATCAGCAAGCACCATCCAAATACGTCGGGCGTTGTGGCACTCGAAGAAAAAGTGATGGGTAGATTCCACCGCCCCTTGACAGAAGACACATGTATCGTCGTTCATCTCGAAGATTCAGTGAATTTGCGCTCGAGAAGGGAAACAGTCCCTCCCTAACCTCCAAAACACGATACGAAATCGCTCCGGGACCTTTAATTTCCAAATCGCACTCCACATGTCTTCTTTCGGATTGAAGGCAGCCTCAGCCACCGCCCGATAGGCAAACTTTATACTAAACGCTCCGTTAAGTGCTCCGGTCCATTTTAGTACATCTTCCTTTGTTAACGTCCCGTCTTCGAGTACACGGATAGAACAGCTCCGCCACTGTCCAGGAACCCCGCCTTGGTCTATGACGCCCTCTAACCCTTGGAATCAAACCAAGTTGCGTCCAATTTGCCTCCTATATAGGGATCCAACCACCATTCCCCACTACGAAGCACGAGTTTTGCCGAATTAACTCATGTGTAGTCAATATGTCTCTCCAACCCCCCGAATCCGAAGTTTTTTTTTTCTGTGTAGCGAAAAAATCATTGGGCGTCACAATACTTACTCTTAAGCAACTTCCCCCAAAAGAGATTTGACTCCACCGCCATGTGCTAACCAAGCTTGTAAAGAAAAGCTGTGTTAATATCTTAATTCGAATCTACGAAACTCAAGTCCTCCTCGAGATTTGGGTTGGCAAATTGTGTCTCAACCCGTCCACGCCAAGTATCGTTCCTTCGCACAACTCCCAAACCACCAAAACTTCGTTGTGGCTTTTTCAAGCTCTTGGAAAAAATATTTCGGAAGCCGGAAAGTAGACATAGCATAAGACATGATGCTTTGGATTACCGAATTTTCAAGCGTGGTGCGGCCAACCCTCGAAATCGAATTTGCCATCCATCCTTCCAAGCGGTCATGGACCCGCTTCTTTAATTTAGCAAAGCTTTTTCCTCGATTTCGACCTAGGAATAATGGATTTTCAAGATAGTAAATCTCTTTGTGACACTCTTGAATACCCAACAACCCACAAATGTCTTTTTTCCTCCCCTTGGAACAATTGTTGGAGAACATAAGCCCGAACTTTTGAATGTTGATCCTTTGGCTGGACCACTCTTGATACTTTGAAATGCAACTCCAAATCGCGCAAACTTCATCATTTCGGCAAGCTTCCAACTTTGATATCCCGCCACGTCTTTCTTCCAAACTGCTTCCACCGTCTCCCTACAAAAAGGCTCATCTTCCTCCAAAACTTCAAAAAAAAGTGCAAGTAACAAATGTTGATAGTCAATAAATTTGTTGATGGAGGTAAATTGCGTATATTGATAAGGTCAATAATTTTAATGACACTCAATATTTTTTTGGAAAACATAATTTTGATTACTAATTAAAAATTCATAACCTTAACTATCCACTAGTTAAGTTTCAAATTGTTTTTCTTGCTCTGTGCTATTTTTGGGAAAAGCAGTAATGCTCTGTGAAATTCTGTTTAATCAGAGATAAGATATTGCACACAATGTATATTGTATGCGACAATCTGATGCAATGGATGGATTAAAATAATGTAGTGCGTAAAAGTCAATAACACAAATAATGATTACCCATTTCGGTGCAACGTCACCTATTTCTAGAGGATAGTATACCCAGTGGAAAAAAAAATTCTTTAATCAATAAGTAGTCAATTGTACAATAACGGACATACAAGAATGATCTCCGCTCCAAGGCCATTTTCGATTACTACCCGTGAATTCCAAATCAGGCTCCCCTGAATTTGAGATCCTCTCAGTTCCACTCTCAATCATTCTTCGAGTGTTTGGTATTCTTTGATGTGAGTGTTCATGAAAACATCAATCACGAAATCACAAAACCCAAAAGAAACTATAATGCTTAATAAGAAGATGAATAGCGTTCAGAGTATTACACCACAATCACCGCACACTTAGTTTCCTAGTCCGTCAGTCCTGCACGTCTAAGAACTTTAATTGTGTGAATGAATGCGTCAAAGATCATTAAGGAAACATGCTCTCTTTTATAGTGGTCATTCACATCTGGAAGTCGAAATAGGGTTTCCTTACCCATTCACGTGGAGAAAATAAATGCAAAAACTCTTCCTTTGACAATTTTCGCGAAACGGAAAACTTGTCGAAATTACAGTTCTGTGCACAGTGGCCAAGATGTCTCAACATATCCTGGAGCATGTTACAAGACATGCTGCCAAACAAACTTGAAGTAAAAAAAAAAGCAAACAACACACGTAACAATAAACTCCCCTTTTGGCTAATTTTTAGGCAAGCACTTCCAGAGCAGTACTCATCAGACAAAGCCTTAGTAAAAAATAATTTGACACTCCAACATAGAGACTGTTAATTAAACTGTAAAAATAATTTGACATATAAATACGTCTCTCCCTGATTGTCTCAAAAACGACAAAGGCCAGAATCAACCAGAAGTACTGAAACAAACAGCAAAAGCAAACACATATCTAGAATGAAGAGGTCTAAACTCACATACCAGAAGAAGAGAAACTGATCAACGCATATATGCCAATAATCATAATCTTAAATAGTATAAACCAAGAGCAAGAACATGAAGAACACAAACACCACTATCTTCATCTTCAGTCTTTGCAGCTTCAATGTCATCATCTTCATCTTCCTCTTCCTCTTCTTGAGCAAGAGAGGCATGCTGAGAATTAGAAGCACCATCATGACGAGCAACGAGGGTCGTGACTTTGAACAACCCTTCACAAACAGCTTTCTGTCGAGTAGAGGAGTCGATAATCTCCTGGAGATCAGAGACCTCTTGGTGAGACAGAAGAACGTTGGGTGAGAAAGAGAGGCGGTGGTGGGTGGGCTCGGTGAGACAGAAGAACGTTGGGTGAGAAAGAGAGAGAGGCGGCGGGGTAGAGATTGTTCTGGTTCAGCGGCTCAATCGGAGCAAAAAAAGGCGGCAGAGCACGGCGTCAGTGGACAAGTCTCATGGAAGCGTCAATGGTCGGAGACCTTAATGAGAGAGAGAGAGAGTAAGACAGAGAATCAAAGAGCAAGAGAAGAGGGAGGAATGAGTGAGAGAGAGAGACGAAGCTTTTTTTTGGAAGATAATCAGAAGAGCGACGAATAAGGAGCTTCGTGGTCGGAGGAGAAGTGGCAGTGGTTCGAGATCTTTGGCGGTCGAGGTGGCATGCTGGATTTCAGAGAGTGGCGGAGGGATTTCGGCGACGTTGTGCTGATGTGATCGAAGAAAAGAAATAGAGGAAGAGATGGCGGAGGTTTTGTCTGAGATGGGTGTTCACGGTGGAGGTCTGGTCACTGGCGGTAGTGGTGGTGGTGGTTTGAAGGGAGAGAGAGAGAGAGAGAGAGAGAGAGAGAGAGAGAGAGAGAGAGAGACGGCGGGTTTTTGTGGTGGGTGGTCGGAGAAAATAACGAAGGCTGTTTGTGGTCAGTTTTGGGGGTTTTGGTTGATTTAGAGAGAGAATGAAGAGGGAGGCGAATAAGGTGAATGAGGAAGATGAAGAAGAATCTGATTTTAAATAAAAAAAAAATACCTAGGAATTAGATGCGACTCGTCGTTTCTAATGGGACCAAACGATGCGACTAGTCGCATCCGAAAGTCAAAAGGAAACGAAGAGTTGCATCCGAAAACAATTGACTATAAATTAATTAAAATAATACAACGTCAGATAACTAAATGAAAAATAGGGAGACTTAAATCCCACTTCAAATTTTGACATTTCGCATTCAAAAGTTGCATCCAATGATGTCACAACCATTGGATGCGACTAGTCGCTTCCAATGGTCAGGTCAAAATACCCACTTAAATGAGCGATTTTTTTTTTATGAATTATTTGAAAATTTTGGATGCGACTAGTTGTATTCAATAATCATCCGCAACTAAAAGCCTAAATTGTCTTAGTGCCCCTACACATTTCTACGCTTCCACTCCGACACGATCCATGTTAGTGTTGACGCTGTTGTCTGCTCCCACCAAAATCACTGTGGTTTTGGCGTGCTTCTCCGAAACGACTTCAACATCATTTTAGCCTCTCATATATCTCAGAGCCATGCACTGCTCGCCCCCGAGATCGCTGGTTCTGCAATCGTCGAAGGCTTAAAGCTAGCCCGAAACCACCACTTTGAACATGCCTCAATCCTCTCCGACTGCCTCTCGGTAATTCAACTCATCTCCGCCAATTCCTCTCCGTGAACAAAATTGAATATCATTGCCGACAACATCCATCATCTCTTGACATCCTTTTCATCCTGTCATTTTTTCCTTCTGTCCCCGGGCAAATAACAATCCAGCCCATCTTTTAGCTAAATATACACTTAATTTTTATTCCCATGTTACTTGGACTCTTGAAGTCCCTCCTTCTATTGTAACTGTTATTTCTGTAGACAAACCTTTATTTGTTCAATAAAAACCGGTCTATTAGTAAAAAAAAAAAAAAAAAAAAAAAAAAAAAAAACTAAGCACTGTCTGGATCCATGAAGATGGCCCTATTGTTGCAGGATTTATATATTTATGTCATAGATTAACAAATGTAAACATAAAATCTATAAATGATTTAGCTTGGGGATTTTCAAAGAAAATTTATAATCGAATAGAAATTCGTATCATTAATCTAAAACAGTTAATGTTATGCGCTGGATTGGATATTATCGTTATCCTAACAAAACACCTAAAACCAAGATATAGGACTTAAGTGTCTTAAAATATATATATATATATATATATATATATATATATATATATATATATATATATATATATATATTATTTATCAGTACTATGTGTCTCTAATTTTAGAGAGACGTACACAGTTTTACAATCACGAGTAACGGCTAATCTCCATAATCAATGGGATATAAGGTAATCAAATGTATAAATATAAATAGTAAAAATCATGGGATATATTACAATTAATAGTGATATGCATTGATTATTTGCATAATCCTGTAATCAAGGCTTCAATATTTCCATTATATATATATATATATGTATCTATCGATTAGTAAGAATTCACCACCCTGGATTAAAAAAAAAAAAAAATCTTCCCTGGTTTCTTTGCTTCTTCTCCTCTTGCAAGACAACGTAATGAAGAGCTTCACAAAATCAATTGTCTTGTTGCACATTGTGACCGCCATGATAATTTTTTCAGGTATTTTTCCTTTTTACGTACAATGTAATAATGAGCCCCTTACTAATACTGTCATGGAAGGTTCCAGGGCATCAAATATTGATCTTTAATATTCATTGCTTAGGTTTTTTTTTTTTTTTTTTTTTTTTCAAATTACTCACCCTAAGAATTGTTTTTCAAATTAGCCACCAATCATCGAGCTCCGTCCCTGGTCTCTAACATCTATAATAAATATAGTCCCCCGCATCTTATTTTATTTTAAATTTTTTAAATAAAATCATTAAAATATAATTATTTTTATTGATTAATAATCCGGCTGGCCATGCAGTAGTTTTAAGAAAATATTTCAGTTGAATTGTTAAAATAAAATAACAAATGTAACTATTTTCATTAATTCATAACTTCATTTTTTTTTTCAAATCAAAACAAAAATAAAGAAATTATTCACGGCCACATAATTTTGTTTTGAATTTTTAAATTTCATTAATAAATAGGGCTCTCTAGATCTAAAACCAAATGAAAACTCAAATTTTATCATATAGCCAAGTTTGATAAATTTTAAGTAAATAGTCGCTAGATTTTATTAACAAAAAGTAAAAAAAAAACATATATTAATAATTATATCTAACTATCAGACTTGGTAAAAATGAAATGCTAAACATCAAAACAATTTCACATCACTATAATGTTTATTTACTTAAATTTACAAAAAAAAAAAAAAAAAAAAAAAAAAAAAAAAAAAAAAATTAACTATTTAACAAATATCCAAATTTTAGTGACTATATTACTCAATTATTTATTAATAATCCGGTTGGCCATGTAGGAGTTTCAATGGCGGCGGCCGAGAAGGAAGATGAGCTGATGGTGCCGGTGGGTGGGACGGAGTATATGACCACGATGAGTGCCGCTACGGACGAGGTCAAGAAGTGTGGGCCGTGCAGATGTTGCGACGGCTCAAAGTGCGAGAACCGACAGTGCTGCTACAGCTTCAAGTGCAAGCTCCCCGGAAAGCCACCCAACATGTGCACTTTCACCCCAACTTCATGCAACTGCAATGCCTGCGCCTCCGCCTGATCAACGAAATATTATTTACAATTGTGTTTGGGATGATCTAATTTTGCATTGGTGGAATTTATTATTGTTATTATAGTTGGTGGTGGTGATGCCAATCACTATGAATAACAAATAATTATAATAATGTTATTGTTGGTCTTTATTTTGTTATGAAAAAAGGTTATCTGTTGGTTTTTTTTTAAGTGATATTATTGGTTAAGATTACATGATATATTATAGCAGTGCAAGTGCAGGTGATGCTATTGGCCAAAATTACATGAATTAGTATAGAGATATTAAAGAGAAAGAGGATAATTAATGCTCCACCTGTAAATTGGCATGCATTTTTAAATAAGGGGGCTGAGTTCAAAAAATAATTCAAAGAGTTTGCTAATTTATAAATTTTTAGAGTAAAAAATTTATAATTTTTTTAAAAAAATGAGCAAAAAGTACAAAAAGAAAATTTGATGATGGGCTAAAGTCCTCCCTGGACTGGGAGTAGTTTCTTCCTTGTTAGGGGGCTCAAACTAAAGACCTCTCCGTCGAAATATGATTGGGATTACCACTAGACCAAACTAGCTATCACGGTTATGTGTTGAAATATTGATCAATATTTCAAGCTATTTTTGGATATCATTGTTTTTCACAATTGAGCTTTGATGTTCATCCTAGAAAAAAGAGAGTAAATCAATTATATATCTGAGAAATTATAGCCAAAATAAATTTCCAGATAAACATAAATATTTAGTCAATCACTCATACAGGCATAGCTTTTAATCCTTTACAGGTTAATTAATTTTTTTTTTTTTTAGAAATAATATTATTGGTCAAGATCTTGCACGATTATTTAGTACATGGACATTAAGTTGAAACAAGATAAATTTTCTACTTGTAATAGGGCATGCATTTCAGCAACTTAGAGAACTCGAACTCAAAACCTCTTAGTCGAAATATGTGTGAGATTATCATTAGACCAAACTTTCACAATTAAATTTTAATTTTTTTAGTAACAAGCGTTTACATTTACATGAATATGGCAATTTAAGACTCTCTGTCTATATATTTATATATAAACCCGACATTTAATAATTATTATTAAATTATCACTTAACTAATTTTAGTGACCCAAATAAACCATTTCATCTGATTTTTTCCGTTAATTTTTTCATTAGCAAATTTAACATATTTTTTTATTATTACATAATCAAATATGTATATATTCATTATGAATTAAAAATTGTGAATCCGAGTTTTGTGAATCCAATAATTGGTCAGATCAAGTTATACGGATTCTATAACTTTAATGTCCATTGAAATTCATAAGGGTTAGAATCATAAAAATTAACAAATTAATCTAAATCTATTAATCTAAATCTAGAATTACATTCGTAATAATATTCCCGTCCTAATTTTCCCCTTCCATACATTACAGAAAATATTGTCTTTGACCACTGAACCGATATAAATTTAAAACAGGAAAGATTCTAGTCAATCATTACGATAATAACGCCGGACTGACTCCATCGGCGTCAGAATGTGTCTAAAACATCTGGCTAAAATCCAGAATTGCGTTTTTTTTTCTTTCTTTGAAAACTAATTAGTGTCTACTAAGTATAGACAATCATATACCAAAGAGAGGGAGTATATATATGTGTGAATTATATAAGCATGCTGTATATTAATTTGTCTCACTGCCTCCGAATTCTTTTAACGAGACTCCTCTATCTTCCTTGATTTCTTTGCTTCTCTTCTTACAACAAAAACACAATGAAGAGCCTCAGAAATTCAATGGTCTTCTTGCATTTAGTAATTATCACAATGATAATATCTTCAGGTTATTTTTTTTTCCTTTCTACGTACAAAATACTATTCCCTTTTGTAACTAGCGCATGCAGTGAGTGAGCCACATGAGGAACATGGGCAAATGCCTCGCTAAATTTTTTTAAATTCTTGCTTTTAATTTGCACCCCTAATAAAGTTGCTTTTTCAAATTCGTCCTCCTGAAAATTCTGGTTCCACCACTGACCTCATATAAGTAATTATATTAAGAAGGTCTAGTTGATGCTCTCTTTTTCATTTTTTAATTATATTTTTCAATTTTCAAAACAAAAA